>NC_082346.1:3147500-3457000 GCF_027477595.1 Haemorhous mexicanus
GGGACAGATGCTTCAAAACCACCACCAGGCACAATCAGCCTCCTGAGGAACATGCTTTAGGGAGCTGCTCTTTTCCTCTCACAGGAGGCTGAGAGTGCCTAATACAGTCTGAAGTTTTGCTGATAAAATCTACCAGTAGTTTTGCAGATTAAATCTATCAGCAAATACATAGGAGCAGTTTGCTAGCCCTGGAGAGGGAAGGTGGGGTCACCAAGCCCTCCCTGCAGCATTACATCATGCACTCTGACATGCATTAAGCTCCTCGGGAGGAGTTTAACCCCTCCAGCCTCTGCAACATCTCTCCCTGGGCATAAAGTAATTTGAAATAGTGAGGGGACTTTGGAACACATGGTTTGGACTTCCTCTGTTCCAAGAGGATCACAGGAATTCCATAGGAATCAAACCTAAATTAAATCTGATTCAAAAACTTCATTCCTGGAAATCTAGAGATGTCTATTTTACAGGTGCAGGGTTTGATTCCTAATTACTTTCTCTCTTCTAATTATCAACTTGGACACAAATTCTGCTACTACTTGAAACACTAAAGAAGCAGATAACGTGAATCTTGCCTTGGTAGGTTACCTACAACCTGTTCTTCAAAATCACCTGTATGAGTAGTGGTGGGGAGAAACAACAGGGAGAGGAAGAGCAGTGTTCATTAGGTCCATGAACAGCTTGGGGCAGTGCAGACAAAAAAATCCAGCACAAAAGGTATAGCACAAGAACAGACTGAGTTCTTTTAACATTCACTGCTAGTGCAGCTAAGATAATATTTTCAGGCCGTTTACACTATTTTTGAAGTTAATTAATTGATTGGTATTTTGCTCTTCATTCTGGCTCACGTTATTTAGCTTAAAATGTCAACAAGTCTTACTAAAAAGGACAGAACAAAGCTTTTCATAGTTGGGAGGCTCATAACACTGAAATTTAAGGACATGCAGTGTTGTTCATCCCAGGGAAATTTGCATATTAATCCAAAATTTTCCACCTCTTCTCCCTCAGCTTCAAGGATACTGATTTCTCTGGAGCACCTGAATGGAGCTGTGGTGGGCAATCAGTGGCCTGCTCCTGATTAAGGACTTTTGTTTCCTGGTCTGACAGGCACCAACCCAAAGCCAAGAGAAGAAAAGAATGGAAAACATTATCCACAAAGAAAAGATGGATTTGAGCCTGCAGCTGTTATTGCTCATCTGATAGCTCTTCACCAGCACCTTGTTTGTTAAAAAAACCCCACAACCAACCCCAAAACAAGCAGTCATATCTAAGAGCCAGGTTTCAAACTTTGGCCAAACCAAAGGCTGGTTTATTAAGCATCTTGGCCAGTTGTCACAATTTTATAGAAAAAAAGCAGAACTGTGATTTGTTAATGAACATCTAAGGGGGTGCATGACATGGCTGATTTTATTTGTAGTTGACTCAAGGCTCTTAAATGATGCAACAAGGGATCCTTTTTTAATCCATGCCCCATTTGTTTCACTGCTCTGTCAAGGATTCTAAATGGAGAACGAGTGCTTTGCAGTATCTCTGCAATTCTTTGTTTGGATGTTTGCTTCCAAAGGTGGCTTGTCTGATTAGTAAGGCCAGTGACATGCAGAATAAAAGAGGAGTGTCACATTAGTTCTTTGAACAGTTAAACATCTTCCTGTCTCAGTGATTATTTCTCTATTTTTATTTCAATTATTTTTTTTTTAGCAATAATTTCCTAATTTACACTGCTGCCATGTGACCTATTGGGAAAAAAGCTCCTTCATTCCCACTTGACCAAGATCAAAAGCCAATTGCAATCTGATTCTTTGATCCATTTAAGCACATAAACCAGAAATAATTCATAATTGCCAAATTTCAGTACCTCTCTGAATTGTGACCCTCACGTTTTTTAAACCTAAAAAGAGGTTTTAGGTGTTTATCAATATGGCAGTGGTGGGAGATGAAAAGACTGTCTTGCCAAGTAAAGTCCAGCTCCATAGAACAAGAGAAGCTCTATTGCTCCTGGGGCTCCTGGAGCTCCAATTAAGACAAAGCCACAATTAAAGAATATACCTGCTGTAGCATGTTACAATTATAATACCATAGTGACTGCCAAAAGCTGTGAAATTCATTTCAAGGTGGTTTTGGTTCTGGTTTTTTTTTTCAACCTCCCATCATCCTTACATTAAGAACTAAATATTACCTGTTAAAAGTATTGAGGTAGCATAAATGCTGCCTTGATGAACATACCTACCTATACATTGTAACTCTTGATTTCATTAATAGGATAAAGACCAAACAGGGGTTGTAAGGTAAATTGCAGGAATAATTTACAGGAGTACAAACAGCATGTTGTCTGCTACAGAATAACAGATCATCAAGAGCATTACCAGAGGTCAGCAGCTCAGCTAGGAAAGATTTTCATCTTTTTTAGAAGGAAAACTTACAAGCAAGTTGAATACAGAGCACAGCTGTGAGTCAATGAACTTTAGTCTCAAATCATAAAAGGTTTGAGATCTAAAAGTACCCCAATAAAATTTTGATTTTTCTTTAATAAATACTCATTTTTCACCCGAAAAAAAAAATGGGGAAAACTCAATTTTACCTTAAAAAAAATTTGCAAATTCTCCAGCCCGTGCATGCAGGATAGCACGAGCTGGAAGCTCTTAACTGATGGTTCTGAGCTGTAATTAGTCAGTGGCACATGCCAAAATCTGAGCTGTAATTAGTCAGTGGCAAATACCAAATGTGCTGGTAAGTGATGTCATACTGGGTGTGCAGATGCTTTGTCTTAGTCCAATGAAACGTGGCATGCCCTTGATGCAACACCACTTCAGCATCCTGGGGTGTTGTTTATTTTTACTGCAGCACTTTTCTGCTGGGGCCACGCTGGTATTTGCCCTGTCAGGTGCTTTTCCTTCTCAGCCCCTGCCTGGCTGGAGCAGCCCAGCCTCCCCTCCCAACATCTGTCTCAAACAGCTGCAAAGAGAGGGTGCCTTCAGGAGAATATGAGCACACCCCCAGCATTCCCCTGTTGTTAACTCCACGATTTTCCCAGTAATTGCAGTTCTTGTGGAACTGCAGTCACTTTCTCACAGAGAGCAGATGACAGGTTTCCTTCAGAGCAGAGACTGCAAGAGCTGGCACTGCCTTCAGCACAAAGCAGAGCAGAGAGTTGTCAGCACACAACCATCTGCTGAGAGACAAGACAATTCAAAAGAAACAGCCAAGAAAAGCAGGTGCCACACAAGCTACTGCCTGGTCACTGAGCCTCATAAAGCTAACTTTTAAGAACCCTGACTCTTCAGATTTGGCAGTGGAATCTGTCAGTTTGGCAGTGATGCTGGTGCACAGAGCACGAGTGCTGCCCTTGTTTCTGTTTGCTAGCGAGATCCAACGCGGAGTGTTTCTGGGATTGATAACAAGAAGTGTTATTTTGGCCTAGCTCTGTGGTAAACAACCAAGACTTTGCTGCTAAACTATTCATTTTATGGAATACAATGGCCAAGAAGGCAGGGTTTATTCCTCTAAGGATCAGTAAAGTCTGAATCCCTGTTTTTGTACAGTTTTTGTGAGCGAGTCAGCAGCTGAGGGTAAAGCAGGATGAGGTGTCTCTCAGAGCTGAAAACTTCTTTCCCAAACACTTGGATTACAATAAGGGATCAAACAAATAATAATCCTATGTCATCAAGTCCTGTTTTCCTCACTGGAGTCTACACACTCCCCTGGAGACGTGATGAAGGGAGCTGTGGGAACAAGATTTGATGTCTGGGAGGAACTTCTCAGGCAAAGATGTGAATGGTGCACCTTCTCCCTTCATCTGCCAGGAATGATTCTTGCTGTTCATCTGCTGTTGCTTTCATACCCTGTGAGCTGGAGGGAACTGTATTAACAGGTTATGCTTCTGAATGCTTCCTCGTGTACATCCAAGGGACCCCCATTTCTCTGTGTGCCTCCATTTATTTAGAAATGAGGAGGAAACAAAAAATGTCTCTGTGTGTGCCAGTATCTAAGAAAGTTCACATGTAAAGGGTTTTCAGGTGCCTATGTTCAGCCTAAGAAAGGAAGTTCCTCTCTCCATCTTCCACATCCAAATTTCCTCTGCCCTCATCACAGACCTTGACTGTTAACCTAGGATAATTTTATTTTTCACAGGCAGCATATCAGCAAGGGGTTCTTGGTTACTAAACCCTGATGCACAACCTTAGAAAGGCACGACCCAGACTGCACGTTGCAGAAATTATATCATAGTCCTGCCTCCCAAAGCAGCCTGGAACTCCCTTCTCCCCAAAACATGCCCAGCTCATTGTGCTTGATTTGAAAATGCTTCGCTCAGGGTGGAGTTTATGCCTGACACAGACCAGATAAACTCCCGTCAGCACCTCACAATACTTTTTTTTTTTAATTTAATCTTTAAAAGGACAGGCTGCTGGTTAACTGAGAGTCCCCTGTTTGATTGACAGTATCTGTCAGAGGCAATGAACTCCACTTGAACATTGCCTTTATGTTCCTGTGTAAAGTTGTTCAACTGTGACCCTTCCATCTGTTCCAGCTAATCTGAAAGTCATTTAGGCCCGCTTCTCCATTCATCCCAAACACAGCACATTCTCCTGTTAACACACATATGCAAAGTTGTCAGGCTGTCAGCTACGTAGGGGCTTTTTTCCCCCCTCTTTTTTTTTTTTTTTTCCTGGCTCCCACAACATCTGTGTATACATTTCCTTGTAATGATTATAATTACCAAAAAAAAAAAAAAAAAATTAGAAACTGGCTCAAATCTTGCTAATTACTTTAATGAACATAACAGTAAATCTCCCAGCTTCACTTCAGAAAATATTCAGAGGGGTTCTTTAAGGAAAGGTCATCAGGTAGCTGACTCCAGTGCTCCAGTGTGCATGTGCAAACCTCCATATTTTAAACACTGAAACAAGTTATTGCCTTGAAGGTGTAAGATCTTTACCAAATAAATGTTTTAAGATTTTCAGAGACTGCTACTCATAAACAGCTGTTCCAACCTACTTCAAATATCTAAGTTTGTCATATCCTATTTCAGATGCAATTTTAAAATGTGTATGAACTTATGCAAAAATGTCTGGAAACTCTTAGCAATGAGGTACTCTCAGTTAATTTACTCTTTAAAATTCATCTTCCACCAGTAGGAAACTATTCCACTAACAATGTCAGCACAGTTAGTATTTATCTTGAGAACAACTAATAAATCACCTGTTCCTATTGTCAGCATAAACCAAAGTTAATGCTGACAATATAGCTGACTTTAAATTCAGGAGAGTAAATATTCATTATGGTCCTGCTCAGATATTGCTGCAAAACTATGAAATACATCCAACAAAACTAAGAAAAACTCAAGAACCAATTTCTGATGTGTCCAAGGAAATACAAAGGGAAGGCTCTCACCCAATCAATTTGTTATTGAAGAAAATATTTTTATCGATTTCAGCATTCATTATTCATTTCTGGTACATGCACACACCAAAGTCTTTACAAAAGACCACGTTTTTTACAAAAAAAAGAAAAAAAAAGCATAACACCATCTATCGTAAACTACTTCAAGAATAAGGAGGAGAAAAGTGCTAAAATTTAGGGAATAAAAACAAAATAACAATCAGAGGGGGGAAAAAACAATATAGGAATGACTGTGGGGTTTGTTGTGCTTCTCCAAAGGACCATGACTGGGTGCTGCACACACCCACACTACGCCTGCAGTATTTATTATATGGAACATAGATTCTTGACTTCTTGGTAAATGTTAGCACAAAATGAGTGACACTGGTAGCAAACCTTTGTTCTCGTGGCTGATTTCTCTGACAGAAGTTATACAGAAGAATAGAATCAGGGAAAAGAAGAAAAAAAACCCAACAGAAAAAAAAGCCCCAAATCTCCCCAGCCTACTGTTCAGCTCTGTCATAGAGAAGTAAAGAAACTAGACCTCCTATTCATGTATTACCCACTCTGGTTGTCATGCAAGCTTTTTGGCCATTCTCATTGTACTTGAATGGTGGTAAAGTAATAAAGGCAATGGGATGAACTTCTCTTTTTTTTTTTTCCTTTCTTTTTTCTTTTTTTTTCTGCACTCACAAGAAAAAAGTGTTCCGGATTCCTGTTATGATGTGATGGAGGCTCAGCAGTGACAGTGAAAGTCTGCCAGTCTCACATTAAAGACTCAACAGTACAAGTTTAGGTACAAGGTTGCCATTTGTGCTATGATTTATTTTAATTCTTTTAAATAATGTGCATTGAGCTTACATGAATTATCTCCAATAAACTGAAGTAATCCTTATGTGCCCAAATGCTTTCCTGCTATATTTATAGGAATACTGCTTGTAAAACCTGATCTAACAAAGTACATCAAAGTTGCAGGGTTAATTGCAAAATGCTCAAAAATTACTCAAAAAGGCTTGTCACTCTTTTCATGCATATTGTCTGCTTAAAATATAGAACCTCTTTACCAATCTTCATCAGCAAAGACTTGAGGATGAAATCCACCTGCTGTCTTTTGAGGTTTATAGAACAGACAGAAAATCTGAACTGGCCTGGTCTGCAGAAAAATGTCTCCTTCTAGGGTGTTGAAATGGCAGCTTGTGCTGATGAGTGACACACTTTGAGATGTGTCTGTTTCTCTTACTGTAAAGTCCTTGAGGCAGCAAGCCTGGTTCTGGTGGGGCTTTGACTGATGAGTGCAGCCTTTATTTGCCACAAGTGCTATTAATGGAGAAGCTTTGCCTTTATTCACCATTAATACCATTAATGAGGAAGTTTGACAGTGCTCCCCAACACTTCTAGCCCTGAAAACTTGGTGTAGAGATCCTGTTTGCTGGGGCACTGCTCTTCATAGCCTCTTGCATTACTGATGGTCAAATTATTGTCTCAGGGGTCTAACAATGCAGGTTTTCTAATTAACTCAGGAAAGTGTCATTAAAAACACAGTTAAAATAGCTTCCTGGTATCCACCTCCCTTGCTTGACATGAAAATCATGCTGGACTTCAGGGATGGGTTCTGAGTGCTGCCTGATATGTATTGAGCTTTTACCACCTGGGGATCACTGTTTTGCTTTCCTTTTATTTAGGATAAGGGAAAAGTAAAATGAGTTTGGCATAACACAGGGCATTAATTTCAAGAGAGAAGATGTCACACAAAGGAATGAAATTTCCTTAGAGATGGAAGAGAAGGTGCATTTTCATGAGTAAGGGATCTGTGCTTATATAAAAGACCTCTAGGGAGAATCAGGTCTTTGTGTGTTTTCCCAAAATCTCAGAACAGTAAAAAACAACTACTATAGCACAGTGGGAGAGAAGTTATAACAAAAGTGATACTGGAAGTCCAAGAAGGCTGCAAAGAACAAGAAGTATCTAAGATCCACTGAAATCTATGTCTCATGCCAAATTTGAATTTTTTGAGTACTCATGCTGGTTGTTTTTCCAAACATCAACACTTTGTAAGGAATATATTGTAATATATATTGTAATAAATTGTTCCTATGTTGAGTCTGGAAGAAAAACTCATGGATTTACAGTCCCAGGGAAGAGGCCCTGAAGGGGAGTTCATGGGGAAAGAAAAAAGAGAAAAGGTAGAGGTTCCAGCTGATAATAAATCTCATTTGTAGACAGACATATGTTTTGCCCTGACAGCAGCACTCCTGGCTTTTCTAGGATCTGGTTATTTCTCTGGATCAGAAGATGAGCACTGAACATGCAAGGGGAAAATTACCCTTTGGCTTTTTACCCTGCCTAGTTTGTATCAAATCTTTGCCCAGTCCTCATGGTGGAAATAAAAAGATTATTTTATTTAACCCTTATACTTTATAATACTACTTTTATCTGAACACACAACTGATAAAATTATAAGAAAATCTGTTTGCAAACATTACTGTTATCTACTCTTTGTAAACATTACTATGTTATCTACTCAGTACACTTGATGAAAATTAGAAACTGCCTTCAAATATAGACCTTTTTTAAAAAAAATAGAAATTCTTATTATCTGCCTTTTGATCTTTGCACCTAGAAAAAACATCTTCAATAAATCTGTCAAGATTTATTTCACAATCCAAAGACCCAAAAGCACACTTTTAAATGAAAAAAGAAAGAAGGCAGCAACTTCTTTGCAACTCTATGACTCCAAGAGCTGGGGACTAGAAAAAGAATAATAAAAAACCACAAAAGTCAATTAGTCCATTCCCTTCCCTCAATACAGCCACTAATGGGAGGGGATAAAATCATACAGCTCTTTGTAGGAGCCTGTCATACCCACAACAGGAAAGATTTTTTTCAGTGGACCAATGTCTGTCTTCAAAAACCAATTCTACACGACAGAAGTTTTAGAAATAGAAACCTGACATGGTCATTCACTGAAAAGGAGAAACCAGAAAGTGAATTCTTCAACTTTCATCAGAAGTTCTTGCAATTCTTGAATGTGTAGTGACATTGCAGAAGAATTACCTGTGGCCCACAGAAAAGGATAAAAATCTGCTGACATGTTCCCATGCCCAGATTTAGGTGTTTAATCTTTGCACTCTGAATTGCCACTGACACTCATTTTTGAGCTGATCATCTCAGGAAATTCTTGCATCTCATCTGCATGTAACAAATAAATCCCCAGTAATTAACAGTTCTGTATCTCTGTTTGCCTGCACTGGTGCTTAATTTTTAATTTTTTTTTAAAGAAATTGGTTTGATCCAAAAGAGAACTGGAAATAAAGAAAGGTACATATATTGCCCAGGTTTGCCTGCATACTTACAAAAAATCAACATGCTATTTTTGCTTTGTATAAACTGAGCTCCAGGACACTCCCTGAATCTTTAAACAGCAAGGCAAAATACTTTTTCTCATTATTCATATTCAGCTCAAAATTAGAAAACAAAACTGGCATTGGAAAACAAAAATTTTTTACAGTTTCAATGTGATCACAATAACAACTGCAATGTGTATCTGACAGACATTTTAAGGCACAAAGAAAGCTCTTCAGTAAAGACATGGATGTACCATAGAGACAGTGGAAATCATTAGCCTATTTTAAAAAGTTTAATCTAAAATCCCAAATTAAGCTTGGTTAAAACCCTGTATTTGTCACTTGAGGATGGCTGAGCTGCAAAAGAAATGTGGAGGGGAGGGAATAATCTGTAGTGCAAGCAGAGCCAATTGAAGGATGTTAAACACTACTAAAAGCCAAGGAAAATGAAATAATGACAGAAATGGGATTTCTGAAATAACTGAATGAATAATTGATGAAATAATTTCAGAAATGGGAATATCAGTCATGTTAACTCCCATGCACCATGATCAGTCAATGCCATCATCAATGTCCTTCCTGTTCAAACACTTATCTTTGTTTTTGCATGGGACAAGTTACTTGCAGTGACTTTAAGATGTTTGAGAACTTGGAAAAACAGATGCTAGGTGAAGTACAAGCATGAATTAACGACTGCAAAACTTGAAATATCACACAGCAATCACGTTACTTTAAATCTTCTTTAAAACCTACAGTGGATATTTTATTTTACTTTCCAAATAAATGCTTTCTAGCAAATTTAAGCCATTTTTAATATTTTCTCTTTACTTGCAGAGAGTTTTGTTTTTTTTTTTTTTTTTTTTTTAATGAAAGCTGATATCCTCACACAATGATTTGACTCCAGGAGCTGTGGCTCTGACAAAAAGCACCACTCTGAAGAAATTATCCAGTCCATGAGAACAGCTGGTTACACTGGGTAATAACTAGCAACATGATCTGTCTTGCTGAATAACTTTGAACACAAGTATTTTTTAGCTCAAAAGGATAGTTTTAAAACCTAAATATAAGTTACAGAGACAGAAGTCAGTTTAATACATAACATTTAATAGAGGAAATAGGAAAAACAGTGAAGACATGAGGCAAATAGCCATAGTGCTTTACTCACTCTTGAGCTTTACTCACAGGAGTAATTGCTGCAGCTCCTGTGCAAATCCTCCTCCTCCTTTACTCACAGGAGTATTTGCTGCTGAGAACCATTCATTCACTGCATGTCTGTTCACCAGCCCCACTGCCTTTCTCCCAGCACAGTGCACAATCCCTCTGGGAAGCACCCTGTTAATTTAAGTGCCCCTTGTCCCCACCAAGCCACAGCAGACAGACTCACTCCTGGAGCTGGAACAGGCTCTCTTCTGAGGAGAGCAGCCTGAAGGGCACAACGGGCAGAGCAGCAAAGGTGTTCACACTGGAGCTCACATCCAGGAGGGAAGTTCTGTAGAAAACCCAGGTTTCAATTAAGGAAAATCTTCATGAAAATATGTCCAGACATTTCTTCCTCAGCAGCATCCCCCCTGTGGCCCAGTGGGAGCCATCCAAGGGGTTTGGGGAGCCTGTTCAATGGTCTCAGCTCTCTTCTGAAGAGAAGCCTCTGTCCTTGTCAGACCTCAGCTTTCCAGGGATTTACCTGGACACCCTCTGCTCTTTCACACATGTTAAATAATGAATTCACCCACTAAACTTTTGACATTGTTACACAGATTTATTGCTACCTTCTGCCAGTCAAGCAGCCAGAGTGTCTAAGAGCCTTTGCTGAGGTCACACCATTGCCAGAGGCACTGGGAAGGAGCATCCTGGTGCTGCAGCAGGGCCAGCATCCAGCACAAGTCACAGCAAGAGTCACAGCTGGGCTCATCAGACTGAGCAATGAACACAAGCACAGCCTCACCCCACCAAACTGAAATAACCCATCCTCCTAAACATACAGAGAAAATAATTTCAGAACAATAGCAGCATAAAAAAATATAAACTCACATCCAGGAACACACAGATCCCACTCAATTTTAGAACAGCCCTTCCTACAACACCCAGGCAAAAAAAACCTCAGAAAATTTGGTTTCCTGTTACCAAAAATTGCTAGGTCTTTGAATCTGTTTTCCTGAGCTAACCAGAGATGGAGTGAGTTTCCCAAATCCTTCACCCAGAGACAGAGCAGATTTCTATCTCCATGAAGTCCCTCTGCCCCACAGACATGTTGTGGCCACCTGAAGATTCTGCTTTGCCTGCCCTGCCTGCAGTTCTCTGCAATCATTCCTCCTCTGCTGTCTGAAGTTACATGCTGTGGTAGAATATCTGAGCAAGTGACTAAATCCTTCTGGTACTTCCTTTTGTAAATTGAAGTTTATGAATTGATTTGGGGAGCACTTTTGCCCAAGAAACTCAACAAGGTTCATTTTGCCCAAGATTAAAAGCAGTTTATAGCTGCCCAGTATCTGATGCTATTCAGAAACTCCAGTGTTGGTGATTTTTATATTACTTATCCCATTACTGCATGAGACAAGGTCTAAGAGTCTTACAGAAATGTCTGCTCAACATAAAAAAGCCTTCACTCAAAGGAAAATGCAACAGAGGACTATTGAGGGGAAAAAAACCTCAACCAACCACAAGTTTTGTTTGTGTCTCTCACTTTAGATTCATTCATGCAACACCCAGAAGAAACAGGTATCTGTAGTACACAAGCACAGCAGCAGCAGGGATGTCTCTGAATCACAGCCCAGCCCCAGAATTTGTTTGGGCTTTGAGCTAAGCTTTCTCCTCTAAGAATTTTTGATAAATAAATAAATAAATAAATAAATTTAAAAAGTGGACTGCCCAGCCCAGCCTGCCTGGTGTCAATTAGCACCATCACCCCCTCCCTGTCCCCCATCTAGGCTGTAAAGCTCCATTTAAAATATTTTCTTAAAGCTGTGCAGTGGTTTCAAGGACTTGTGCAGGGGGAAGCAGCCAGGCAGGTTCTGTGCCACTGGGGCTGGGTGGCAGCAGCACAGGCAGGCACCAGGGTGGGAAACATTGAACTTCATCCTCAACAAGTCTCAAAAGGAGACTTCATTAAAGCCAAAGATTTTTTGCAGTGAGGTAACAGCTTATAGTGTATTGCAAAGAGATATGAGAAAGGGCAGATTTTTCTTATCTTTTGTTATTGGAATTGACCCTCAGGGTCCTTAGGCCGTGGTGAGAGCTTAAGCAAGCTTAGATCAAGGAAGGATTTTGAAATTGAATTTATTCAGATTAGCAAAACCTTCCATGAGAGGATTTACTCTCAACAAGCTGTTGCCAACTCAGAGCTTAGAAAGCCCAGCACATTTTACTGATTTACAATCAACCTTTTTTTTTTTTTAAACCCAAGGCTAGCCTCATTAAAATGTTTGCCATCAACATTCACACAGTAGCAAGGATTCCCTGCCAAATGTTTATTTATGGGTATTTTCCTTGCTTGTTCAGATAATTTTCATTCAGATGACGTTTCGAGGTTTTAAGAAAAAGATATTGTAAATAATGATACAGGGGGAAGTATGAGAGGAGGAATGCAGGAATGAAAAATGCTCCATTAAAATGAAAGCCACTACTTCATTTCACAATCAAAACATATCCAGACTGCACATAAAAAACTTTGTTCTTGCACCTGTTGTATTGATGTTGATGTTTCTAGCTCTAAAAAAGTGAATTATATGTTCCCACTTCTGCCCTGTGGCATGCATGGAGCTCTCTCTCAGTCCCAGCTGTTTTATTTCAGCAGGGAGCAGTCTTAGGAACCCAAGAGAAATCCAAGCTGTGCTCAAACCACTCAGCATTTCACCATCCACTCTGCAGGGCCAGGATTTTATCTCCCAGCTCCCAAACCAAATTTGCACGGTTGGAATTCACGATGTGCTTGCCCTGGGAAACCTCTCCCTGCCTTCAGCAGAGGAAGAAGGTGCAGCAGGACTTGCTCAGGGACCTCTCCTGGATGGCTTTGCCAGCTCAGGTAGCAGAGCTGTGCTCTGCAGAAATGCCACTTTGGGCAGAGGTTGGTGCCTGTGCCTGGTGAGCTCCTGGGGTGTCAGGGACCTGCACCAGGGCTCTGAGCCCCACAGGGGCTTTGTACAAATCCCACCTTGCCCAGCCTGGGGGGCAATGAACAACCCTGACAGCTGCTACCAGGAGGAGAGTGTGATGGGGAGGGCTTGAGGACACAAAGGCAGGACCTCACCTGTTGGTTCAGCATTGTTTTAGTGCCTCAGACAACAACTGAGCTGCAACAGCCTAGCTCAGCCAATTTCTGTTCAGCACAGTCTAAACAGTACTTTTTTTTTATTTTCAATTAAAAAGTGAAAGCCAGAGCAATACTAAGCTGTTTGTTGCAGCCCCTCAGCCTGGTGACTTCTTTCTTGGTTGAACCCTAGAAATGTATTTTGCATTTCAATGCTAGCTGTGAAAATCTATCAGGGAAAAAAATAAAAACATATTAATACTCAAATTGTGTATTAATATAAGGTGAAATGGTGCAAGGAGCCAAACACTTGCTAAGAGTTCTTACACTGAGTCAATGCAGGAACTATTTTCCACAGCTTTAATTTCCCCAGCACATTCAAATTTCTTTGCATGTATCAGTGCTTATTTAATTTCTCCAGCTAAACCCGTTTTCTTTGACTTAGAGCTTCATAGTTTTTTTTAGTATAAAAAGGAAAAATAAACTCTAAGTATGCACCTTTCTTATAGTGGAAGATTTCTCATAGTATTTATCCCAAATAATATCTGTTTTGAGAAACAAACAAGCACAATTTTATAAAGCCTCCTCAGAAAAATCTTCCAATATCAATTCATAAAATGCTTTCACACCTGTTTTGGGTTTTTTTTTTAACCTGACAAATGTGAAAAAAGTGAAAGAAGGAACACTTCTATATAACAAAGCTCAAAACCTGTAGATTATTTTGTAACTACCTGATTTTATTTAATAATCCATGGTTTTCATGTATTTCTGATTCTGACTGAATTTTGTTCCTTGGAAATGAAAGAATTAACTATGAAATTTTATCAAATAAAGACCCAGAAAGCATTTTTTTTTTTTTAATGGAAGCTTTTAAGAGAAACTACGACAAAGGACTTTGAAGTCAAATCTTACATACAGCTCCCTTAAAGATGGACTGGTAAAGGCACTTGTGAACCAGAACAATTAATGAGATCTCAGCCTTTGCACCTCTGGTGTCTGCAGCAGTCCTGTTGCCAAAGAGCTTTCTTCTTGTGATTAAAAAGCAAGTAAACGTTCAGTAAAAAATGCACACAAATTTTCTTTGCGCTACCGAAAAAACCTGTAAATTTTTAATTAGCAGAATTGAATTTTTCCTGCAGACAAACGGGATTTTCTCTTTCAGCACACACACGTTTTGCACTAACAGCAATTTCTGAAAAATCATCTTCCCTGTTGCATGGTGTGTGCTGAGAATAGGCTCGAGGTACATGGGATTCCCCTCTGCCCTCTGCCAAAGTGTGCACATGCATATGTTATGGGAGCCAGGTTTGGTAACTCTTGCAAATTCTAATTTTGTATACTTGCCTAGCCCTAAGCCCATTGTGTGTGGTATTAGCTCGTTTCTTGTCAGAAAGATTACTGTTGTATGTATACCATCTTAAATGGTCTTTTTGTGACCTTGCTCTGTGCCCTGAAACAAATGAAGCAGGTTTCTGGTGGAGGTTTTTGGTTTTTCTTCCCTCCTGATGGGTACACTAGGAGTGGGGGGAGAAGGAAAAAAAAAAAAAAATCATCATTACACATGCGGTGCACCAAGGCACACAGACTTCCTTGTGAGCCTACTGAGAGGAGCAGGCACAAAGAAATAGTCATTGCAGCTACAATGGGGGAGATCTAGTATGCATTTCCAAGGAATCACATTTTGGGGAGAATTACAGAATAATTACACATATGCTTAGATCATGAGCATTCAATGAAGCGGACAATATTTTGAGGATTTAAGATGTTGGTGTTGTGGTCGTCTCTAAGAAACCAGGATAATTCAGACATTCAAATGCAAAAATGCACCATTTGGAGAGTGTAATGCGCTCTGTTCTGCTCAGTGTTACAAATTCGGGAAGGATTCCCCGGCTGCAGACATCAGCCACTTAATACTTAAATCTGTTTCCAAATGTAAAGCATACAACAAAAGTCTTTTGCATTAATGAAATGGATCCTAACACCAGCGGAGTGACACATTTCATTAACGTGTCACATTACAGATGTAAAATATAATTACAACAGCTATGCCTGTCCTGCAGCTTGATAAAACCCGTGGATGAAATATTGTTTAACTGATTATGCAATAAACCTCCACCTCGGTCCCGTCATTTTCTGGCTGCAGACTGAGCCAATTTCATGCCAACATACTGAATTTCTCAGCCTTGCAGCTACACTTAGGGGTGGCTCAGCCACACCAATTTGATTTCTGCTGGTACAACAAAAATATTAGGCCATGGTAATTGACAACTGCTAATTAATTGTTAGGAAGTGCCAGCAAATGAGTGCAAATATATTTTGGGTTTCCCTACCAGCATCACAAAGCCATTGCCACTTAGTCTGGCTGTGCTTTTAAATATAGAGAAATGCTACTACATGGAAGTTTGAAAAACTTCACTTTTTTTCCCTCTCATATTTCATAAAAGCAGAGCCACTGAGACACTAAGGACAGCAGAGAACCAGCATCCAACTCTGTTTCTTTTCATCTTCTACTTTCTTCAAGTCTATTTCAACACTCTCTAAAACATGGGACAGGTTTTGATCTTCTACTTCCTTCAAGCATATTTCAATACTGTTTAAAATATGGAGCAGGTTTTGCTTCTCTGCATCTGGTCTCATTCTAACTGAGAGCAAAAGAACAGCATCATCAGTATGCAAACAAGTATTACAGCATCACTCCTGTGAGCCAGGGCGCTCTGCAGCCACCAAAGGAAGAATAAATGTATTCTTATTCTTGTTATTGTTATTACTAGATCTAAAATATGCTACAGCCTTTGCAAATCAGTAAATCCATGGCTGCAGTCTGAAATCTTGTCCTTGGATGAGCACACTGCAGAATTTATGGTGTTGGTGTGATGAGAGCCTGCTTTGAAAATGACCAAGTCTGGGAGACTGTATGTAATTGTGGCTTCTGCCAACATTTACTTCTGGGAAGTCCTGATATAGGGCTAGTTATGGCAAGAACAGCCACAGACTGAGGCACAGGAGGGCTGGGAACCCCAGAGGGGATTTTCCACAGGGAACCCCCGTCCTGGGGTTACCCTCACAGAGACAGCACAGAGTCGAGCGCAGTGTTTGAAGGCTGAGCCACCTCAAAATGCAGCCTAAGCAGAATAGCTACACCCCTTCAGAGCTTCTGTCCAAGCCATACAATGGATCTGAGACAATTCCTCTAGTTCTTCTCCCAAATCACACCACCAACCTAAAACAATAAGGTCTTTTCCAAGAAATTTGGATAGATTTCCCTTCATTTACACTGTGGCTCAATTACCCTCTCTGATCCCCTTTGATTGTGGCCTTAGCACTTCTCTTGGTGCATTAGCATTGAGGTTTAAAACTTTTGCTTCAAATTAATCTTATCAAATTCGAGAAAGCAAATTAAATTCAACTTGTTAAATGTACTAAACAAAAATTATCCACCAAACTGTCTTACAAGTCACAGGATTTTAGAACCTGAAGAATCTGCTAAAAATCTCCTATTTGGATCACTCCAGCCTTGAGGGGTTTTAATACTTTTCACTGGACTTTTTATATCTTTGTGTTTCTTGGCAGAAGAAAATAAAATAACAGACCTCACAAAACTCTTTAAAAAACAGCAAAGAACCAAACACACAAACAAAACAACAAAAATGAGAACCCAAACCCACACAACTTGATGTTTCTCTGACACTGCTGATGTAATTCTGCCTATCAGGAGATAAAGTCACTTGGCAGCAGTGAAGCATCTTTTCTGAAACTTCGATTTTTTGATGAAGCACAGGCATTATGTGTATATGAAGTACTCAGAAAGAAAGGAAAAGATGGCAAAGCTGGTAATCAGCAACAGGTCTCTAGTGTGTGCAAGAATATGGAACTGTCAACTTGTAAAGTTTATTTTAAATCCTGTTTTTGTTTTAAACTGCCAAAATAAGTAAACAATAACTATACTCAGTAAAAATAAAATAATTTTAAAATTCAGGAGACCCTGTGGACCATCAGGTTCATATGAGCTGTGAAATTCAAGTGAAGGTCACAAAATACAAGTCTGTGAGCAATATGCATAAAGGTTAGCAATTCCCTTGATGGTTTAGCTGCAAAAATTAAAATGCCCTTGACAAAATAAACAATTATTGTTCTACAATAGAACATAGAGAAAAACATGGTCTAGTATACATTCAGTCCTTGCTACAACAAAAAGGAAATAAAAAGAGAGGAATATACTAAATAAAATTACAAAAAAATTGAACTTAATAAATAAAATAAATTGATAAACACAAGGTTATATCTGGAGCATTCTATTACACAAGGATATAAACCAGGCAGAATTCACTTGACATAAATGTTTGGATTGAAGAAGCTTCTGCTTTAAACATGGGAAGTGGAACAGGCGTTTGCAGTAGCAAAGAGCAACTTGCCAGTGCTGTGATTCCCCACAGATCAGATTGTGCCAAAGACCTGACTGATGCACCATCCCCATGGATGAACTCATTTTCCCCTGAGAATCTTCATGTTTCTCCCTACAATGTAAAACCCAAGGGCTTTTTTCAATACATATGTTTTTCATTTGGTTATGCTTTGCTGGCAGCACCCCTTCACATGCGTGTTGATTTAGAATATGACTGTGCTGCTAAGTCTCTTTATGTTTCTGTTTATTATTAACCATAAGAAAGAATTATTATTAACCATTCACGAAAGAATTATGAGTTAATTACTTTAAAAAGAATATTTTTATTTCCTTGTAGTCATGTCACACTTTCATCCACCAGAGTTTGATTGCATACTTTTTATGTACTTTACTGTGTTACAGTGACTTTGAAGCAGCACTGTGCACACTTCCTTGGACGTTCCCAGAGCTGAGAAAGATCAATAAAAATCTTAATTACTGGGACCTTAGTCTGGGGAGACCTTGTGGGAGTCTGTCTGAAATATCCCTCATCTGCCTCACGATCATCATTGGGGGACCACTGAGGGAAAGACCCCCCTGTTTAAAATCTCTGGCTCTGTAGGAGAAGAGTTACACGCTGAAGGCCCCAAGACCTGAGAGCATTGCTAAGCTACTGTTGTCACAGGTGTATTTACTGCATGCTACACTGAGCCCAGTGACAAGAAAGAAGGACATTCTGACCTTTTTGCTACAATAGCTCCAGGATTTTTCCCCACCTCTCGGCCTGGCCAGACTTCTCCTGAGTTTTTGGGGTGGTCCTCCAAAGAAGACCCCTCGCTCATTTGCAACCACCATGACAGACAAACTGAGATGTAAGAAGCCTCTTCACCAGAGAAAAAAACCCAGACATGAAATCCCCATGTGAGAAGGCCCCTCTCACACTTTCCAAGGACTGGGACTGAAACCCCCAACCCAGGGGAGGTTGCAGGGGGAGGCAAGCTGACCAGAGCAAGATGGATGTTGCAGGTGCAAGCAGTGAACCAAGAAGACAACGGCTCTCGCCCACCGCTGAGAACATGGACTGTGGGTACCCTTTCTAAACACCATTCTTTCCCCTGAAGATACAACAGATTACTTCTGATTCAGTTTCAAAATCATTCCCCTTCTCCCTCAAAAAGAGTATAATTAGAGTCCAGATGAACAGCATCCCTGAGATCTCCCCTGCTGTGACCTGGTGAACTCCATCGGCTGCACACCGAAGGACTTCGCCGTTCTACGTTTGGTAGCTATAAACCCTTTTCTTCTTCCTCCCTCTTTTCCTTTTCCCAATTTTTCCCTTTTTCCCCAATTCCTCCCAACGCATTTTTGCTGCATTTGTTTTGATTATTACTGCAAACCCCCTCATACCCTGTCAGTTCTTTTTGCACTCTGAGATCACAAACCATCACGAAACCCATTCGTAAGGACAGCTTGTGACAGACCTAAGGCAAGTTTTTTAAGCCATCTATTATCAATTCAAGCTCCCCCGTTTCAGCAATGACTGAACAGCCTTCTCACCTCCTTTCTGTTTGTGGAGTCGCATCTCAGCCACTGTCATTCCAGCCCAAAATGCAGCATGGGTTGAATCCCCACCTTGCTGCTCTCACTGTAGTTGAAGGATGAGAAAGATGATGGGGAGCAAGGGCAAGGTGGAATGTCATCCTCCATTCCCACCATACAGTGCCTGGAGCTCTTTATGCCAGAACATTCCATTCCCAAAGGCCAAAGCCATCCCATTCCCAAGCAGCCAGTGTTCCTGGTGCTCACACCAGATGAGGTACCTAAAAGTCATGGGTTTATAGGAGCATTTACAAAACACTCCTAGGAGTGTTCCCCCCTAGACATCTTTGCCCCCACAAGGTTCAACAAGAACCAATTCCAAGTCAATGTACAAGACAGAGGTAAATCTGATCATATCAGCCTGAATGAAATGGCAGCCACATATTCTGATGGGATAGTATTAAATCCTTCCTGTGGCAACTACAGACTTTGACGCAAAAGCTCCACAAGTAGTGGAGATCTGTACAGACACCTGTAAAACCTCACTCTTCCTACTGTCTCTAACAATATTTTGGTAATATTATTCAGCACTGGAGTAGATGTCTGAGCAGTTTATGTTTTCCATTAGCATTGTTTTCTGCACTGTGCAGAAAGATTATGGAAAAGGAAGAAACAGGACATCAATCAAGGCTCAGCTGTCAGACAAGAGGAACGAATATGGGAGTCTGATTTAATTTCATTTTCACAGACAGTAAAACTGCTACGCAGTTTTGTAGCTCAAGTCTTCCCACAGGAGTTATTTGTTAGGCCCTGCAATGCTTTTGCTCAGTCCAGCTTTATGTTTTAGGAGCTGCTGACCTGAGTAAGGTTTCTCCTCATGCACACCAGCACAGGCAGCCAACTCCAACCCTTCCAGTCTCAACTGGCAATGCTCCATGAGAAGAGATGCACAGCTATCTACCAGCAAACAGAGCAGGTCTCTGTCTTGCTGGGTCTCTGTTGTTGCCTCAGAAAAGCCAGATCCATTTCTTCTTCTTACTCAGACATTCCTTTTGATTAACAGCTAAAAGAATGTCCCTGTTCAATCATTAAATGATTAATTAAATAAAATTTCTGCTAGAAATGCAGAAGAGCCCTAGAAACTCAACATCCAAAGAGTTAGCAAACAAGAAGTGTAACACATTCTAAAAAGGATTTATTGAGGTCTTAATATGTCTTGGCTGTTCTTTGACACAAAAATGTCTGGTGGCTTGGGAAAGCATATTTGCATTATCACATCCCCACTGGCAAACAAGATTCCATAGGCTCTGCTGTGGCTTCCACATTCTCCATAAAAATAGTCAGGCAAGCTCTCCCAGCATGGCTCAGTTCACTCTGTGTGTCAGCCAGTCAGGATATGTATTTCACCAAGCACAAAAGCAATGTCATGTACTCCTCACAGGAAAGTGCAAGGGCAACTCTGACAGAATCATCATCACCTCTGTGTCAGAGATCAACAAAGAAAAAACATGAAACTCGGGCTACGAGAAGTCTGAAGTTTTCTGAGGTCACTCAGAAACATCCTGTTCATTATGATGGGTTCAGGCAATGGCCAGATCTGCCTGGCACACACGAGATCCACATGGTAAAGTACAGAATGTGACACCCATCCAAACCCACCTGCCTATTTGTTAGGATGCTCTTTGCAGATGGTCCCTGTAATGTACTGGAAAAATCTGTGACCTAGAAATATTTGGAGTTACATCTCTGCCTAGCACTAACCAACACAGCCCCACGTTTATTCCAACTGCCTGAAGGTAGAACCATGGAATGGTTTGGGTTGGAAGGCACATTTAAAGATCCTCCAGTCCAACCTCCAAAATGAACAAGATTGCAAATACTGGTGTGCCTTCCAAACACCCAAAACACTGCATTCATGTTAAATCTGCAACGTTTAATCATGTTTACTCTGAAATCTAATAAACCATCCCTCAGATGCAAACCAGCAAACAGTTAAAGCAGAAAAGCTCTGTGTGACTTCTGGTGTGTTCTGAATGTGTAACTGATGACCAACCCAAAACATACAATACAAATTTCTCCACAACACCATCTTGCTGTGGAACAAAGGACACTGCAGCGCTCTGCAATTTGGCTGGCTTTTCACGCTCTCCCTATTCTTCCAGGGAAATCTTGAGCCATGAAATTTCTTTTTTGTTAACGCAAAGACATGGTAATGTCAAGCATTCATGACCATAAGCATGGAAAATTGATGAAATTACAGTGTGTTCAGGAAAATAATGCAGTGATGACAGAAAGAATCTCTGCTTGTATCTGTGTCCTGGTGGCAGCTTTTTGAACAGGTGAACATTTTTTCCTCCCTCTGTGCAAAACATCTCTTTGCATGAATACATCAAATAGATGCCCAGGGAGAAAGGTCAAAGGGAAATACTCACACAAATAATTAAGATATGAAGAGACAGTGTATTAGGTTCAATAATGCTTTCCACTCTCTTACTCAGTTAAGGTGCACCTTTCAACATGACACAGGAGACTTTCTGCAAGGCTCCATAAAAATGGAAAACAACGGAGCTGGGCTTCTTGCTGCCACAAAACCAGGACAGGCAGACTGTGGATAAACAGGGTATCCCTCTTCCAGAGGTCCTCACAACCTAGCAAGGGCCACCTGCAAGCTCCACAACCCCATATTCTGGGTATTCCTGGTTTGGTCCTGCAGCTACAGTGGGATCTTCACACACCTTGCTCCCACAGAGTGGCCAGGTGAATGAATAAATGAATGAATACATCAGGCCCAACAGTCACATGTGACACTGGTTGAAACATTAATTACATTAAGAATTCCATCAGTACCATTAAAGGTTAAAACCAAAACCAGAAGACTAGGGAAAGAAAGAGTTAAACAAAACATTAAGGAAAACTAGAGAGAATAAACACTTTACTGTAAGAGCCTGCCAGGATCCCCTGAGACTGGGGAGAGCCCTTGGCTATGTCCCCAGTCCAGCTCTCCTATCAATGGGAGTTCCTCCACCAAGAGTGTTCCCCTAGTTTGTATGTCAGTGTGCTCTGCCTGGGCACAGAGTCTCCTCTGCTAAAGAGCAAAGCTCACAAGCCCTTCTGACCAGCACCTAGCTTTTATCATAGACCAGCAACGTGGAGAACTTGGTCATAAATAGGAATGCTACTCCCTCAAGGATGGGACTGCTTTGCTGGGAAGATATCCAACACAGACATTTACACAGACAGGGTCTCCTCCTTTAAGGGTACCCCAGGAAAATGCATGCATTCTTTCCTGTTTTCTTTCCTTCATTATTCTTTCCATTAAAAAGCCACACCCTGATTTTAAAAGAATGGTTGCAAAGAATCACAATGACCACGCTGAAAGAGTAAAATTAATCTAATATTAACACAGTTCCTTCTAACTCAAATTTATCAGGGCAGGAAATACTTCCAGGTATTTCTTTGAAATCCTAGCAGTAACATGTAGTTTCTTACAATTTTTCACTCTTACACGAATGTCTAGACTTCAGATTTCACACAAAGGTATCTTTTCCCCAGGCAGACAGAACATACTCCTGTTTATGTGCCTTTTCTGCCCAGTAGGTGCACAAGTATTTAGGAAGGGGTCACACACAGTCACAGACTCTCTCCCATGCCCTGGACAGCTCAGCTGCAGCTACTGAAAACACAGTCTGAGGCAAACCTGCCACCATTTGCCTCCTCTTTGGGTTCAAACAGGAAACTTCATGCCACAGAAGCCCATGCCCATATACATCAAGGGGAAAATAAAGGCATGACTAAACTTCCCCATGGTTCAGTAGCTGCAGGCTGACACAAACCTAAGCTTTGGTTTTAAGGCAGCTCTTCCTTTGCCACAAATTTGCTTCTCCTTCAGTCTCTGGGCAGGGACCCTACAGTAAAATCAGGGCAACCCTGACCAGGGGGAGACAAAGTGATGCATCTGACTCCATGGCTATCAGAAGGCTAATTCATTACGTTATTATACTGTATTCTTCTATATTATATTACACTACATCTAAACTGAATCTGCACAAGCACCCAAGTGCTCACACTGCCCAGAATCTCGTGGCTGTCACCAGACAGTCCCACACACACACACACAGCTGGCCCTGAGAGGCCAAGGACAAAAAACACCATCACTTTGGGTAAACAATCTCCATATTGCATTCTACTGTGGCACAACACAGGCACAGCAAGTGAAATAAGAACTGTTTTGGTCATGCTTTTCTCTGCTTCTCTCAGGTTCAGAGAATGTGAATCCCACAGGACCCTGCAACAAAAGCTGCACTTCCCTGGCCCAGTTTCCATCTGCTCTCCGGAACCAGCCACCCAAGTCTGATGCACCCCAAAGTTTCCTTGCCAAGGATATTTTCCTGAGCTTCTTAACCAAGCCAACACAGGGCTGATTTTCAGGCAGTTGCCATCATAGCAGTACTTTTTTAAAATCATGAATCCTTCTAGTTGTCTTTTTACTTGAAGTCACCTGTCAATGATTTGCTGCACATGTCTGAGGAAAGGCACCAGAAGCAGATGTATCTCACATCTAAAGCTCTGCCATAAACTGGAGAGAAATGTCGGGCTGGCTGTCTGTCTCTGCCCAGACACGCGCAGGATGGCTCTGCGCAGCCCGCGCTTCAAAGGACGAATCTGGACTCTTGATTTTTTCGGTCTTCAGATTGTTTATTATTTCTTATCTACAAGGTTCTCTCTGCCCAGCAAGGCAGCCAAAGGCACTCTGACCACCCACGGGGCGGCCGTGTCTTTTTATAGTAAAAACTACGTATAACATATTTACCTTTTATTCCCAACTCCTTTCACCCATGTTAGCAAGTGCACCTTCACCATGAACCAATCCACAAGTGCCAACATCACCACAGATGATGGATGACAAGAAGAAGAAAGAAGAACCACAAGACAGGCCCTCCTCCATCTTGTCTCCATAACCCCCCTGTACCAAAAGCCTAAAACCTGTATTTCACCTTGTAAATATATCATTCCTGCACCATTCAAACCCAAGTGACTCCCATGTCCTCATACACAGGTGGCACATCCCTAGAAGGGTCAAAGTCAAGCCACCAGGCGCTTTTGGCAACATTCCAGGTCCTCCAAGCCCCCCCAAGGGCTCTCTCAGTAGCTCTGGACATCCGGAGTGATGTGTTGAATTCCCACAGAGAAGCAGCACCACAACTCCAGATCCCAACTCTTACACAACCTCTGCATTTGGAGAAACAGGAGTGACACTCTGCCATGTAAGGCAGCCATGCTTTACCTCCCTAGGCTTTAAGCAGCTTCCCGAAGCACAAGACAAATGCAAACAGGGAGAAGTCCCATCCTGCCCTCCCAGCACACGAGCTGAGGGCAAGGCAGGCTGCACCAGCGCTGCAGGAGTGGCAAGCTGTGTTTTACATCGCCGATCCCTTCCTTACCATCGCTCTTTGTTGTGCTCATGCTCATGTTGCCCTCTCGTGGCTGCTGGCACGAAGAAGCAGACCCTACCTCGACCCACTTAGGGCTGAGCTGTGATTACAGATGTATTTTTGGAAGTCTACGACCAGCTTTTTATCCCTAACAGTAATCCATTATAGCAAGAATTTGTTATGCTGGGGATTCTACAAACATCCTTACGTATTTCACAGGACCACAGAAGGTTCTATGGGGTTGGAAAGGACCTTAAAGCTCACATAGCTCCACCTCCCCTGCCAAACTACACCACTTAGTCCAGAGCTCCATCCAGCCCGGCCTTGGATGCTTCCAGGGATGGGGCAGCCACAGCTTCCCTGATCAACCTGTGCCAGGGCCTCACCACCCTCATAGGGAAGGATTTTTTCTGAATATCTCATCCACATCCACCCTGCTTCCCCTTAAAGCCACTTCCCCCATCCTATCACTCCATGTCCTTGTCCAAAGCCCCTCTTCCTCTCCCCACCCCAGCCCCCATCTCCTCCCACACACACCCAGCACCATCCCCTTCGTGTTACACAGCACATTTATACTGATTTTGCTGGTTTGCTCCACTGCTTTATCCCAGCACAAAAATCCAAAGGCTTCCTCTGTCACTGACACAAATGAGTTCCCTTAGATCACATGCAAGGAAGGGAAGGCCCACAAGTTCTCAGCTGAGGTTCCTCTGTCTGTGCAAGGGAAGGCACTGCCAGAGCAGAGACCCTTCAGAAGCAAGAGCTGGTCTGTAAGGGCACCACCAGCAAACAGCACCCAGAGCCTCAGGGTTTCTGTCAGTGTCAGGCAGTGACTGCCACTCTCCCTTCTCCCAAAAGCCATTCAAGCTCTCAAAGCCCTTCAGCTTCCTCTAATGCCCACTGATTTCACCCACAATTAGCTGGCTTACCAAATACTCTAGAGATGAGCCTTAATCTCCTGGTGGGTCAGTGATTAAGGTAGAATAAGCCCTTATAATCAGAAAGTGCTGTTGTGAAAGAGGACACAATATACATGAGGCATAGATACTGTATGCAAATTAAACTTCGTTTCAGCAACAAAAAGAGCATCAGGATGTGGCGCTCAGGCGAGAAAAGAAAAGCAGTTTCATTTCTGAGAGGTTTCAGTTCTTACTAAAAGCTGTCTAAGTTAATTCAGGAAGACAGATAATTGCTATAGATGGACAGAGCACCAGAAGAAACAGGATCCAAAAAACCACAAAATTGTCAGAATGGACAAGACCTGCTATTCATCAATTCTGAGCCCTGAGGATACACTGAAATTATTTTTCCCAAACTATTTCTATAGCAGATGCTGTTGCATTTCTCTCTGTAAACACAAAGAAAATAAATAAATGATGTTTACAAATAAGCACAAACCTTAAAAAAAAAACCAAAAAACAGTGCTGTGTGATACTGACCAAGGGAAAAAAAATGCACATAAAAAATAAGTATGAAAGCACATTAATTTATATCCCCACAAAAAGCTAATAGTGAAGAGAACCTTCATATATTTGCTAAAACAATATTAAAGCTTCCACAGCTAAAGCCACTAAGTAGGCATCATTTACAATTTGATTCTACCACTACCTAAAAGACTCAGGAAGTTAACTTGACAAGTTTCCACTTCAAAATTCCTTTTTAAATATTTCTCCCTGTAAGCTTTGACATTTCTTAGAGCTCTTGTTTCTGCAAATGCATGGGACAGCCCAGAGCAGACACCTGGGACAGTAAATGGAATAAAGCCTCTTTGGTCTAGAAGGATGGAAGAGGAATTAGAAAACACCTCAATTCTTCCCAGTCTGTTTCAAAACAGCTGACAAATTTTTGTGAGAGAGAAAATTAATCTTGTTAATTAGCAAGGCATGACATATTCAAATGTTCAGAATTGTTACCATCATATTGCAGAGCTCTCATATCTTCTCAGTGAATTCTCATGGGCAGCTCCTCCCAGCACTGACTCCTTCTTCACAGCCAACAACTCCATCTCTCTCCTCACCCAGCTAACCCACTCTTTTGTAGCACTCTGCTTATGGGACACAGCTGTGTCCTGTTAAGGGCAGGCCTGTTCCTAATCTTTGGTGATTAGTACAGCTGCAATTCCTCAGGTGTGAGACTGCCTTCTGCACTATCTTTATTTCCTTACATTCTATCCCTCCACACAGAATCACAAGTCCATGGCTTTATCCAAACTCACTGTGACATAAAAGAGAACCTGTAACCAATTCCAAGCCTTCCTTTTTGATACTGGGCTGATACTCTGTGAACCCACAGATGTTTTTCTTCATAGAATACTAATTAAAACTTGAACTAAATCTACTCCAAGAGTGACAGTTTGGGTGAGGAGCATATTACAGAACCAAGGGCCACCAGCTGCAAGAAAGCACCCATAAACATGGAGAGCCTTGGTGAGCTCTTGGGTCACTGCAGGGTGATAACTCTACCCTAATAAACCACTCCAAATAGAGATCTTTTCACTTTTCTTAAGCATGAGGAGAAGATTGGTGAGTTTAGAGTGAGCATGTGGTTGCCTTTAGTATTTCATAGCACTGTTGTCATCATTATGGCAGCACTATTTTCTCCACCCCTGCCAAAACATATGAAACTCAATCTCAGTCTGAAATAGTCAGAGGTGGAAGAAACACTGGAGTGTCCATAAAGTACACAGGCCAGCTCTCAAACAATGCATTTCATTGATAGGCAGTGGATGTGAGGTTTTGTTTCAGAAGCCAAATCCTCCCCCACAAGAGGAAACATTCCTTTCTTACACGTTCTGGCAAAAATTACTGTGCAGAACACTGCTGAGAAGCTGGGCAAGAGTCTGTAGATTCATGAGGACTGGAAACCACCTTGAGACTTTTTGTCCCTCTGCATTAAGTTGTCTGGGGTTGACACAACTTTGCAGCCCTCGCTCTGATTTTGATTTAAAGCTGTCCTCAAAAAACCATTTAAAGTTAGTTATGGGCAAACCTCTGCAGTACTTCAGCTGAACTACAGCAGAAACAATTCGTCACAGCAACAGCTGGAACAAGATGTGTCAGCAAGATGAATGTCTTGTTCATGCACACAGCAATGCTGATCAGCACCAGAGGGAAAGACTCAGCCTGTTTCCAGCATGTTTTAGGCAAAAAGAAATATTTTATTTCAGTAAAGATGGATAAATGTCTGTATCTTATTAGATTTCTTAAAATAATCCCGGGCTAAGCAGAGCAGAAAGCTCCTGAACCAAGTCAAGTCAATTCATTTGTATTCTCCAGACCATTAAATGATGATCAGGCAGATGTTATCCAAACATCCAAACATCTCCACTGGGGGGGCCACCTCTTTCTGACAGAAGTAAGTAGAGGAATTGGACTTCTCAAAGTGCTCAACCTGAGTTCATTTTTTAGATTTTGTATTTATTTTCTGGCAGTTATTTAGCACCTACTTTAATCGCCAAGTACTATCCCCACACAGTCTTAAAATTTGCCCGGGTCTTTACTGCCAAATGAGATTGTTCTCAGCCTGTGTGGCAGGCTTTAGAATTGAAATGTCACACACCATGCTAAAGCAACTATGGTTCTACAGAAGCAGAGCACAGAGCACATCTTTTACTTTCTGGAAGTTAACATCCACCTCTGTTTGTCTCCAGGCATTAGATAAGTCCAGTCTCTGCAGCTTTTGGCTCTGTGCACTCAAAATGCACTCCCTGAATTCCAGAAAAAGAAGAAAAACCCCCAACATTTTTGGACCTATGCCAAACATCTTGTGGCCAAATGTGCTTGAAAGCAAATTTTGCCTGGTTTTAAGTTTTGTTTAGAAACATTTGGTCTGGTTCTGAAATCCTTAAATTTTCTGTTTATTTCCTGCAACTACCACCCTTTGCTAGCAGCATTGTTACTATTTTTTTCTTCACCTAACTTACTTACCCTTTACTAATTAAACTTACTACTTATGTATATTCATGTTCATTACCTCACTCCTCCCCTGAGTGCATCTGTGTTCCTGTCCAGCACAAACCCAAGGCTGGCCCAGGACATTATTGTCAGATGAGTTTCAAATCATGTAAAATTTGAACTTGACTGATATGGGAAGTGGACAGGGAATATTTCTGTTTGGGAGATAACAGAGAAGGCAGAGATGTCCCATTTGACTTTTGCCGTGACTGAAAGATGAAACCACTGCAACTTCTTGCCCTTGGCTCTGATGTGCAGGACAAGCAGAGGAAGAGAGGAATATACCTCCTTTTACAGTTAGATTTGTTATTACTTCTAGATGAATTCATTCAGTTGGATCCTCTTCATCTCCTTCATGTTCCTTCTGCCTTTCTCTCCATTCCTTTGTAACTCTCACATACCCCAAACATTAAAAAGTCAATTAATATGATCTTGAACAAGTCACTCGAGTTTGAACAATAATTCTTAGACCTAAGAGATACAGATATACAGATATCTCTATCTCATATAAATGTCTGAAAAGAGTCATGTATTGTGAAGCTATAATTCTATTTTTTTAGCAGCAGACAAAATCAATATTAAATGCCTTTCTGCTGGCTTTCCTGACTCACAGGTATCATAGCTCAAGATTTTTTCCTTAGCATCTTAATCCTCCATCCTACACCATGGATTTAGAAGGAGACAAGATAACCAGGGCAGCTGCCTTCCAACTTCATGTGCTTCAGTATGGTACCATCACCAGAACTGTAAAATCAGTGCAAACACACACAGGCAGGCTTGCTCACTTTTCACCTTCTAAAACTTCACGAGGAAGTTTTGCAAGGTTTCTGCAGAATACAAATTATCACACATTCAGCCCAACCTTCCTGCTCTGCTGC
Source organism: Haemorhous mexicanus (assembly GCF_027477595.1). Lineage (NCBI taxonomy): Eukaryota > Metazoa > Chordata > Aves > Passeriformes > Fringillidae > Haemorhous > Haemorhous mexicanus. Next base: position 3,176,641 of record NC_082346.1, read on the forward strand.
TGCTCCTCTAATCAGCTTTGCCAGTTGCATCCATGCAGTAAGAATCCTGATTCCCTTGAACTCACCACCCCCAGTGCCCCAAGCTGGAGAGGACAGGGTGGGAGCGTGCCACCTCAGATTGTCTCAGTGGTAAAGATTTGTGGGAAGTAATCGGGATCAAAAGGCATTTGCTTAAATTAGCTTTATTATTATGACATAGAGCCCAAGAAACCTTCACAAGGGAGAAAGTTTTCCTTGAAACTTTGAGCTTTAGGGTATTCAGGCCGTAAAAATTTCCAAAATTCTCCTCGTAATTGGTTTCAAAGTACATATGTCATTAAAAATCACCCCCAGTGTACTTGTCCAAAATTAAAAAAAAAAAAAAATTAGAAAATTCCAACTTTTTGCCCGTCCTAACAGAAATCATTCCATTTTGACCACCTGATGGGCCCTTGGGGTTAATTAGAAAATTCCCATCAAGAGCTCAGAGGCCAATATCAGCTGTCAAAATCCCACATTCCCCTCTTTCACCTCTTTCAAGTGCAAAACAACCTGTGTCTGAAGATGTGCCAGAGAATAAAAGGGCACACCACAACCACTGTGGGCTCTGACTTAGACCTATTCATGGCCTCACTACTATGAATACAGCAAAATCTCAAATGAAAGTTTTAATCTCCCCACTGCATTCAATCCAAAGAGAAAAGGGCTTCCCTTTTAACAATTTCCCCCTTAAATCTTTTGTGTTGCCGTGCTCCTGAAAAAGCTGAGATTTTGCTCAGCCCCAGCGAGGGCTTTTGCCACAGAAAGCACTGCACCTAACCCCTTTGTGCTGACATAAGAGTAAAGGTCTGCTTAGACCAAAAGTAACTCATGCAAAAGGCCTTCAGAGGGTCTAAATACAAACTGAACAAGATCAGAGTTAAAAGTGCAGGCATCTGATCTCACCCAGTTTGCCTTCCATGCTCCCTTCCCTTGTTCCCAAAGGTGTGTGGTAAATACAAAGATGAGTGGGGAAAAACAAACATTGGCAAAAAAAAAAAAAAAATTCAGACGTTCTAATGTTGGAAGGTGAAGACAGAAAAGTCCTGTTATTCTGTGTCCTCTGCATCTGTGTCCAGATGAGATGAGATCTCTCTGGGATGTTCAGGTGAACACACCACACCAGAAAAGTGCAGGCTCGTTGTTATCCCAGCCATCCCAGCTTGTTGTTATCACCAGCTGCTTTCCTCTCCCTGCAAGCAGACCCAACTTACAGGAAAGTCAGTAATAACTTCATTTTGCACTCAATTTTATGAATGAAGGAAACCAGCAAAGGCTATGATTTCATTAATGGCTCAGCCACGTGCAGGCACATGAACGGTCTGAAATGAAAACCAGAACAAGCACTGAGGATCTTCAGATGTGCTACTCCATCTTTTGGGGAGCTTTTCTGCCATTTTACCACAAGACACACTTTTCATCCCATTTCACTCAAGAGCAGAACACTCTCCCCCAGTGCCCCCAGCCCCAGAGAGCAGCACCAGCCTCGCTGGCTGTGCCCAGCCCCTCTCACCCACGGAGGCAAGGAGCTTTTCTGTCCCTGGAAGGACCCTGCTTGCCCCCCTGCCCAGGACTCCTTCTCCCCCCTTCAAGTGATTCTTGTTTTGTTTTTTTCTCCTCGTGAGCAGCAACACCTACATTGTATGGGCAGAGACAGGGAGCATTCATAGCCCTCAGAAAGCCATTCACTCCAGGGCAGCTGGAGAGGCTCAGGGCTCGCCTTGCCCTCTTCACTCTTGGATGAGTTTTGTGCAAAGCTCGGGCTTGGGGTCCTTTCCATCCCAGAGCCAAGCAATTAGTGAGAGCTGGAAAAAGGAGAGAAAATGTCTTTCTTCACAGTTTGTTCTTTTTGTGTTTGTTTGTAACTAAATTATGTTATCTGGTTGCACTGGAAGGATACAAAAGCATACTTGGGGAGGAAAAAGGAAATGATGTTTGATTAATAAATATGTCCTTGAGCTTTTTGCTTTTGTACTAAAGGTTTGGAAATAGCACCTCCTACTCATGGAGCAGTGAGTGGAACTGCTGCTAGAAGAGAGACCACTGGCCAAGCAAGATTAGGGATGTTTTAATTTAGTATTGCCCTACTTCAGATAGTGCCTCACCTCTTTTCAGAGAATGTTTTTGCAGATCACAGTTCTAAAGATCCTAATAGGCTGCTAACAACTTTTGTCCCCTGAGATTTGTGCTGTACTGACCAGGATCACATTCTAAAGCAGCACTATGGACCTTTGCACAATGAAACCCATGAAAAAGAACTGAGAAAAAAAGTTTAAAAAATATGCCCTCCTCACAGCTTTAACCACCATCCCATCTCCTTTCTACTTTATTTGCTGTTGATGCAAAACCCTTGGATTTCCAATTGCATGTTATCATCATGCTTTATTTCTATTACAGATGCACCAAATACCTCCCACCCCCTCAAAATTACATGGGCCACCCTTCACTAGGCAGTATAAATTTTTGTGTTCTATTTAGTGAACAAGATCCTACAAAAATGGAATAAAGTGTGGTTTGTTTCTGGTGAGCCAAGCACTAACATCAATGAATTGGTTTTGTTGGTTTGTTAGTGACATAATTTATCTTTTTTTTTTTTTAGGAAAATACTAAAGTAATGTAAAAATATCCATCATTGGTGCAAAATGAAAACATACACCAGTGATGAATTACACTCTTGAGTTTTCCTCTGGAGAAGCTGACTGTGTCAAGTCACTGAAATAGCACAGTGTAATCACATTGTGATGAATCCACTAAGGCAGGATCACTTAATGTGTCTTTTAAAAGCCACTTCCTACTGGTGGCCAAGGCAATGAGCTTCACACCCAAATACAATCACTGCAAAATTATTTTACTAGAAAATTGATCTTGAAATTTTACTACAAAATGCTGTTGAGTTCCATATGACAGCAAAATTTTTTTGTCTTCCGTTTGCCTTTACTAACACTAAAATAACAAAATATAATTAAATAATTCTATCTTTAAGACTAAATAAATAATGTGAGAACTGATTACCACAGAAAATAATTTTCTCCTGTTGTTTTCCATAATAACACAGTACTTTTGCCACTCAAACCTAAAAATAAAAGTAAGTAATGGCAGATGTTTCTGGATGATTTAGAAGGTTGTGCAGCCTTGTCCTGGTTGACACTGGACAGGAATCAGGAATGCCCCTGTCAATCCAGAATAAGACTCAAACAGTCAGTAAAATACAAAACTCCAAAGAGTTAAACGCTCCCTTCATCCCAATGCACAGACAAATGGGGGAAAGAAGGAAAGAGGGGCCTGGAGGCCTCAGTCAGGTGATGGTTCACTGTTGTCAGGTGCCAATATTACAGAGCACAGGGGAGTCCTTCTTCATAGCTGGTGTAACCAAGCAGAAAGTCTCTCAGTTCAGTTTGAAGGCAAGAGTTCAGCTCTTTCCATCCACTCTCCTTCCTAGATCCTCAATCTTTCAGACACCATTAAAAATCAGCAATTAGAGCTGGTATAAGCAGGCTGTAAGGAGGGTAGTTATAAATAAGCTGGTAAGTTGTGTTTTGTGATCCTGTTTGTTACATGATTAGAGACCTGATGGTAAAGGACACAAATGGAAGCAGAGACTCATTGACCTGGATATACAGAAACATCACCAGTGTTTGTTCTCAAGGGGTGTTTTAGGTGTTCCTTGGACAATTAAGCTGACAATTAATTGGCACGGGCAGTCTCTTGGTGATCCTCCAGCTGCCCTTGTTGGAACCCAGGACATTCCTCTGGCTGCCCTGGAGGACTCCAGACCCTGGCAAGGGGCTCAGAGACCTTGGCACGGAGTCAAAACCACCTGTGCCTTGGATTTTAGTCCATGGAAACAATTCCCAACTCTGTGTGAGGATTTACAAGCCACAAGGGTTTGAGTAGAATGACACTGAATTTATCACAGGGTGAAAAAGTACAATTTTGGGGATTTAGAATGGGGGTTCAAGAGGCAAGAGGGAGGAATCTGGGTGTGTCTCACCCTTCTTCTTCTTGTCCTCCATCTTCTGGTGACACTTCTGGATTGGTTTAGAGACAGACTAACATAGGTGATAGGGATTGGAAAATTATTGTAAATAAAGCACAGGTAGTTCTTAGTATAAAAAGCCAACACCACCCCAAGGGCAGGGACTGTGCCACAACCCGACCTGCTGGACAGATCTCAGCAGGTCAGAGAAGGAATGTAACATATAAGGGAAAATAAACAACCTTGAAAAGCAGGGCTGAGGAATCTTGACTTCTTCTTTGGTTTTAGGGCTGGGAAAAAAACCTCTTTAATACTTCAGGAGCCATTTCAGCAGCACAAAACCTGAGAGGCCCTCACCTCCTGGCCCGTGCCAAGATGGCTGCCCCATCCTCCCCTCAGGCCGGTCTGGGTGGCAGCAGAGTGTGGCATTTCCTCTGAGGGTTCCCGGAGCAGACAATTTAAATAAAATGTAACACCACAGTAGAGCAGGGATGCCCAACTCCGGGAGGCAGCAAAGCTGCTCTGTGAGGCTGCCGATGGGAACCCCAAGTGGAGGAAGCCAGAACAAAGGAGACAAGAGGGGCCACCTGTGAAACTTCTCAGGAGGGTTTAACCTCCAGGAAAGTCCAGGGACAAACGACAGCTCCAACAGGATAACAGCAACTTAAAAACTGGGGAGGATATAAATCTTAACCACAGCAGGGAAGGAACATGGGCAGCAATCAGAGTCTAGGTAACCAATAGGGGATAACATGGGCGGGGATCAGATTCTAGATAACCAATAGGAGATAACATGGGCGGGGATCAGAGTCTAGATAACCAATAGGGGATAAGATGGGCGGGATCAGGCTTGGCACACCAATGGAACTCCGAAGGAAGGGTGATGGACAAGGAAGGTTCCAGAGAAAGGGGTGGGGTTACATCTGATGGAGAGGGGAAGCAGGCGGTAATATTGTTAATATACTCCTGTAAGTCCTTTTTCCTAAAATTTTTGAGAATCTGTCATCTCAAAAAAAAAAAAAAAAAAAAGTGGATCTCTCTCAGAATCAAGTTTGATGAGCTCTGACTATTGTACTGAAGGGAGGTAGAGAATCAAGAGTAGCTTTGCCTTGGATCCTTTACTGGACCTGTAATAATCTGTTGCCATGACTTTGGCCTTCCATTTAGCAGGCAGGACTTTCAGGATTGGCATGGAAGGGTCTGGAAATCAGGGAGGTGCAGGGGAGATTGACATGGGGGCTGACATAAGATTAGGTGGGAAATAGTATTAAACAACTCCAGAGCTAAACCATTGGGGAAACCGAACAGGGCACATGGAACAAATCACTATAAACTCACAATAAGGAGCACCTTAAGATTTCAATAGAAAAACAATCTGCCATAGTTAATGGTTTGGGAGATATGACACACACACAGCTGTGATCAGCCTCTGGTCACTACAGCAAAGTCAAAATCTAGACTTCCATTCAGGTCTGGGGAACCCTGGAAGGAAAGGCATAATATCAGCAGAGTGGGATTTGTTGGGATATGCCCTAGCAAAGGAATCACTGTGCCCAAAATTACAACTCACTTGGCCCTCCAGCAGGATTTTAACAGATACAGTACATTAAAAACAACCCTTTCTTCCTGTTCAAGAAAATCAAGACAGCTCTACTTTTACATGATTTCAATAAAGGATTGAGATCTCACTGAAAGGCACAAAACCATAAAATTTTATTGCAGATTTTATCCAATTACTTTTGGCCTCCAGAAAACTTGAATTACTCTTCTAGTATGACACAAAGATTAAATTTGGTAGTAATAGTCTTAATATTACTCCTGTAAGTCCTTTTTCCTAAAAGTTGTGACAATCTGTCATCTCAAAAAAAAAAAAAAAGGTGGATCTTCTCTCAGAGTTGAGTTTGATGAGCTCTGACTATTGTACTGAAGGGAGGTAGAGAATCAACAGTACCTTTAACTTGGATCCTTTACTGGACCTGTAACTAAATCAATAATCTGTTGCCATGACTTTGGCCTTCCATTTAGCCACCATTTGAATATCACTGCCAAAACTTCCTCCCTGGATGTGATCAGAGCAACCCTTCCAACCTTCTGTAGTTTCTACATCCTTCAGTTGGTGAACGGCACTTTGCTATTTTGTGCACGCAAAATGTTTTAGGTAAGATTGTGCCACAGATGTGGCACAAACTCCACTCCCTCCAAGAGAGATTCTGTCAAGCAAAGACAATTTAGTGAAAAGTCTAAAGCTCTCTGTGTCGGTCACAGTGATGGGCACAGTATAAAAACAGTAGATAAAGACAAACTGAGCAATGTGGCAGGGAATTGCCAGGGGATCTGCCTCTCCTGTTTGCATGTGAGCCCTGCTGAGAAGCCAGAGCCCTTGCTTGGGACTGGTTTAATTTATACGCCCTCAGAATGAGGTCATATCCATATCATGCATGATCTCTATTAGCTTTACAGATGCCTTAACCTGAGAAGGTTCAAGCTCTTCAAGAGCTATTCACACTTGGCAGATTGATATAGTAACTGACAATTCACTGCCATCCAAGTGTATCTGGGAACACAAAGCTCACATAAATATTGTCGAGCATATCCCATTGTCAGTCATTCACTTCTGCCCTTCAGCTTCCTGCAGCCCTGAGAGGAAGATCATTTCTCTCAGTCTCATATGTCTGACTGACCCAGCAGACACAAAGTGGTTTCCTTTCAACCAGAAATGGACTGTGCTCAGGATGTCAGACACAGGTTTGTTCAGCCAATAAACAATGTGAAACGTCTGAGGCCGGGTGGGCAGAGACTGGTGAGAAAGCCTGGAACAACTCCTAGAGGTGTTCCAACACTGAAAAAGCTCCAGGAGGAAGCATGAAGGCTTAATTGATGTTTTTTCTTCTGCAGTTTCATGCAGTGACCTGCCTGCTCACTCTACCTAAGCCCTTACCAAAGACAGCTGTGAGCAGACAACCCGCGTTACATGCTGCACTCATGGCTTTCCAGCCCAGAAATTCCCACTTGGTCCTTTTGCTCTGGATTTACTACTCCCACCTGAGCCCCTCTCTCTCTGTCACAGCTCTCAGATAGGGAGGCATGAAAAGAATAATAAATGATGAGGAAAAACAGGAGAAATAAGTGTGCAGAACTCATGGCTTTTAAGCTTAGCCTGGACCAAAGTTTGTGACTGAAAAGTCTGGTTGAAGAAAGTCAGATGTGCTCCATTCCAAATTTGGTGAGTAGTCTTTCTTTTAATTGCCTGACATGCATCTCTCACACAGTAATTTGGCCTGAAAAGAGCAATCAAATTAAATTGATATATGCTCTTAGCTGCATTAACTCCTTTTATTCAGTCATAAGCCCCTGTTTTTTAAAAATTGCTTTCTTTTTCCCTCTATGAACTTCCAGTTGAGTTAATTAATGCAACTTGTTCACAAAGAAGGCAAATGAGTGGCAGAACTGCCACAAGTGAAACCACAGACTCATGTGGTCCAAGCAGGAGTACAATTCCACCTTCCAGTCCTGCAAGCTGCTGGCAAAGCCCAAGCTCTTTATCTAAGCACCACCTTCAGCTGGGCAGCCTGGACAGACTGGTTTAATGGAAGCACACGAAACAACCTGGGCACATTGGCAGTGCCCATGCAGCATTTTATTTTTTCATCCTAATTATTGTCACGTATACTGATATTTGACAATTTTGACATGGCAGACATGTCAAAACAAAAGCCTCTTTTCTTTTCTGCTGCTCCCCTCTGATGCAATTGGAGTTACTGGAAGTAAAATTAGTTAATATCTAAACTGCAAAAATTGTACACTGAGTACCAAATGCACTAGGGAGAAACAAGAAATCCAACACTAAAGCTTTCTTTTAAGCTGTAAGCACAAGTAACTTAATGTCTGTTTCCTTCACTGTCGAAAAACCTTCTTGATTTAAGTACTATGAGCACTGTAGCCAGACCTGATAGAAGGAACAAGAGAGGCTGAGTGAAATTTATCCATTTACATGATTTTGTTGTTGTAGATGGGACCATGAGAAGAACCCAGGAGCCTTGGTGCCCTGAACTGTCTTCAGTGCATCAGGCACCTCTTCCTTCCATGGCATCAAGGTAGGCAGAAGGCCTGGATTTGCCTGAAGTGCCCTGGCTAATCCAGAGGGGTGCATTGCATCCCCCAGGGCAGTCAGACAGGCACAGAGGTTCCCTTCAACTTCCCCAGATCAAACTATCAGACCCACATCAACCACTGGCTGTAAAAGACATGCAGTAATTGGAGCAGAAGGTTGTCAGCAGGCTGAGGGCTTTTCCTTGGTCTTGTTTATTCTTCATAAACACCAGAGCAAGACAGCAGAGTCACCATTCTCTGGTAACCACGTTCTGTTAATCAGGCATGTCACTTGCTTGTGTGGCCCAGCCTTCTGCAGATCCCAGACATTCCCCTTCCACAAGAATAACCACCAAAATACTGCAGTGTAGCTGCTTTATGGCCATGGATAGGATCAATTTGTTTTGAGCTTTCAGACACTGATCTTGCAGCAGCAAACATACAGACACTGTAGCAGGCTTTTTTTTTTACATAAATAAGGGGGTTTGACCACCAGCTTTCCTTTTTCAGTGGCAGTTTGTCAAGATCTCTTGCCTAATTCTCACCTTTGTAAAGAGACAGCACTGAACTGAGGAACAACACATCCTTCCCAAATGGCTCTGAAAAGCAATCAGCAGAGTGAAAGCCAGGTTAAAATAATAACTAAACAAGAGCATATTATTGGTGGGCTAAAGCCAGGAAAGAAAAGGAAAAAGCAAAAAAGGAGGAAAAAATGAGAGAAAGAAAAAAGGCAAAACAAAATCGGGAGTTAAAAGAAGTAACCAAAGAATTCAAGAAATAATTATGGAGTAACAAATTGCAGCCTGAACTCATATCACGGCAGAGAGGACCCATGGGCTTATGCAGAAACCAGGAACAAGAGCCAAGAGCAGGAGGAGGCAGGAAGAACCCCATTTTCCATCTTTGCACACGCTTCCAAGTGATCTAAAACTACAATATTCCTGCCTAGAATGCAAACTCTTCTTACAGTGTCATTTGCCTCAGCATAATTATAATCTGTAACATCAGCTTGATTCCCCCAAGTATCTGGATTCAGAGGCTTCATCAGGAATAGCCCCTGTGAGCTTCCTCAACTCCTAGCTGAAGGAGGTAGGTGACACACCTCCTATCCCCAGAGTCTGTGATGGAAATCTTTATATTTTAGCAGGAGCAAACTGAACTCAGAGTGAAAACCTTGGTGTTCTGCAGTGGGGGCAGGTTCACCACAAAACCCTGACATCTTTAATCCCAGTGGATGCTTTAAAACTCAAGTGAATCCAAGTAACAGCCCAGCTTTCCTGCAAATACTCAACTAACTCTGGCAAATACTCAGCTAACTATTGTCTTAAATAGCACGAGTTCTAACATCATTATAGTGCAAGGATTTCATATCATCTGAGCTTCATACCTCCTGGATGTTTCTCACAGGCAGCTCCTACAAGCACTGCCTGTTCCTGGTCCTTGCAGCACTCCTCTCACTCCAGATCCCACCAATCCACTCTTTTACACCACTTGTTCTTATTGCCTACAGCTGTGCCCTGTTAAGATCAGGCCCGCTTCTGATCTTTAGTAATTGGTCCAGCTGCAACTCATTGGGGGATAAGATTACCTTCTACACCACCTTCACCTACCCATACTGTATCCTCCTACAATGAACTGTGGCAAATGTGGACCTGGAGGTTGCCTCCCACTCTTCCTATGGACTCTGCTCTGCTGTAACTCCATCCTGACATCCTTGCTGGAAGTTTTATATTTTGCTTAATTGGGGCTTGTGTTTTTCTTGTTGACAAAATGTCTACAGACTTCAATATGAGCAAGATTTGGACTACTTTTTGAAGCTTCTCCCTACGGTGTCTTGTGGATTTGACACACTTCTGTCCTCAGAGGTCACACGATTCATAACCAGTCTCAATATCTGTGTGCAAACATAACATTCTTTGCCAGTCAAGCACTACAGGTGTGTGGATAGTAAAAGAAAAAAAATAATCCATAACAAACCTTACACTGCATTTTATACATGCAATGGAGATGCAATGGAGTATTTAGGAAAATTAAGGAAAAGATGGAAGAACATTTGTGTGACCACACATGTGTGGGTGCACCTCCCCATGTACTGTCCTCTGTAGGGGTGTGCCTCAGGTGTCATCTCCAAAAGTGGAATGGAGAGGCTTGGTAGGAGGGGAGGCAAACAAAAAAAAAAGCTTTTTTCCTCTTTGAGCTTCTGCTTGGTGCCAGCACTGATGTTATACCCACTCCTCCCTCAGCACAGTGGCCAGCAGGACTGGGATCTTTCATTCCCATGTCACACAGGATAACCAGGCTTTCACACAAACAGCACTTACATCTCAAGGGCATTTGTCTCTCCTAGTTCTTTATCTCTCCACACAGAGCTCCACTGCAGTCCAACATTTACTCCACCTACGCATGCTGCAGTTTTGTTTAGGCTTCGTTTTTATTAAATATCAAAAACTATAAAGGATGCCGTTGTTATAATTACAGTGGGAGCAACACCAAACACAACAATGTAAGTGTAGCTAGACATCAGAACACAGGTTTTTTTCAGGAGGGTGTCAGACTCCCCAGTGAACGAGTTTAGCTTTCAGTTTTGCACACCAGGGTTGGGGGAAAAATGGCTTGAGGAGCCCTATAGAGGTGCTTTTGCTTCCCTGACTTCTCACACAATATTCTTTCAAATGAATTTAAGGCTTTTCTTGTCCAAATCCCCGCAAAAGTAACCACACTGCAGTTTTCCTACTATTATGCAAATAGATTAATCAGCCAACGCTCCAGTGAGAATTAATTTATATTTGAATCAAATGAGGCCTTAGATTCTTTATAGCCCAACCCCCAGGCCAAGGCCTGGGCTAGGTAGCAACCTCATATTATTCATTTGACGAAATGTGAACTGACATAAATACCATGGCTAACTTTCAATCCGATTACCCCGTTACCTCACATCAATGCTCTCCCAGCCATCAGCCTCCAGCGTCCCTCCTTTCAGCAGCACAGCCAACAACTGACAACTCCTCCCTGATAAACAAGCACCCACGCTGCCACCTCAGACCCCCACTCTTAACCCATCATTCCTGCTCAATGGCCCTTATTCAACAAGGTACTTTATTTTGTTTGTAGGAATCAGGGCACTAAACAACACAAAAATACTGTTTTGCTGGGGCTGTGATTCAAAGCTGCCCTTTCAGAGCTGCTGAGCACTTGAGGCACGAACAATAAACATCCAAAAAAAAAAAAAAAAAAGGGAGCATCGTGTCCAGCCATACATAGATATTTATAACAGCCATGCACACAATTTAATACAGTCACTGGCATCTCTTATCTTTCATACTCTCCTTAACCCTTTAAAAAAAATTAAAGCAATGTTTGGGGCTACTATGTCCAAAGGTCAATGTAAAGTGAACCCACATTTTAGACAGCACCCTTATACTAAACTCATGTTGACAACCACTAAATTCTTTCTATTGCTTTGCACAGGAACTTGTTTTTTAAAAAGGCTTCCCTCCCCCCCCCACTTTAAAACTGTAAGCATTTAAAAAGCTTGCCTAAACAATCCACCAGGTGTGAGAAAAGCCTTTTCTCTGCAAGCAGCTCTGTGTCAGAAACCTACACTTTGTAATTAGATTAGCAAGCAAGGACTGAATAGCTCTGATCAAAACATCCCCCCTCTGCATATTGTTTATAGTGCATAACTGATAACTAAGCTTCTCTAGTCATGGTTAAAATCTACTTAAAAACAGGAGTCCTGTGCACTCTGGAATTTAAATGAAGAGGAAAAGAAAACATTCTTTAAAAAGTGCACATTCTTAAAAAGCTATATGTAATTACTTGCCTTTCTTGCTTAAATGCAGCTTGATTTGAAAATATGTCATAAAACAAACCCTATGGTTTAACAGCAGCTCCTCGTGAAAACATTACTTAAAACACAGCTAAGAAAGTTAGAGATGTGGGGTTTTACCTTAAAAACATTCTTCGTGGTGAGCTCGGGAAGAGAGGAGGAAGAAAAACCTCTTGGCCACATGGCCCCAGCACTGAGGGACATCCCAGATCCCTGTCAGCAGAGCCAAAAACTCCTCAGCCCAGGAGGATGACTTGACTTGTCTGTCTTTGTGGATTTTTTCCTTGTGGACAGACAATCTGTTTGTGGACTGGAGTCAGTTTCCCAACGTAAAGAGCAAGTTTGAATGTGCTGATGTCCTGGACACACTAGAAGTGGGATGAAAAAGAGTTGCAGTAGGTTAGAGAGCACATCATCCCTCCTGCTCCTTCAGAGCAGGTGCCTACACTCACCTGCATATGATGCTAAATGGAAAATAAGGTTCTCCCTAAACCTTTCATACGAAGCTTATGGCTTTTTCTCGGAAATAGTGAGACTGTTTCACAGCCCTATTTAATCTGTCCAGAGTGCAAATATCCCAGTTGTGAATTTTGCACTCAGCCAGTCCAGTCTGACATCAGTCCCCTTTGGCACTGTGGGGCCTGGGACCAGGTGCAAGTCCTTGTGTGTGCCAGTTTTTCCAAAGAGAGACCTCTGATCACTGGTGCTTCCTGCCAAGGTCAGTACACCTCATCCATCCCATGGTTACTTCATCCTTCCTAAAGCAATCTTTTAAATCTTAGGGCTGGACAACCAGAACTGAGACCAAAAAGCTGCCTTTTCTTTGGCTAGTAGATGCTGTGGAAATAGCAGAAGATAGCAAGAAGACCTTCTCTGTTTTTCCTCTCACAGATCTGGAGACAGTTATCATATGCATAGCAGTGGATGGAAATTTTTCCATGCTGCTCCTGCTGCTCCTCCTTCTGCTTTAAGTGCAGAAGCAGGGAAAAGGCCCAGACATTAATTGTCCTGGCACAGAAGTGCAGCCTCATTGCTTGAATTCTCCTGAGAGAGAGGACCTGATCACAGTCAGCAGTGTAGTCCTGTCTCTACACATTCCCCCCTGCTGATTTATTTATCTGTAAGAGCAGGAGACATTCACCAAAAATGGAGGGCATACATTTTTTTGTATGGTACCATTAGGGAAAGCTAGGGAAACATTGATAGGTGAAGGACTAAATTTCAGTTTATGACCTAAGGCAGAACAATTTAAAAGACACCAGAGAAATTCCCCTTATCTCAGTACATTTGTGAATCAGGAGGCTGCAAATGTAGCTTAAAGCTACAGTTATTTCCTCTCTCCTGATCTTTCTGGGTCTGACAAGTCACAGCCAGAGAATGGGTCCTCAAACAGAGCCCTACACTGTGCCAGGACAACACAACCTTACCAGATTTCATCAAGTCAAACTTTAAATCTGCTAAATCTCACCTGATGTCCATAAAGATCTTACTAGAGACATAATTTTATGTTCTCCACCCTCTTACATTTTTAATGGACAAGGAAAAACAGAGTAAAAAAAAGATAAAAATCATGACATGATGAGAGCCAAAAATGTGAATGCAACCACTAAAACGTTTTTTTGTGAAGAAATCTCATTGCTGCAGGTATGACGAGAAACCTGAGAAAAGCTGTTTCATCTTATGAAGATCCTCTTCAAACATCCTGGCTGTCTCATTCTAAACTTCAGTTGTCTTTGATATTTCCCCCTGCAGTACCAAAACACTCCTGACAAAGTCCTGAAAGGAGACAAGTACATTCAAATTCTTCTAGGGCTTAACCCCGCTGCATTGAAATTACCATGAGTTTTGCCCCTGACTTCAGCCCTGACAGAACAAGCAACATTCTCAGGCCAAAGGCATGGGGAAAAGCTTTTCTACAACTCTGTTTGCATGCTCACACTGTCCTTAGTCCCAGAGATTTCTGTTTGCTTTCAGAGAGCTGAAGGCACAAGTGAGCAACACACTTGAGTGTGAATCTGTCCAATCTCAGGGCTGCTGTCAGAAAGAAACACGATTCTCTGAGAGGGGATGTGCTTTCTGCAGGTTGGGAAAGCTCCCAGGAGAGAGGCCTTGGCTAGTTCAAGAAAGATTCTCAAGGTCCAGGACCTCATCAGCTTTTCTCGATGATGAAATGGAAGAGCCCTTCATCTCTGGACATTTGCACTGCCTGCAAAGCAAAGCCCAGAAGAAGGGTGGTCCTGTTCTAGCCTCCAGGATGAGCCAAATGTTTTTTGAAGAGAACAACTCTTTCTCACAAGTGGAGATCCAGTGGAAAACCTCCCAGCTCTGCAGGAATCCAGTCATCCTGAATTTAGATACCTACCCTTAAGAATCCTGAAGAGATGTCCATGATGCCTAAAACTATGAAGCTGTTAATTCCTTGGACATTATTGCTCCTTGCTTTTCTGTACCTGAAGCAGCTTACTTGGTAAAAGCATCTCCAAGGGACAACAGAAATACAGCAATTTTCATTCATCTCACTTCCCATTTTACACAAAGGAACTGGGAGCAGAGCACATGGACCCCATGGACCAGGGCTTGCTGATTCATTTCTCTGTGGTTCTATGAAGGTGAAATGTGAGGGTAGTTTGTCATTCTTCTGTCAGAGCTGCTGAGATCAAACACACTCCACATCAACATCTACAAGAGCAGCTTAGTATTTCTGGAAACCAAGCATTCTGTCTTTATTAAAGAGGTCCACACAGTTCCTCTCATCATCTCTGGATGCAGCACCTTGTAGCCGTGGACATGGCTGTGGTCAGGGCTTGTTCAGTAACTGAATCATTTAACTGCAAAGCCACCACCTTAATGAACAAGAAGAAAACACTAATTGCCCAGGGTATATGATGATCAAAAAACCTTGGAAATCACTTTTTTTAAAGATATTCCTCCATTCTGTTGTGAGAGCATTAGAGTATCCCAATGTCCCCCTAAACCAAAACCAGGACACCCAAAAGGAAATTTTGCACTTATGTTTACTAAAGAACTGTTGCACAGTGTTTGAGTTTCCTTTCCTTCCTTATCACACAGCTTTGGGTCCCACCAAATGAATCACAGGTTAATCCCTGTTAAAGGACCTTTCAGTACCTTCACATAGGACTCAGAGAGAAAAACACTCGCCCCACAACAGCTGTTTTCCCCCCTAAATCATGACTGAAGGTATTTTCATCTACAAGGAGCAAAGTGAGCCTCCCAGCCTATCACCATCCTTCTGGCTGCCAGCACATAGCTTGGGGAGGGCTTTCCATTGGAAAAGTGCTTACAGGTGCCTGGGCTCTCATCAGCATCTCTCTTCTGAGTGTCCTGCTTAAACCTTCCCAGAGAGACTTAATCCCAAAGGAAGTAAAGCATCAGCTGGCTGGCATGGAAGAATTCAAGGGGTTGAGGGTTGATGCCCTTTTAAGAAAAGGTGTACAAACAAGAGAAGGTCCTGGTTTTATCCTACAGGTAGTCAAATAGTGATTCTGTTCTCTCTCTGAGAGACAGAGATCCTTGTGTGATGTTCCATCAGGCAAAGGGGTAGAGAGCAGGCTTTAAATCCATTATTGTGGCAGACATCAAGGGAATGTGTGGGCTCAAGGACCCTCCATTCAAGGTGACAGCAAACTCTCAGATTTTGTAAAATCCACCCCAGGACATACTCATTCTCCTGCTGAATTGTGCTGGGAGAAGATCCTGTCCTCCAAAGAAAGTTGTCCTTCCTGTCGTAACCTGGACAGTGAGGAACAGAGCTGGGTCTTAGAGGAAAGGTTTCAAGTCACAGTACTTAAAAGTGACCACTGCAAAGAGATTTCAGCGGATCAGTCAGCAGAGAAATTTGCCACTGCTATAAGCAAAGGATCACAATTCAGTTTGCAGTGAGGAGGCAGAAGTACTCTTAAGAAATTATTTGAAAGACAAAAGAATTTTTTATTCTTCTGACCTTCTTGAGCAACATGAGAGAAACACGTTTTTGAGAAAATAAATGGGCAGGTTTTGTGTTCTGTCATCCTCCTCCACATTTCATCTGTACGATCTAATTTGGAAATCCTTGGGGCAGAAACCTCAACTGAAACAAGCAAGACCCTGTCCACCAACATCTGAAATCCAAACTGTCTCTGTCCAATTCCCAGAAAGGTTCTACTGGGCCAAGAAATCGTGAAATTGAGGCAGCAAATAAACCATCATGTTGTATTTTGCAAATCTTTGCTCTCCAAAATGGGCCAGTCTTAGCTCGTGAAAGGAGTTGTTTTTAAGGAAGTTGTGTGGTTGTTTATTAGACAGATCAATGGAGAAGAAAGAAGAGGGATTGTTCAACCCCCGATTATATTTTTAAAACAAAGGTGGAGGTTGGGGAAAGGATAAAAGGACGCAATGGACAAAAATAATCAAATTTGGAAGAAAGGGTGCAAATTAAACGGGCTTGGAAGGAGTTAGTAAAGCGCGAGCAAGACGCAGAGACTAAACTAAAGTTAATTACTTTTGACATGATCAGATCATCTGGTTGCATTTCAGGCTGTGTGCGCTCTGGGCTGGCCAGCATGAATGGCGAGGGAAAAGAAAGTAACTCTCCCCTCGAGGTCCCTTTGCCAAGTCTGGGCTGTGCGCTCTGTCCGAGATCCCTCTTTCTTTGCACAGAGAGAGAGAGGGGGAGAGGAGAGAGAAACACAGTTAACCACCTGTCAGGGCTGAGGACACAATAAGGCAGCCCCCAAAAGAGCTTTTCATGCATGCGTAATATATTTGTTCAGCTATTCACTTAATGAAGCTGATAAATGTGATGCAAAACAATAGTCAAGTTAATCTATTTAGTAAAATGTTTTGAGACTCTCAGCCGATGTTAAGGAGGGTAGTGTGCTCGGGGACATTTTCATTTCAATACGCTCATCTCTCCCCTCTTAGGGGGGTTTCAAGCAACCTATGTGAATATAATTTCTTATAAATGTGTCTTTAATGGGTTTAATTCACCCTTGCCAGCTGTTTTTTTAGCTATTTTGTAAGAGCAAAACAAACGTGCCAGGCTTGGAAAGCTAGTTAAAATTAGTTTCGGTCACTGGGGCCAAGCTATATTTCCTGCAAACCATCTGCTTGATTGGCACAATAGAAGGATTTTCAAGAAAAGGGGGGATCTAGAAGAGCTTTGAACGAACCAACAGTTACTGTTCCTTGTGCTTGAATTCTAAAGGTGAAGACTTAGGTGTCTTAATACAGCCTCGCCCCCGCAGCCTCCATTCAAGCTGCCGGCGTGGTCGATGAGCATCGTTAGAGGGCTGAGACACAGCAGGGAAGGAGCATCCCTCCCCCTCTCCGGCGGAAAAAAAAAAGAGAGAAAAGGAGAAAAAAAAGAAAAAAAAGAAAAAGGAGTGTTGGGGGGGAGGAAAATAAGAAAACAAAAAGGCGCGCACCCACGTTTGCACCGCAGCTTTGGGGAGGAAGGAGCGGGCACCGTGGGCCCGGGCAGCCCTGGGGGTGCGCGGTGGGGCTCGGCTGGTCCCTGGCGGAGCGGCTCCCGCCTTGGGGAGGGAGCGCCGACAAGTTCGGCTCTCACCTGGCTGCGGGAAGCGGCCCGGCAGGGGCAGGGGCTGTCCCGCCGAGGGTGTCCCGCGTGGGGCCGCGCCGTGGCGGTGATTGAGACGTCCGTCCCCGGGGCCGGGGATGCGGGAGAGCCACGGGGCTCCGAGCGCGGCTCCAGCCGCCGGGGGGGCGCCGGCCGGCCCTGCCCAGCCCTTTGGTCTCCGGATTTGAAGTGCTGGCTCTCCCAATTTCATGCGGATTACCGGCCTCGGACCGGGACACACGCAGCTTCAGCCCTTACCTCCCCCTCCCTACCCCACCCGCCGGCAGTTTTGAGTTTGGGCTCTTTTCCTATTTTTTTTTTTTTTCGGTGACAAAGAAAATGAGTGACTTTTAAGAAATAAATTTGAAGATAACGACATTAAAATGAATGGCAGGAAACACAAAACTGCCCGAGCATAGGTCAAACGGCATTAGTCACAGGTTTTATCCTGAGACATTAGAATTCCCTTTCCCTTAAATGATCACTGCCTTTGAAAAGAAACTTCCAAAGGAGATCTCTTAAAATAAGATCCTTTCGTCTGATTTCTTGGTTTCTTATGGTCTATCTTCCCTTTCAATAGATGTCTAGTCCCTTTTGCCGTGGTGCTTAAGGAATTCTTTATGAGTGTGCTCAGACGCATCACAAGGAACCGGGTCCACGCGTGCCCCAGCATGCGTTTGACCCAACCTTCCAGAAAATGTCAGCCCCTCTTCTTTAAAACCAGAGAAATTAGCAGCAGTTGGTCTATAGTGAGACAAAATGCCCCCAATGTATATGTAAAGAAAGGAGTAAATCATCTCAAAAGAAACGTATAATGACTGTAAAAAACGAAGTGTTCTCGGAAAAGCCCGGGCGGAGCTCATTTGGGAAACGGCGGGATCGGGGGGCGGCTGCGAGAGGGGCAGGGAGCAGGGGACAGAGATGGGGCCGGGAGCTGGCGGGGTGCCAGGTAATTATTTTATTGGGAAAGCCCCGTTTGCTTTTTCCTTTCGCTGCCGTCCCGCTCGCTCGCTAACACCCCGAGATCAGCCCGGAGCCCTGGCCGGGTGTGCGGGCGAGCCCAGCCCGGGCAGGGCAGGGCAGGGCGGGGCGGCTCCCCCGGCACCCCCGGCACGGCGGAGCCCGAACGGGGCCAGGGGCAGGTGCCGCGGCTCGTCCGAGCCCCCTGCGCTCTGCCCACGCCTTCCTTCCCCTTTTTCTGTACCTGCTAAGCATCAAGACCAACAAAACTGGGGAGCGGGGGGAAATCTCCAGCGAGGTTTTATTTCAAAGCGATGCTTTCAGACGGCGGACCTTCCAAGTCAGGTCTGCAGGTGCTCGTCTGCTGGGGGCCGGCAAACAGCACCGGGAAAGCTTGTCAGGATCATAAGAGTTTCCAGGGCTGATTCCGTCCTCTCCAATAAATAACTTTTTGATTTGAATCAAGGGAGAGGTTTAACAGACTTTCTTTCTTCCCTAATGTGATATAAATCGCAGATGCACTTTTATTGAATGGTTAAAGCATCGACATGGAGATCATCAACACAAAACGTCCGGACAAAAACCATCGAGAGAAATAAAGCTGGTTAATAAGATTTTTGAGAAAGCTTTGTGTTAAAAAGTAAAAAGGGAAAACAGCTGAAGGTGACAGTTAGTTCATGGTTAATAGGATAAAGGCTGCATGGTTGAGCTGCACACTTCTGCTTGCAAAGGTTCAGACACACCAAAGGGCTGAATAGGGTGCTTTTAAAACATAGGACATTTAACACATCTGTTATAGTCTTTAACAGAGAAATCAGGTAAAGCCTCTCTCAATAGTCGCTTTCATCACGCACCTCCAAAGGAAACTAACTGCACTGGCGCCTATTTCCGTATTTGCCGCCACAAACAAAACCTCTCTGCCAGAAAAATCCCTATTTACTACTTTCCCGTTAGCCGATGCCATTTGTCCCTCGCACCAAAGTCAGGGGACTCCGGGCTCTGTCGCAGAGACACCTTCCTTCTGAGCAATGCACCTTCCCAAATCCCGCACACACGCACAGATTAAAAGCGCTGTCGGGTGAATTTGGCTGCTTCGAGCCATCGGCACCGACACAGCCCTGAGTAGCTTGGACAACTTCAGTCAAAAGGATCCAAATGCTCCAAAGTTGTCTTCATTTTCACAGCTGGAGGGTAGCGATTCCCGCTATTTTGAACGTAGAGAAGCCACAGAGGAGCAGCAGACTGCGAGCCCCGAAGGAGTTGCTCTGGTCCCACAAAGGTGCCCAGATCTCTCCTGTGTGCAATGCTCAGATTTTGTGGGGGCAGAGTTCTCACCGACCGCACCAAGGCTCGTATTTCGGTCTGGGCAAAACTCTCGCCTCAACACAAGTACAGGAGACTTTTACGAAGCTCGGATCTTGAAAGGAGAGGTTGACACCACAAAAATGCCTTATTCCGGACCTTTGATGTGCAGATAGAAAACCAACCCCATCTACACGCACTAATTCTGCCTCATACTAATAGCAGGAGCAGAATATGTTCAGACTACGGTGGGACACACTCTCCAAATGCGTTTCTGCCTCAACAGAGCTTCGTTCCACGTTTTCTAATTTGTATTTTCAAATCCACAAAACCCGTGCTTTTCTGAGAGTCCGCAGATAAGTTTCTATGAATATTTATTGATTTATTTCCTAAACTCAGCAGGGGAGCGGCAAATAAATTTAGTGCTTTCTTTAAATAATTCCCTTTCTACGAGGCAAGATGTCATTTGAAACTTTTAAATAGGCATTTAATTAGCCTGTGTGTGTTGCCTCTGAACAAAACCCTGCTGGGAGCCTTTGGAGCGCTGTATTCCAAAGAGGCGGTCAATATGCAAAATTGATGACTACACTTTCTTTGTGGCGGGGCCATTGTGCCCCGGTTGCTTATGAAGTCTAATCCAATCATAAATTGCAGCCCCGGACCAATGGAGAAGCCGGGAGCTCGCCCTGAATGAAGCTCAAGTGGAGAACTTTGTTGAACCCCATTGTTGGGGCTGTCACTTTTGAAAGAGCCTCAGCGGGGCTGACCACTATAAAACCCATGGTCCATGAGGAAGGGGCAGAGAGAACTCCGCCAGACTCGCTGGCTGGATCTTTACCAACCCAGGTTCGCAAAGCAGAAAACAAAAGCAAACAAACAAACAAGCAGGCGAGCGGCCCCAGCCCGGCTCCGCGGACGGCCCCTGCGATGATGTTCCCCAGCCTCATCGCCCCTCCAGCCGTCTACCCCAGCCTCCTCCGGCCGACCCCCACCCTCACCTTGCCTCAGTCGCTGCAGTCGGCTTTTTCCAGCCATTCCAGCTTCCTGGTGGAAGATTTGATCCGGATCAGCAGGCCCACCAGCTACCTGCCCAGGACTGCCCCCCCGCCCAGCATGTCCCCCCCGACCTCGGCGGCCAGGACGGACTCGGGGACGCCGGAGCTCCCCAGCTCCACCACCGCCGGCTCCAGGAGGATCTGTTCGCCACAGACTTCCAGCAGCGACTCCACTTTCCTGAAGTTTGGAGTCAACGCCATCCTGTCCTCCACGCCCCGAGCCGGTAAGCGAGCCCAGCCCGAGCGCCGCCGGCCGCGGCTCCGGGGCCGGGGACACACCGGCCGCAGCAGGGGGGTGGCGGCCGAGGGGAGCGCAGGGACCCGCTTTAGGAAAGGGAGGCAGGAGCCGGTGCCGAGCTGCAGAGCCCTCTGGCATCGCTCGGGTTTCGAGGGCGAGGGCAGCGCTGCCTGCGCCCGGGAGGAGCAGGAGGAGGGAGGGGTCCCAGAGACGAGGGGTTCCCCGGCCGTGTCTTGTGGCTGAGCCTGTCCTCACTTTGTGCGGTGCCGCTTTGCTGGCAAAACCAGCAAAAGTGCCTCTTTCCCTCGGCCCTTCCAAGTTCTATTTTTTCTAAAAGTACCACAGCGTTGGTCTCAGACCGAGGACAGAACCCCGCCTCGCCGTCGGTCGAATCCAACCGGCGCTTACCCTCCGATTAATTTGATTTTATTCATTTACTAGAAACCTCCCCTGCGTTGCTTCAGAGCGTCCCGCCAAAGACTTTCTCCTTCCCGTACTTTGAAGGATCCTTCCAGCCCTTTCTCAGATCTTCCTATTTCCCAGGTGGGTGTTTGAAATGTCCCTGTGTGCGGGCTGGCCCCTCTGCCGGCACAGCCCCGCTGATTTCTCCCCGTCCCTGCGTTCCCCCCGGCGGGGTTATGCTGCAGTTCAGAGGTTGGAGGGAGTACAACATTCAAGCATCAGTCGCGCCAATTTGCTGCCCGATTTAGCACAGGCAGTGACTGCCTGACATTCCCTGCCCGCTCCCCCCGCTGATCCGCAAATTAGCCGGGATTGTCACGCTCCCGAGGCGAGGCGGGTCCCCGCTCCCTCTCTCCCTCCCTCGGTCGCTCCCGCCCGGGCCGGGGATGTTTCAGCACCACGAGTTGCGGTCAGCTCCGCCGCCCGCGCAGGGAGGGAGAGAGGGAGGGAGGGAAGAGGGAGGGAAAAGGGACGGAGCCTCTCGGCGTCCCCCAAACCTCTCCGCGTTCCGGGCGGGCCCAGCGCGCTGCGGGCGCGGTGTGACTGCTCTGCTCCACCTCCGCCCCGTCCTCACCCTCTGCTCCATCACCTCCGCCTTCCCGGGTACACCGTCAAACAGCACGGGGAAGGAGAGAAAGCAGGCCACGGAGCTGTGATGGCTACAGCACCGAAATATCACGATGCTGAGAGAACAATTAAACAAAAAAAAAAACCACTGAAATCTAATTACACAAACAAGCTATGAATTTAAAAAGAAAACAGGGAAAGGGAGAGAGAAAAAAAAAAAAAAAATAACCCAAGCTCTTCTATTCATCCTCTGGATAATGGAATTTGCTTCCTTTCTCCAGCATGTGAATAGCCTAACAAAAACAACTTGAGCTTTATAAATAGCTTTTCATGTCCATTTAATGAAAATGATTTGGGGAAAGAGACGATTGTGCCATCAGTATTCTCCCGAGGAGCCTGGCATGCCGTTGTGTTTAGTTTGAAAGTGTAAATCTCTTTTGTTCCAATAATATATGGCCTTAGCTGCTTGTCCTCAGTCTTTTTCTGTTAGTTCATTACTACACAATTACCATTCACGCTTCATTAGCATCTCTGTCTCTCTTGGGGAGGTTCCCCCCTCCTTTTTTTTTAAGGCGAAACTCTGCCCTTTTTTATCATACTAATGCCATTGGGAACCAGGCAGTGTGCTAATTAGCTGCAACTTTTCATGTCTTCGAATTGAATTCTCCAACTTTGGAGCAGGGGGGAGGGAGAGAGAAGAGATTATTATAAAAAGATGAATACTGATTGATCAAAACTGCATCTGAAGAGGAGCGGTTTTGTTCGGAATCAGAAAAGTCCTCATTTTCATCTCCAACATAATAAAGCATCTGAAACGATAAAAGCATCTGAAAAAAAAAAAAAAAATCAAATGCTTCTGAGTGGGAGGGAGAGCTTTTTTATTATACCTCTATCTTAGCCGGTAGGCCTCGCTTTGCCTTTTCAGGCCGGGACCTTTGAATTTCCCAACAAAACCGGCCACCACAGACCCATTTTCTACATGTGAGTCGGTAGATCTAATCCCGGCGATCGCTGCCTGAAAGGGGACGCTCGGTTAAGCCTAAAGCTCCTTTTCACGGCCCCAGGTCGATGAGCGCCAGCCCGAAGGGCGGGGAGGGACGGCGGGGGCCGGTCCCGCTCGCTCAGTGCCCCGTGTCCGTGTGTCCCTCCCACAGCTGCCTCCGCCGTGGTGCCCATCCCTGGCACCTTCTCCTGGCCGCTGGCTGCCCGCGGCAAGCCCCGCCGGGGGATGCTGCGCCGCGCCGTCTTCTCGGACGTGCAGCGCAAGGCGCTGGAGAAGATGTTCCAGAAGCAGAAGTACATCAGCAAACCCGACAGAAAGAAGCTGGCGGCCAAGCTGGGCCTCAAGGACTCACAGGTGAGAGGGGCCCCAGGTGGGGGAGGGCAGAGGGTGTGTGGGGAGCCGGGATCCCGGGGCCAGCTTGAGAGAAGCAGGGGGGAAGGGGATGGGAGCAGGGAGAACACCCAAAGCGAGTTACAGGCAGTCGACAGAGCCAAAAATGTCGCGATTACCAGCTGGGTGAGTAGGACCAGCCTGATTGCCCCTGAGCTTTCTCCTAGGCTCCTCCAAAGATCGGATTCTGTGGCTCCTGTTAGCTTTAGTATGGGCGTGTGCAGGGTCTTGAGAGTGCAGCCACAACCACCTTTTCTGGTGCTTGTTTCACTGAACCCTTCCACTTCTTTGTTGCTTTGTCCCCTAGGTGAAGATCTGGTTCCAGAACAGGAGGATGAAGTGGAGGAACTCCAAGGAAAGAGAGCTCCTCTCCTCTGGTGGCTGCAGAGAACAGACCCTACCCACCAAGTTCAACCCTCACCCAGACCTCAGTGATGTAGGCAAGAAATGTTCAGGAGAGGAGGAGGAGGAGGAGGAGGAGGAAGTTCCCCCTGTGTGCCCGTCCAGCCCCCAGCATCCCCTAACCTACCACCAGTCCCCAGAACATCTACACCTGAGGGACAGACTGGACTCCCAGATGTCTCCTTCTCCATCCCATTCTAGCAGCCCCAGCAAACCTTCAGACTTCTCAGACTCAGAGGAAGAGGATGATGAAGGGGAAGAAGAAGAGGAGGAGATAACAGTATCTTAGATCCCTTGCCTGCCCCTACCATCATGTGAGGACACTGCAAAGATGTAAATAAACCAGAGTGCTATAAATTGAAGAGGTGCTGTCCCACTCCAATGTCCACATGCTTCTTCAGCTCAGGTTCTTTATCACAACAGCTCCTTCTCACTGGTATTCCTCATTTGTTGCCCTGTGTAGAGGTTTTCATGTTCATAATATCTGCCCAACTTTTCATAACTCTCTCTGCTTAGCAATCAATAGTTGGTCAATTAGCTACCTTCTTCCAAAAACCAGACAACAGGCAGCTCCTGGCTGTGCAGTAGGGAGGAAAGGGAAATTTTCACGTAGGAAAGGAAACTTCTTCCCCCAGATTAAAAAAAAAATCATCAAAAATACAATAATATAGACAGCATGACAATTTCTATTAGCTTTCAAGTGAATTTCTAGCTACTATATTACTTACGCTGCTGCTGAAGGCTTGTCTGATCTAGCAACACTTTCTTCCAAAAGAAATAACCTTGAGGGACCCAGAGCAAGCTCTGCCTCCCTCCTCAGCCCAAATGGCACCATGCTTGTGCAACAAATCCATCAAAATCCCTGGAATGACTTTAAAGACATAATGCAAGCATGCCCAGTGTCATGGAGATCTTATATATTTATGATTTTTTGTCTTAATTTATTCATCAATATTGTGTTCAAAGCACTGTGTAACCCACCTTCTTGCCTGTGTTTGTGCTTATTTTCCACTTTGCTTCTCCTATCCATGGTGTGGACAGAGGAAAGTGGATACATCTCTTTGATTTTTAACTGAACTTTGCTGTCTTTGCACAGCTTATATGAACTGTACACTATTTTGTACACTTACTCTGTATGGGTGTTTTATACCAAGGTTATTGTCAATGATTATAACAATGGCTCAACAATGCTTCTCTCTTTTTTTTTTTAATTAAATGACAGCTAAACTACAGGTGAATGCAGCTGTGTAATTGTGTAACTTATAAAGAAACAATTTTATTTTGTATTTTACCATGTACAGACTCTAAATATGTATATATATTAAAGTGGATGATTGTCAAATAAAAAAAAAAGTAGATTTCCAAATTTGATCATTTGGTAGTATGTGGTTCTAGATAACAGGTTGTAGTTTGTGTCTGGGAGAGGAATCTACCTCATTAGTGATTCAATAAGAATTTTCCAGTTCCTTATTAAGTGACTTTACAAGAATATCTACCTGCCTTTTACCCTGGGAGCAACTCTTCACACATCACTAGGATACTACAGTTTGTAGACTGGGAGCAGGTAATTAATGAATTAATTAATTCCTACAGGGTAGAGAAACAGAATGAAAGAGATAAACTCAACTCCTCAGCCTCAAGTCCAGCCAAGGGTCATTCCAATAACACCAGACAAATCCATGCCCACCCAGCTGCTGTTTTTTTTCACATTTCATTGATACACTACAGGAATATCCATGGTATACAGGTAGCAGAGTTTTTCTGAAACAGAGATTTCATTACAAAATTGCATTTATTTTCTCCTCCATGATCTTAATGCCCACCATTCATAACACACCAAAACAAAAGAAACAAATGCAGCAGATGTCCCCTGGGTCCAGATCTCCCTCTGTGAGAGGACAGCTGTCTCCCTCTCCATTTCACTGCCACAGTCACAAGGGAAGGTGTGAAAAGAAGAAGAGACCTACAAAAATCATCTAGTCCAGCTTCGGGGCTAGTAAAAACTTAAAAGTGTTAATAAAGGGCATTGTCCAAAAGCCTCCTGAACACTGCCAGGCACAGGGCATGACCACCCCCTGCTAGAAAGGCCATTCCAGGTCTTTAACCTCTTTCCAGTTGGACACATTGTCACATTTCTCATCTTCTACCTCTCTGACACCTTGAAGCCATCAGCAATTGATAAGGCACACCTGACACAGGTGGAATGGAAAAAGAGATGGAAAAGACACAGACAAAACACAAAATACAGTGAAACAGCAAAAGGGCTTGTTGGGTTTGGGTTTGTTGTGTCGTTGTTTTGTAAAAGCCATGCACAAAAGAAAAGCTAAACCAGGAATTCACTCACTGCTTCCTGTAGGCAGGCAGGTGCTCAGCCTTCCCAGGAAAGCAGGGTCCCATCACCCATTGTTCCTTGTCTTGTCCGTGTGGCTCCTTGTGAGAAGGGAGCATCCATCCCCTTTTTGGCTGCCCTTTAGGTACTGCAGTCCTGCCATGAGCTCCTCACCAAGTTTTCTTCAGGAGGAGACTCAACTGCTTCAGTCTTTCTTCACAGGACAGGTTCTCATACCCCTCCTAGGTTTAGCCAAGCTCAGCCTTGCTAAATACAACTTTGTCTACCCCACCAAAGTTCTTGTACTCCTTGATGGTATTTGGCCACCTTCCCATGGTCAGTATTTATCTTTTTTTTTTGGTCTTTAAGCACATCCCAAAGCTCCCTGCTAAGCCAGGGTGGTCTCTTGCTCTGCTTCCTCCCCCTCCCTTTGTAGGGACTGTTCCTGAGTAACTCCCAGCCCTTATAAGCTGCTTATGGAAGGTTCAGGTGTGGAAGTTTCCGTGCTTCTGAAATCCAGGGGTTTTGTCCTATCAGCTGTCTTCAGTGTTCCCAGCAGGATCTGAAACTTCACAATGTTGTTATCATTACATCCAAGGCCACCGCTGATAGTTGGGCAGTAAAGTAAATATTATCAGGTAGGTTGAGAGCACTAAATCCAGCCAGCAATGGGCTGTTCTGAGTCAGCATGTCCAGTCTCTGCAGCAGGAAGCATTTCTCAGAGCTTTCCAGCATCCTCTTGTGTTGGGAAGGATGAAAGTTTGACAAGAAAGTCTCACAGATATGTGTGCTTAGCAGAAAGATTTTTGAATGTGGAGTCTGATGAAGGAATAGATTTGGAAGCAAGTTTTGATATAGAAGGAAAGAATTGCTGAGCCAGCCTTACTGGATAACCAAGGATGCAAAGGGTGTGTTAGTTAGAAGGGGTTTTTATGGCTTAGAGCAAAGGATAAACCCACCCCAAACCAGAAGATGTTTTTACCAAGCAGGAAGATAGCACAGGCAAACAAGTCAGCAAATGTGGCAAGTAGAAAAAAGGTCTCAGAATTGTCCACTGTAAGAAAACTGAAAAACAACTTCTAGCTTAAACTGTAATGTACTGACTGTGAGTGATTGGAGAACAGCACCATGAATATGGTAATTACAGCAGTTATGATGGCTAGAGATAACAGTTAAGGGATAGATTGGTTCTACTGTATTAAGATGCTCAGCACAGAAAACTACATAATGCAATGTAACCAAAACCAAAGTGTCTCCAGGCCTGCCTGCAGCTGGAGCTGACAGCTGTGGGCACAGCTCTGTCACCCACAACCCTGGACTGCTGTAACTCTTGGATGGAATAAACTGCATTTTGGAGAGCCCCTGGAGTCCCACATCCCTCATTTCAGCTCTTGCACTCTTCGATGACTTGGGCACTCCTGTGCAGAAATAAATTGTTTTACAGTCAGGACTGATTTGGGACTGGAGGTTGGTGGTCTGGCAGAAGGTGTGAAGCTGAAAATTGCGCAATAACTTCGTCAGAAATCCCGTTGTGGATGAGGCTTAGTGGCTCACACAGATCTGAGCTCATGAGCTTGCTCCTTCCCCACTGGGCTTGGGCTTTGTGTCCTAACTCCTCTTTTGCACTGGGTGGTGCTGGTTCATCACAATCCCGATAAAAAGGCACCCGGGCCTGGTGAGGGAGGCATCAAATGCCATTTGTTAGAGAGAACGCTGCCCGATGGGAACAGCAGAGACAATCTTCTGTCCCTTAGATGCTGAGAATCCCCAGCGGAGCACACACAGCATCCTGGCCACACCCCACCCACGCGTGTGGGCCTTCAAGGAGGGTTTTCTCACAGCAAAAGGACTCTATTAACCCTTTCTGCTGACAGACAGAAATGATGTACCCATGAGACCTTCTTGCTGCATGGCTGGACAAAGCCAAGGACACACAGATGGCTCAGCCCCATGCCCAGCAGGAGCTGCCTGTCTCTCTGTGAGAGTGGCCTGAGCTGCCACTCTGTGCATCAGCATCAGGGCTCTGTGCATCACAGCCCAGGTCTGGGGGCCAGCCTGTGCTTGTGGCACAGGGCAGAGCAGCACAGCACAGGCCTGGCCACACTCAGGCTCCCCGACATGCAGAGCACCAGATCCTTGATCTACAAAGGGCTCTCAGTCAGGATCTCAGTGGAAGCATGACCTCTTCCCATCTGCCTGTGGATCCCATTTCTTTTAAGATCCTTCAGACTTCCTAATTGGCTAGCCCCACATGGGGAGGAGAAATTACCCATATTTAGCCACAGCATGGTCTCCACTCCCTGTAACATCTCTCAAGCCTCTGAGCAAATCAGAAATACCTGTGACTGAGCAACCTGCTCTCACAGAAAATGTCCCAGCTCATTGCAGGGGGTTGGACTAGACGACCTCTAAAGGTCCTTCCCAGCCCAAACCATCCTATGATTGAGGAAGGGGAGAGGAACGTGGATTTCTGTGTGTGGCTAAACCAACCAAGGGGATGATGGGGAAGGATTTGCCTACAGTCAGCCCCACTGCCAGGGGCAAAGATGGAAGCTGTCCTCAGCTGCTGTGCTCTGCTCTAACCCCCAAAAGCCCAGATTAAACATCCACACTAGAAACCACAGATAACCCTTGGTCACCACAGAGCTCAGTGTCAGAATCCTGGGCATCAGTGGAGTGGTGAAATGGACAGAAAGGGAGGAATGGAGGATGGGAGCCTGCAGGGTATCAGGAGGAATTTCCTCTCTGGTACTTGAGGGGACTACTCCAAAGTACCAGTGGGAAAAAAGGGCAGAGGAATGAGAAAGGTGTAAATACATGTCACATGCTGCAGACTGTGTTTATAGAATGACTCCAGAGAATTTCCCATTTCCACTGCAGAAAGGAAGTCAGCACTGATCCTATGGCCCTGAGAAATGAGGAGATGGATCCAAGAAGGATCCATAAAATGAAACAGGATGTTGGAAACAAAAAAAGTAGGAAAATAAAGGTTAAAGAGAAGATAAGGTAAAGGAAAGAAAAAGTCAAGTGTAGGAAAGATAAGTCAAGACAGTGTGCACAGAGCAGAGAAAAGAATAATGCAGGAAAGGGACAGGGCAGCCAAAAAAGGAAAGGAAGAATTCCTGAGAGATAATAAGCATGTTTGTTGTCCTAGATAGCACAAGTTCTAACATCATTATAGTGCAAGGATTTCATATCACCAGAGCTTCATACCTCCTGGATGCTTCTCACAGGCAGCTCCTCTTAAGCACTGCCTGTTCCTGGTCCTTGCAGCAAGCCTCTCACCCCAGATCCCACCAATCCACTCTTTTACACCACTTGTTCTTATTGGCTACAGCTGTGCCCTGTTAAGATCAGGCCCGCTTCTGATCTTTAGTAATTGGTCCAGCTGCAACTCGTTGGGGGATAAGATTACCTTCTACACCACCTTCACTTACCCATACTGTATCCCCCTACACATGGTGGCAGTCCAGTATGGATTCAACAATTGTCCAAGATCATGGCTGAAGCATTTTCCAGGACCTAGTCTAGGACATGCAATTCTGTGAATCCAAGGAAGTTTAAGAACACAGAAAAATGTGCTTGAGCATGTCCAAAGCAATTCTGCCTCTGGAAAACTGCTGTGGAGGACAGACAATGCCCACATTACAGACCAGCTCTGAGCTGCCATTTACACTGCTGTGTCATTAAGAGTATTGTTGGATTGAACAAACAATTATCAGTTTTCAGCAGAGCTTCTTTGTTTTCTTTGAAATTTTCTACACGTGAATCTGCCCTACCAACATTAATCATTTAAGCAGGTGATAAGTGGACAAGGAACTGTCAAAAAAGAAATATGAAGAAGTAAGTCTCCAGGAAAAAAACCCCAAACCCCCTAGATTTTAAGTGCAGAGGTCTTTGCATTTATTCTTTTTCTTTTTGAATAGAGAACTTTTACCTTTTTTTTTTTTTTTAGCCAGAGTATTTATTTGTCATGAAGGATAATAGTTTCCTACATGTTTTTACTGACAGTGCATTTATAACCATAATGTCTCTATCAAATGGGTGGAGAGAAAATTGGAATACTGTGTGGAACGTGAAGGTTGTCCAGAGGGGTGGGAGATGCCCCTGGAAACATTCCAGGCTAGACTGGATGGACAGGTGAGGGCTGTTGGCACCTCCCCCCAAGTTCTTGATAAAGCCAACAAAACCAAAGGAGTGAACCCCATAATCCGCAAATGAAAAATTATAAAATGGTGATTAGGAAGGGATAAAAAGTTCTGGGAAGCCACAAATCTGAATAAATAAGCATCAATTTTATTGAATCATGAATAATTTAAGACTGGTACAATCATCAGCTTTATTCTCCATGACACGGGGTGGGGAAGGGGTAGAAACGGGGAGAGTGAGAAAGGGGAGGCATGATCTCAAACAGACCATTCACAAATTCCAATCCTAAATGAGAACTGAAAATTAAATAGGGAGAGGAGCAAATGGAAAACATCATAAACGTACACAAAATACTCAATTCCTAGTTTTCTCTTTAAAAATGGCTAGAAAAAATTCATCAAAATGCAGCACTTTTAATCAAATATTTACATTTCTATGTTACAATGAAAAAATGTACATCTTATAGAACATATTTCATAAACTGTTCCACTGGAAACGACTAGATCAAAACAGCAACCTTCCATTTAATATCAACAAAGATTTTTTTGCTTTGTTTTTGTATATTATTTTTTTCTTGAAAGAAAATTGCCACGTTCAGACAAGATTTCATACACATAATATCGAAGTTAAGCATCAACAATGAAATATCAAGTTTGCTTCTTTCAAAATGTACAAAAAGGCTAACCAACCCCCTCCCTCCCCTTCCCCAAATAAACCACATCTCATGTATGGCCTGTATCATTCTTGGCAGTTCTGAAGGAAAGAAAATGGTTTATTCTCTCAATTTATAACTCAACACGAATGTTGCATAGAATCTTGCATTTCTTGTTGATATTTTTTTTTTAAACGAGCCAACTTTGTAAGGAGGAGAAAAAAGGGGAAAAAAAAAAAGAAAAAAAGGAAGTGTTTTGAAAAAGCCTTAAATGAGAAGAAAGTCACCTAAAGAAAGACTTAATCTATGAAAAGTCTTGATAAAAACTAAGACGTGTGCACAACAGGTAACCCTGCTTCCCGAAGTTTCAGAAAAACACGGAATATTGTGATGCTCAGAATGACCAGCCTATTCAAAATTGCCTCTCTCACTGTAAGCCAAGTTAGTGTCAATAAAAAAGAAGAGATAACAGAAATTTCTTCCTGAGCTTAAGCACAGGATTAAACACAGGAAAAAAAAAAAAATACCCCGTTTCCCACAAATAAAACACTACTTTAAACATGTCTTTTAGCACTCAGTTAAAGGTCAACTGAGACATTTTCTAGGATATCAAGTCCATTTAAAGCCCTAGCCCTGCAACTGGATTTTTTTTACAGGCACATGCTCTGTCTGCACGGATTCAGTTGGGGGATTAGGTACCAAAATTCACAGTAGTAGCAGGTAAAGTCAGTGCTGGGAAGCAGAATTGTCAAGACTACTGGAAAAATTAACTTCTCTCAAACTCATCATCAGCATGCTATGGATTTGATTCCATACAGATCTAACCCATTTTTTACAGTACCAAGAACTGGATTAGGAAAATTGGCTGAGTAACCTTCGTTATTCCATTCAGCGAAATAATGAAATCAGAGTTCATAAGGTTAAAACAGTAACAACACCAAGCTCTTCCCCCATCATTAAAATATTTAAATTTTTCCTTTTACAATATTTTTCTTAAAAAAAAAAGTCATCAGCACTTAAAAGTTGTAACAGGAGCAGATTCAAGACCAGCTTAGTAAGACAAAGTACAGTTATATTACAGAAAGTCATGAGGTATAATAAAACCATCCTCTCAAGCTGAGCCACCATGAACTTGTTTGTTATGTTCCTTTAAACCCACAAGCTTGAAAAAGTGTTTGTAGTAAGATTTCTTTCTGTACATTGAAAAACCAGCATATTCCTGTCATTTATTAGAGTTGAAAAGGTTCTTTAGTCCCTCTTGCATGGATAAAACAGCTCTTCAGTGATTTGTTAGGTGGGGATTGATATGAACCTGAAACGTTATCTCATTTCCCTCCTTTTTTTAGTCACATTTAAACAAATTCTAGTATCTCATACAAACAATATTCACAGCAACTTATGATATTTCAAGAGATGACTTTAGCCCTGTTTCTTTAAATAAAATCCCATAATATACAGCACTAATTTAATCAAACACAATTAGTACAAAATAAGGCATCGCTTTTAAAAGTCAGCACCAGAGGAGAGCTGGAAAGGCTCGCACGGATCCCTCCTGGGGAGTGAGGTGTTGGCTGAGGTACAGCTGATGTGCTGGGGGATGGTGTCACCAGGAAAGTGCAGCTCTTTGGGAGGTGTTCTTGCTCCCCAGCACAGGTACAAGCCTGAACACTGATCGTGCAGGTGTGTGCGTTCACAGAGGAGGAGAAACCAAACCAGGTTTGCAGCTCTGCCACAACTCAAAAGCATGGCACAGCATAACTCAAAAGACACAGTACTCAGTACCTCATCTTTTTTTTTCCAGACCTGAATACTGCTGAAATGCTATTTTTTTTTTTTAACTTTGCAATTAAAAAGAAAATTCATGGAAGTATTGTCACCAGAGTAGCACTGGAACTGCCACAGAGCTGAATTTTAATTAACCCCCTTATGGTTGTGCTGATTGGAATGAAACCTCTGAACAAAACCCAAAGTTTTCTAAAAACAGCTGTCACGTTTCATGGCAAAAATTAAAAACTGAAAGTCTGACTGATCCCTTTGCAGGGGTGTAGCTCACCTCTGTGTACAGAGCTCACCATGCCTGTGCACTGCCAAGGGTCCTCTGGAGCTGTAGAACTCCAGGGGCACAGCCCTGCCACTGACTTCTGTGAAGGAGGGAAGCCCCCTCTCCTCAGGGTGGATTAGTGGGGTGTAAACAGCACAGAAGTCAGCCCAGCTGGTGGTGTGGATGTAAGTGGGAAGAGAATTGGGCCCTGACTAGCAAAAGGCTACCTGATTTTTCATTTGTAGCAGGATTGATTGCTACACAGTGTTTGAAAAAAACCTGATTTGTTCAGACTGTATACATATTTTTATATAATCCTATTTATATATATAATCTTTATAAACACACAATGAAAGAAAACCAAGGTCTCAGACTGTCAAGGAGAGCAGCGCTTTTTGTTTTAGTTTCTTTTTTTCCTTTTCTCTTTTTTTAATATTTATTCAAACTTCCCTGTTTTGCAGCTTTGCCTTCATTGAGTATTATTAGGAGGCAAGCAATATTGTGATAGCACCAGAACTATATGAAGCTGAGTTTAACCCACAAAGCTGATTGGTAAAAGTCCAGCCCTCACGTAAATGTGTTTGGTCAGAAGCAGCATAGGCAAATATTCCCCCTCCCCTCTCTTTCCAGACAGTACATGGCACAAAGCTGCTTGCTTCACAGCTGTGAAACTGCCCCCCACCCCAGTCCCTTCAACTTGGTAATGATGATTATTTTTAACATCTTCAGGATCTTAGGCATGAGAGCTTACAGCAACTAAAAAGAAGGAAACCAAGGAGTAGTGCAGTTCTCATCATTGTCAAAAGAAAAACAATAAAAAGGTCACTTGGGTTGCCTGCACCCAGGTTCAAGATTGCTCCAAGTGTCTTGTTCTTGCAGCTCTTAATACTGAGATCCCAGCCCAGGAACGTGCTCTTTTCATCAGTCTGTGACCAGGGCTCTTGCCAAGTGGAAACAACTTCTGTCTGAGGGAGATCACAACGTCGACTCCAGAGAGGAATCCAGGATGTCATCGTGATGGCTGTTGCTGTTGGAGTCGCTGTCGTAACTCTGGGGGCTGGAGTAGTTGGCTGCCTCCTGGAGTCTCATCAGCATGTTCATCTGCAGAGCCAAGGGAGTTCATGAGTATTTGTATTTTGAGGTAGGAACAGCATTAACTCCACATGACAGCTACAGCGGCATTTGCCTTGCCAGTGGGCAAGGAAGGAAAGGGAGAAAGGAGCAGGGGCAGTAACACCGAGACTCAGAACAGAGGCACTGACTGTAAATCACAGCAGCATCCAAATTACTGGCTAAACACAGCTTCTCCAGCAAAGGAGGAAATGAGACAACCAAAGGGATCAGTCTACAGCCACAGAGCAGTTCCTGTTTCCAATCCCTAGAAACGAGGCAAGTGAAAGAGTTCTGCTGTTCAGAGAGGAGAGCTTACCAGAGGATCTCCTTCAGCATCACTCACTGGGACTTGTTTGCTGGTGGAGCCCTCCCGGGACACGGAGTAGCCGTCGAAGCCCACGTCCTCGGGCCTCAGCTGGAGCAGAGGGGGCCACTCGTGGTGCTGGGGGCTGGCTGCCCAGGGGTAGGTGTCCATGACCCACTTGGCAGGATCCTCCCAGGGCGCTCTCCTCCCATACAGCTGAAAGAGCACAAAGCCATGTCAAACATTCCAACCATCTCACCCGCTGCCTACCTGACCAAAACGAACGTGCCATGGTCCTTGTGCTGCAGGAAACACTCTGCAAGCAGGACTGAATGGGAGAGTTTCCTTACCCTAAACACACACAAAGCCCTTTTGTCATGGCACTGATTTGGAAGGAGCTGACCACCTTCTCCAAGACTGCAGTGCCCTTCTCTTGGCACCAGCTGAAGGAAGAAATGCCTGAAAATAACATCATCTAGTCAAGTCAACTTCAACGAGGTCAGCACACAAAAGCAGCCCTCAGTGCTGGCATCTGGATTGCACTGGCAGCTGCCTTACCAACTGCCATCCATGGAATGTGGAGGAGGAAACGTGAGAGCTGTCATCAGGCAAGAAGGATGGATGTCAAGGCATAAAGTTTTCAGGTCAGATTTTTTTTGTGTTCAACCAAGAAAAAGCACCAGCAGCACTTGTCCATGCTCAGGTTCTTAAGCAGGCAACTCTGATTCAAAAATGTTTTTCTGGATGGAACAGACTGCACACTACTGAATCCCAGTGTATTCTCCCTGTTCTATTCTATTTGTCTTAGCTAGACAACACATTCATTTGAATGCTTCACGACTTCCAAAAGCATAAATACAACTACAAGTGGCTTTAAAACATTGATTCCCACTTTAAAAATATCACCATCAACATCCTTCAGCAACTAGTGCTTGTCTCTGACATTTTGTCACTGTCCCCTTCCTTTATCCCCCTGCACAAGGGTAAAAAACAACAGTCTAGCAAAGAAATTCACCAGTTCTCTGATGGACCTAGGACTATCTCACTTTCCTCAATACTATTTCTCCATGGTATGTTTTTTGTGGGTTTAGATTTTGCATGCACAGAGTATTGAAGCGCTGTGAACACCAACCCGTGGTGTGCTGTGAGGCAGGAGGGAGCAGAGGTGCCAGCAGATGGTGCTAGGCAATCTGAAACAGAGCCTCCTCCACAGCCCAGACCCTTCATCCTTCAGCCCTGCTACTTTATCTTCCCAGCTTCAAAATGGGGCCAACCAGATCTCCTATTTTAACCTTTTTCTCAAATTTACCATGATACATGACATTTGGCAAGTGGTGAGGATTTTGTTTTTTTCACATCGTTTCTCCTGCAAAACTCTGAGTGGATCTGAGCTCAGGAGAGATTAAATGACTCACCAACCCTGGCAACCAGGTCTGTCCACCCCTCCCCACTGGCACATTTTCCAAGGAGCAAGTCATGGGACAAGGATGGAACAGGTTGCTCCACAAAGCATGAAAGAAAAATCATTGGAGTATGAGTGACAGTGGCAGGAAGCCACAGGGACTCTGGGTCCTCTTTTTGCTGGTACAGATAGACCAAGCAGGAAGAACTCGGGTTTTATGCAACCTTCTAATTTTCACATCCCTCTTTTGAAGAACAAAACAAGTCAGCTCCCATGGGAGCAATTACTGTAAGGATTCATTTGGTTTGTTTGTATTTGACCCAAAGTAATTCTCTAAATGAGAAACAGAAATATAAAAATAGCTGAGAGCAGATCCACAGAGATCAGAGCAAAATTAGGAGTCCACCTTTCCTTTCAGGAAGGCAATTTCAGGACAGAAGATGTGCTCTCAGAGGAGTCTTTGTGGGTGTGAGGAAGAGAAAACAGCCCCAGATGAAACCCACCTTTCTAGCATTAGCTTGTTCATTAGCACCACTCTGGCTACTCTTCAAGTACTAAAGTGCATCTTCTTACCCATCAAGCAAACAAAAGAGAAATTATTTAAATAGGGATGAATTAGGGAAAATGGGCTGAAGGGGATAAAGAATGTAAAGCCCAGTGAGAAACTGAAGTCCTTACACCTGGAACACAAGCCACTCAATACCCTAAGGAAAGATGGAGATACTGGAAAGAGCAAGGAGCAAAAGGATGGTTTTATCAATTACTCTCTCTCCACTTCCATTGCTAATTTTTCAATGCTTTCCACATGTACTGATCAATGATATGAGAGCTCCAAAAGCCAGTACAAGGAGCCCATCATTACTGTGAGTATCAGTTTTCTCCATTTCAAGAGCAAGCAAAGTCACCTGCTCTTCTTTCTCTTGTTTTAGGCTGGAAAGATTCCTGGCTCCCATTACTTTCCTTTAAAACAAGTTTCTGTAACATGGTTCTCCTGTTCTATTTCTTGCTAAGTTCCTGAGTGTGTTTTGTACTCCAGGACCTATTGTTTTCCTTATGGCTAAGAGTCCACCACAATTGTCCCAAAAAGAATGAGGTCTCCAAGTACTGGCAAATTTCAAACAGCAGCTGCCCAAACTGTACCCAAAACTTGGAGAATTTGTGTATTTCACAATTTTTTAAGAAGCCATTAGTAAAAGATTAGTTGTAAACTATACTTTAAAGCAGGTGCTGCTGGGCTTATTCTGTGAACAAAGAGCTGGTTATTAAAAACCCTCCTTTTTTCCCCTACCTAAATGGCAAGTCCATAGCAATTCTCTGCTGAACCCTCCTCCTGATTCCAACAAGCTTCATAGTCATACAGACACCAAAAACTATTCCAAATGGCCAGATTGTGAATCAATTACCAAACAAAGACAATCAATGATCATTTCACTTCATCCTCTGAAAGAATTATGAAGGAATTTACTAAAAAAATCATCTGAAATACTGAGAAGTAATCAAAATGTCACTGATACTGCTCCTGTCACTCATGGATACATTCTCTCCATGCAAAGCTTTGTTCCTGTGCTGAAAGATTTGATTTCCAAAGGAAAATCCTGTGTAACACAGTTAATGATGACAAGCCTAATTCTCTGGTGCACAGGATAATTTTAAGGTGTGCTTCTGGAACTCAGTATTGAAAGGTATTTGTACATCTAACTCCCCCCACTGCAAACATGAGCAGTTTGGCATCTAATCACTTCTTCCACTCTCTACTTCAAAAGTGCTTGAAGGGACTAATTCTGCCTGAAATTACTGACAGCTCTGGTTACATTTCCACAGACATGCAGATATTCAACATGCAAGGCTGTATCTACAGAAAATGCTGCCACTACTGATTTTTGTTGCCTTTTGAACAGATGCCATTCTAGACCTAAGATTTTTCCCTTTGCCTGCTCACCTGTAGCCCTTCTCTCACTGCCTCCAGAAGATATGGAATGATGGAGTAGTTCCACAAGTCAGTGAACCAAACTCTAGAACCATCTACATCTATTGGACAGGAAAGGAAGAGCCGTGGACCTGCAGAGGGAAATTCAGATATTACACTCAAATCACCAGCACAAAAAACATCAAAAATAGGGTGATGACATCTAAAAGTAGGGTTTTAAAGACAACTATTTTATGTGACACAGCAAAGGAAGTACACAAAGATACACATGATATACAGAATACTTACCAATAGTAACATCAGAGGAGCTGTGAGCCTCCAAGAATTTGTTCAGATGTTGCCAGACCTTGGGAATCCAATCAATAATCTTAACCAGCTCTGCATTCCTCATCCTGCCACTGATCTCTGTTTCAATCAGTTTTCTTCTCAGGAAACGGCCGAGGAAGCCTTTGACTGGCTCAGTGTGGTTTGCACATAGCACCCATCTAAGGCACAACACCAGGAATGGACATTATTTCTCTTCCCTGCTCCTGAGTGTAACTATTCCTGACTACATTTCTCTTCTTATTTCCAGATTATCAGGATCAAAATGGGCTATTCCAGCCGTGCATGTTTTCCAGCAAAAGTGACTTTGGAATATTTCACTAGATGAGCCAATTTTTATTGTGCATTGTTTCAGCTCATTTCTCAATAATCTGTTTTGCCTAAATATTGTCTTACTGAAAATCTGGTAGGAAATCAAATATCTTAACAATCCTCTATAAAATAAAAGTTGTATGAACCCAGTTCCTTTAATGACAGCACCATAACCAAGCTGAACATGTCAGGGCAGCAACCAGGAGCAAATGGCATTTCTCTCTCACTTTGCTATTTCAGCTGATAAGAACAATTTCAAATGACTCAGTAGCCATTACTCCTCTGCCAGCCCACAAACATAAATGAGAAACATGAATAAACAGTACCTGAAATTATGGTGAAGTTGAAGATTAGGTGTGGAGGAGGTGGCTTGGTTCATTGTTCCAATAATATAAGGACTATTGGGAGAAAAAAAAAAAATCAAGCAAGTAACTCGTGAACTTTGAAAAACAAGTTTTAAGTAAAACCTGAACATTAAAAAAGGTCATTCCAAACCCTTCTGTCAAAGAAGGTTTTGTAGTTACTTATCACCAAATTCTCTACTGAGATTCTGTGAACATCAAATTCTGGAAGCAAACCAGAAGTCCCAAAACAGGACCTTCCACTACAAATGGGGTTTTACTACTAATGATCTACATCACAAAGCAAATACAACTACTTTCAAACTACTTATTTCAGAAAAATAGATAATTTTATGAAGGAAAAAGATCCCTCTGAAGCACTGTCCACAAAATGGACAACCTGGTCATCTTCCTCCACATAACTTAATTAATGTAGGCTTTGTTTTTGGGTGATTGGATTTTGCAGGAGCAGTGCTCTGAGTACAGGATTAACATTTGCAATGTGTTCTGATACTATTTCTTTACCATTTGTGGTACTTGCAGTTTAGGAGTCCATTAAAGATCTCTCCTAGGGAGCTAACGTGGTGCAAATTATCCAAAATGATGACCAGGGGCATATCCACAGCATTATTTTCACTGTTGCACTGGTCTGCCAGGTTGGACAGGTACTGGCGGAGCTCCTGCAAAGCAGATATAAAGAAAAGAAGCAAAAAATATTTTTTTTTCTTCACATTTCTTAAAAAATCAATTAAGCTTGGTAACAAAATCTCAAGCAAAAGAGCCTGACATCTAACAAATCACATTTCTCATTAACAATTTCTCCTCTTCGATGAGAAAACACAAGATATGGTTTTCTTTCTCTTTTGTAGGCTATGCTGAAGACTCAGAGACTGTGCCAGAAATCCCGTGTGAGATAAGGGCTTAAAGAGGGGTAATATTTTGTAATTTAGTTTGTGTTTTTTATTCATCAATGTCAGACCTAAGAGGTCTGAAACATATTTTTGTTTCTTTTCAGGAACTTGATCAACTCTCCCCATACAAAACCAAACTCTGCATTCCAGCTAGATTTGTTGTATCATCTTGCAACTGTGTTTCCATCAAAATGCAGACGACAAAATTAAACTGGAACAAACCATCCCTCATCACAGGCCAAATCTGGATGCCTTCAGCAATGCTGGAAAGAAGGATGAGCTTTTGGTGCTGCTGATGAGTGGTTGAAATGCTCTCAGCAGTTTTAAAGCGTGTCTGAAATCATACCAGTGGCTTACAACCACAATTTCAACCATCCCTTTCCTCCAGAGGAAAATATGCCTAAGGCCATCAAATACACAGATTTTTTTTTTTCTTTTCTTTAATCTAGATGATCACTGGAAGTATATTCAGCAAAACCAGCAGCACATAAAAAAGCAAAGACACGCCTTACCTGCCCAGGAATGTGTCTGCACAACAGCCTCTCCAAACCCAGCACACCATTACAACTGCTGATACCTGCAGCTGCAGAAGCTCCTGACAGCCTGGAGATGCATTTGAGGGTTTTGGGAAAAGTGCCCACATGCAATAGGGATTGCTTAAGTCTCTGGGAATTTTATGCAGGTGTTTAACTTCCTGGGCATTTCTTAGGCTCCCCTAAACACTTGAAAATCATGACACCTTTAGCTGCTTAAATCCACACCTGGAAGCCTGCTGTTCCAGACCCATAATCAAGTGACTCTGAAAACCTTTCATTATTGTTTCCTTCAGGATAAAGAGAATGCTTTGAAAACAATGCTGAGTTCAAGATGACGGGTTAGGAAAGGTCTCCCAGCCCGGAGCCGTGGCCGTGCGGGAGGGTTTGTGCGCGCTCACCTTGCTGGATTTGTGGTCCACGTTGAAGGTGGCGATGATGCCCTCGGCCAGCTCCCTGCCCTCCCTGAGCACCATGTACTCAGACAGCCGGTTGGCCAGGTAGGTTTTGCCCGTGCCACTGGGGCCAGACAGGATGATCCTCCTGTGCTCCATCAGCAGGGACACGTAGCGCTGCAGGATGGCCTTGGGGATCAGCGACTCGAACACCAGCCCGTCCAGGCTGTTCTCACAGACACCTGCAGCAGCAGGGAAACAGGCACTGAGGGCCATCTCCAGTTCCCATCCAAATAACAGGCATTGAGGGCCATCTCCAGTTCCCATCCAAATAACAGGCATTGAGGGCCATCCCCAGTTCCCATCCAAATAACAGGCTCTGAGGGGCATCCCCAGTTCCCATCCAAATAACAGGCACTGAGGGCCATCTCCAGTTCCCATCCAAATAACAGGCATTGAGGGGCATCCCCAGTTCCCATCCAAATAACAGGCATTGAGGGCCATCTCCAGTTCCCATCCAAATAACAGGCATTGAGGGCCATCTCCAGTTCCCATCCAAATAACAGGCATTGAGGGCCATCCCCAGTTCCCATCCAAATAACAGGCATTGAGGGCCATCTCCAGTTCCCATCCAAATAACAGGCATTGAGGGCCATCTCCAGTTCCCATCCAAATAACAGGCACTGAGGGCCATCTCCAGTTCCCATCCAAATAACAGGCATTGAGGGCCATCTCCAGTTCCCATCCAAATAACAGGCATTGAGGGCCATCTCCAGTTCTCATCCAAATGGACCTGAGCAAGCTGCTCTTCACTTCAGAGCTAAACTCCTTCCCCACCCCAGTATCCCTCATGGTTGAGAGAGGCACACACAAAGCTGAAAACAAGTGCAGGGGTGAACCATGGGCTTAGCCTGGATCCTCCTTCAGCCCGTTTAAGTCCTCAGCTGCATCCCTGAGGCCCTTTGGAAGCTGCCACACCAAAGGATTCCAGGCTACACTCTTCATGCACAAGCCATCCATTTTACAGCATTTCACCACGCATTCATCCTGAATGTACCTGTTTACTTTTGGATCACTAGACCAAAAAAAACCCCAGCTATCATCACCTCCCCCTACTTT
Organism: Haemorhous mexicanus; assembly: GCF_027477595.1. NCBI lineage: Eukaryota > Metazoa > Chordata > Aves > Passeriformes > Fringillidae > Haemorhous > Haemorhous mexicanus. The sequence continues at coordinate 3,218,359 of NC_082346.1, forward strand.
CCCAAATGCCTGTAATTAAACTCCTCCTCTGTATGCTGATAGTTATCTCCTCTAACAGAAAACTCGTACTGATAAGCATTTATGCCATGTCAGCAGTCACTTTAGGCAGAATTGGCTTAGGGAAAATACACAGTGCTTCAAAATAAACAGCAGGAAGGGAAGTTGGCAGATCACCCAGAGAAATGTTTGCACCTCAGTGGTTACTTGGAATATTAAATATTTATATAGGCAGCTTTATATCTCAAAGGTATATTTGTGATTTTCCATAAATTGATTAAATACATTTCTATTTTATTGAAAACTGTTATCACTTATGAACCTTCTAGGTGCATGTCGAGTCAGTGCCAAGTTAAAGATAAACTCAAACTGCTGCTTTACAGACACAGTTAGACCTTATGCAATATTTCAGTTAGTATTTAGGACTGGACAATGCATTTTATATAAGTAGAACATCCTGGGTTCATTTCAGTAAGTTGATGTATTTCACAGTTTATTTTGTCTTCCTGCCCACTGCTTTGCTATACAAGGTAACCTGGTTTTTACACCAATAATCAAAAACCTGCTGTCAGTCAAATTTCAAAGCTGATCTGAAGAATGTTTGGCACTGCTCTCAAATGCCATCTGTCTGCAGATTTCACGGCTCTAACTTTGAGCAAACTGATATATGTTCAAAATGCAGCAGTTGAGGGTTTTACCCCTGAACTTAGTTTCATAGCATAGTTTTCATAAAAAAGTTTTTCCCTGAGAAACACAAATGCTAAATTTTTATCAGTCTTACAGAATATAATTGATGGGAATTCTGAAAACCATACATTTTGAGAAATCCAGATTTTAAGGAGTTGCATAAAATTTGGGCTCCCTCCTTCCTGAGGGACTTAAGGGGGGACCCTTCAGTAAGACCAACCAAGCAAATGAGTCAAGATCTATTTTTTTTTTAACCCTGCATGAAGGAAATAACAACTACAGCTGTGATAAAGAGCCAACGAAATTTTGAGGCTTGACTCATTTTGAAAGTACTTTGCTGCTCAAACAGCTCCACTGCATCCTTTGTGATGTGAGGTCTCCTCCAGGACAACTGAACATCTGTGGAGTAATTTTCCCTAGAGTTACAGGTTGAAAGCTTGCTGAAATGACAGACTTAGCATACCCCAAATGCTGACTTTATCAAATGAAAACAGCAGGAAGTAAATAAATGCTAGGAACAGGAAAAAGCGGGGCAATTAGAAGTCTCTACTCCCCTGAGCTTCTTGACACAGCAAGCTCTGACAAAACTCAATAGTGAGAACTCCAGCAGGCAGGTGAGGTGAGGTGAGCTTACCTTTGATGGTGACTGAGATGGTGTTGTTTTCTCCCACCAGGTAGCCACAGGGCAGCAGCTCCGGGGTCTCGGCGCTGCTGGTGCGCCTGATTTCCCCGATGCTGTAGCCCAGAACACTGTCTGAGTTCAGCCCCAGCTGGCTCACAGGATCCACATGGATGATGTACTCCTGGGGTGGGAAAGGGACACGGGAGGTCAGGCAGCACTGGGGGCCCGTTCTCTGCTGTGACAGTGCCTAAAGCACAAAGTTCAGGGCAGCCTGGCACCATCAGAACCCCCAGGAGAACTGGAGCTCGCAGCGTTTTGTACCCACTGACCTTGAACAGGCGCCTCACAACCCCATCCAGAACGTCCCACTTGGTCTTCCCACTGACTCCAATGCAGCCTATGAGGAAGGAGCGAGGCCTGGAATCCTAAAGGCACAGGAATAACTCTATCAGACAGGTGTGGTTAATGGAATTAAAGCGCTGGCTTCCCTGCCTGTCACCGACATGTTCTATGAAAAATCCTTTCCTTAGGATTTTTCCCTCCTGAGAAGCTGAGAGGCCTCAGGAACAAAATGCAAACAATTCTTATCTGTTACTGTGGAATGCAACAGGTGGGTCTGGGATTGGTCTCATGCAGTTGTTTCTAATTAATAGCAATCACAGTCCACGTGGCCAGACTGTCTCGGTCAGAGACAAACCTTTGTTATTCATTCCTTTTCTATTCTTAGCTAAGCCTTCTGATGAGATTCTTTCTTCTACTCTTTTAGTATACTTTTAACATAATATATATCATAAAATAATAAACCAAGCCTTCTGAACACAAGAGTCAACTTTCTCGTCTCTTCACTCATCCTGGGACCCCTGTGAACAATGCATCACCTGCCCCCTCCCCTTTTACTTCTAAGTGATGGTGCATCCTTACTGCTCTACATGGTGAATTCTGAATTCCATGGCACATGGAATTCTTTTCACACGATAAACATTTTCTACAGTGTTGGAGTCACAAATCTAAACAATACTCAGGGGGCTGTGATGTTAAGTTAAAGGTATTTATTAATCAATTCATGAACAATTAAAAAATCTCTGAGAAGATAACAGTTTAGGAAAGAGACAGAAAGTTTCTTAGGAATATTCTAGACAGAAAAGTAGATGTCAAGTTCATTGTTCCATGACTTCACAATCAAAGATGTTACATTTGCTAGGTTTATCCTATTTATTTTCAGAAATTCTGCTGTGGGCACAGAAACCTATATATACAGATAAATTATACATGGCTCCAATGTATACATGGCTCTAGCAATATAGAAAGAGACTTTACATTTATATACTATATTTGATGTACCACAGCATTTTGCATTTTGGAAGTGATTTTTATGGCAGATAAAAGAAATCAGAATAAATATACTTTTTCTGTTTTTCTACAGCTACACTCACTGTGAAACATTAATCAAAGAGGAAACTAATTTCTATCATAAGATTTGAAGTGTTACTAAAACTTTCTGTGATTGCAGCCAATCAGCAGCAGTTTTACTGTTTATCCAGGGCTGCAATAATAAATACAAAATAATGTATTTGTATTTATATACAAAATAATGTATCTATTTCCATTTAATGGAAAGAGCTGCTGAGTCCATTTTATTTCTGATCATTCAGATTTTTGCCCACCCCTCAGGAAGACACGAAGTTACTTCTCAAGCACACTTCTACAGGTGCTCAAAAATGTGAGATAGAAAGGCCATTGCTGGTCAAGGACTGTGTAACACACTCATGCACGTTAAACACACGAGACAGGATGAGACTTTAAAGCATTTGCAATTTGTTTGGGTATTTAGGATTCTTTCACATCCTTGTGGATGGAAAACATCTGAAAGATGTCATGGTGCTTGTGCCAGAGGACAACTTAAACTAGAATGATATGGTAGAGATCTCCCAGTTTGGATTTCTCAAATTCTTCCATAAGATTGGTGCTTCTGGCATTTCAGTCCCTCTCGACAGCTCCAAGGAAGCTGGAGGTAGCCAAGTGCCCTCTCCATCACTACCAACACACCAAGGAACCCTTTTCCTGAGAAAATCCTTGCAAGTCCTTTGCAAACTTGAGTTCCCTCACACATTCCAAAGTCACCTACATTTCAAAGCTGGGGATGAAACACAACTCACCTCCTTCCATTTCATCTCGTCCTGGAAGCTGACGACTATTTTGACGTGCCTGCCTCCTTCTTTCCGGGCAGATCCATCTCCAGTATCATCCAAGAGCATGTCTGTGGACAGGAAACATCAACAGCCTCACAGCTGGAGCTCAATTACAATGGAGACTATTCTGGTTTATTGTAGTCAAGCACAACACGTCTGGGCTTCACATGCCCCGAGGTAAAACACAAGAACCAGGCTGACTGACTTCCCCGCCACATATCCCTCTCCAAAAGGGAAGGTCATTGAAAATTAATAGCCAGTTACTCTGTATTTTCCTTCCTATGATATATCCCCTGGCAAATGTGCACCATTAAATGGCTTTAAACAGGACTTTTCAGAGCTGAGGTCATAATTGGACACCTCTGACCGAGGGTGTAGCAGACCTACGATGATATTTAAAAGAGGGCTCCGTGCCAGCTCGTGACATACTTCCACACCTCAGCTGTTAATAATCCTCACGCTTTCATTTTTCCATGGCCGACCAACCCAAGCCTTCCAAGTGCAGGATAAAACCTGCCTCAGCACCCTTCTCACTAAGCTCACCGAGACTGGTTGACTCCGTGAGGTTCAGGCTGTGTTGAGAGAGACCCACGGAGTGTCTGGGAGAGGAGGAGATGGAAACCTGAGACTGGGCCCTGCTGCAGCTGCCGTGGTTTTCAGACTTCAGCCGATCATTCTCTGCTTTCAACTTTTCAATCTCACTCTTGAAGAGACAGGCCAGACATTAGAAGGCACAGTGAAAACACGATTATAAGACAGCAACATAAGAAACTTAAGAATAAACAGTAGTTTAGCAGAAAGGCTGCTTCCATCATTAAGGATTTTAATTATTAAAATGAAAAGTTTCACAGAACAGACAAAGTATCCTAAAATTCCTAAATAGGTGAGAATTCACTAACACTGAAATGCAACCACCTTAAGGCAGAGAGCATGGAAACATTTTGACAGCCAACAAAACGCTGTCCCCCAAAATCCTGTCTTGGGACTGAAACCAGAGTCAGCTTGAACACCTGACAGCGCTACTCTCCTGCAGCCAAGGGCAGCGACACCAGGTGTTCAAGCTGGCTTTGAATGAAGGTTTAACACTGGCACGGGCTGCAGGATGGGGGGTGGCTGCTCCTCACCTGCATCCTGTTCATGGCCTCTCGCAGCTGGTCCAGCTGGTGGGCAGAGCTGAGGGCCTCCAGGCGGATGTCCGTCAGCTTCATCTCCTTGTCCCGCAGCTCGTTCCGCAGCTGCAGCACCGTCTCAGCCTCGCTGTCCGTGCACTCCGAAATGCTGCAGGACACCAACAAACACACACTCCTGCCTCTCCTTCTGCTGCCTCTCCGGGATTTATTAGCAGAAGAGGAGTTATTCTTTTTATTCTGCTTGAAACAAGTAGCGGTTTTGGCTTTCTGCTGCTTCTCTGGGATTTATTAGCAGAAGAGGAGTTATTCTTTTTATTCTGCATGAAGCAGGTAGCAGTTTTGGTTCATTGAATTAGTGATGCCATAGGTCAGATATTAAACAGGCCATGGAAATTTTAGAGTCTGATGAAACAAATGTCTGATTAATTTTTTTAATTGGCATCTGAAACAGAATTCTCTGAAATCACCTACTATTGGATAGCCTTCTTTTTTTTTACAGTACTTGCTATAAAACTTCTAAGGTGAAAATCTAAATAAATTAAGGGGGTGCAGGCATTTAACAGCCGTTGGTTGGAGATTGATGAGTTCACAGACAGATTTAAAGCTCACCAGGTGTGCACAGCTGGGTTTCCCTGAACTGCTCTGGAGGGCTTTGGAACTCTACACCTATTCAAGCATGATAAATTCCTGCTCGCTTTAAAGAACTGGAGCTTAAAAAATTTTTGGTGGCATTTTTCTTCCTTCCACCCACCAAAAAAAAAAAAAAATCTGAGTAAGTAACGACATTTCAGCACATTTGTAACTGTATCTGTATAAAGATCAACCACACAGCTGCACGCTTTAAGGGAGATTTTACCTAACATGTCTTTCCCTAAATCAGTTTCATGAGAGATGTTTTCCCCACCAAAAAGCCAATAAGCCAAGACACACCAGTTTCACTTGTGCTCTATCCTTTCCCCAGTTCACATATTTCCTCTTTGTTCATGTTTATCCTTTTGGCTTCCATAGCAAGGTGAGATGTAGCCACACAGCATTTTGGCTGATGACATATGGGATCATCATTTGACAATTTTCTGGCCTGAGAGTTGTAAAGCACAACTTGCTGTGGTCACCAGAAACACACTGAGCTAGGCTCAAGAGACAGAAGAAGCTTTGAAACAAAAAAATCATGGGGGATTATCTTCTGCTACTGACATTTCATCACTGTTATACAGCTGGAAACTATTGCTATTGTTTTCACTTCTTCATGTGAAAAAAAGTGGAGGGGAACTACTCCAATCCATTTGTTCTGAAATCAGGCTTGAAGATCTGCATGACCTCCCTAAGTCAGGAGGCTGTCTGCTAATTACAGATTTCACAATACTGCCTGCTACAGCTTTCTGTATTTATTTATTTACCCTGCTGAAGTGACAAAGCTACTGATGGAATTAACATAAAAGCTGTTTTACTAAATTTTCCACGTAGATTCTAAAATGTGAGTTCAGACTGAAAACAGCATGGCAAGGGAATTGTTAAACTTTATTTCCCAGGTGGCCATGGAAAGGACCAGGCACAGGTGGCTGGGAAGCTACAGAAGGAAAGAGGAGTGGATCATCTCCATCCACCAGGCACAAGCAGTTAGATGAGTGCATCTGTATCATTAAACCACAGTGTTTGATTTCATTTTCTTTATCTGGATTTGTCAATAGCATTGGGAACTTCTCACGGCAGATGAACACAGTATGTGCTGTGTTTAGACAAGAGAAACAAAATCCCAGATTTGACCTGGTTTGTTTAATTAACAGCAAGAGATCCAATTAATCTGGCACCTCAAGGTCACCCTGGTTATAAATATTCTTGATACTCAGTACATTCTGCTGAGAGAGCAACCCAATGAAATATTTACACCTCAGTACTGATGCAATGATTTTTGGCTTCCTGGACACTAATGGAAAGGTACTGGGCTGGGAGTCAGCTCATGCATCTTTAAATCTCTGAATACATGAATTCAGAATTTCTGTCCTCTACCAATGCAGCAACAAGCCTTTCATGCCATTTTCTGTCCAAAAATTACAAAAACCACTTACAGGGAATTGGAATGGGAAGCTCTCAGCAGTGGTGTTGAAACAGTGGTGTTGTGGTGTGGTAGCTTTGGTGAGGAAGGTAAGGAAGAATCAGTCATCTCCTCAATGTCTGAATGAGAAGATGCTGACTTGGGAGATTTCTTTTTCCCAAAAGCTTGCTTGAAGGAGCTGCGTAACTGGAAAAAAGAAAAAAAAAGACCACAGCAGCAGGTCCATCATTAAGAGTGAAACCAGGCAAAAAAACCCCACAGAGTAAAACCTCTCAACATGCAAATACTCCAGATGCTACAGCCATACTCACATACACAGTAACATGGGTGAAAAACAAAGAAGCTTTTTTTTCCTTAACTATTTTATCAGATTAATAAGGTCAATAGGAGTGGCTATGGATGCTTCCTATTTTTTAAGAGCTATATGACAGCAAACTCTGTTCAGTGCAACAAGCTTTTTACAGCAGCGTGGTGACAGCTTGCAGCTGTGCTGGCACAGGGCCCAGCCCAGGTTAATGGTGCTGGAAGGGTTAGTGGTGTCAATGGGGGGTTAGCTTTGTAGCTCCGAGTTTAAAGTAGCTCCTCCTTACCTCATTGACCTGCCGGAAGAAGTGCAAGCAAAAGGAAGTGGGGGAAGGAAAAAAGACATGTTTTAACAGATAAAGCCACTGATAAGGGAAGTTTTGGATTTCTGAGACAAACGCGACCAATGATTAACAAAGACAAACAGTTACTTTAAAACCAGAACCCTGTATTTTCCAAAACCAGGTGTCTCAAACCACATACAGCCGTTGTTTTGCATTACCTGAGGAAGACACCAGATCCAAACTCTTTAACTATTTAAATGACATTTTCTCCTTAGCCAAAGCACTCTGCCTGAGCTAAGAGCCAAGTTAAAACTGTATTTTTCCTTGCAGGAACAGGTATTTTAGCACATGAAAAGACTGCAACTTCTCTACCTACCTGCAACTGAAATACCCTTTAGTAATGTGACTGCCATTTTCCAAACAAGAATGAATATTCAAGTCATTAAACTGCTGTGACCCCAAAGTCACAACTCAACAGGTAGTGTTCAAGAAGCATTTGGACAATGTTCTTAGATTTAGGGAGCCCTAAAAGTTAAACCCCCATGGAATCAAGGTCTGGACTTGATCCTCATGGCTCCCCTCCCACTCAGGATACTCCATGTACACCTCTTAATGCCACTGCAAAAACTGCATACATACACAGGCTGGCTTAATATGAGCTGAAAACAGGTTTTTAAGCTAGACAAAGACTCCTACAATGAGAAATTTTGAAACTGATGTTTCAGCTCTGAATGGACATCTGCATTGCTTCTACACAGAACACAAAGACCTTGGCTGAGAACTTCTTCAGCACTGGTGGAATAAATAATGTGTGAATCAGATTCAACTCACACATTCTTTGTTGTAGTGTTTTAATTTTCAATCTTCATTTCACAGCAATGATGCGCTCATTTTAAATAACAACATTAAAATACTGTCCTGTTTCTTCTACTTCATGAAAACCTCATAATAAAAAAGAGTTCCCTTAACCTTCAAAAATAGTTACCTGATGAGTGAGAAATGTGGGCTGATGTAAGACCATATCCACTAGGTTACAGTAACAAAAAATAGCAGCTAAACAAGAGTTTTTAAAAGTGTTTATCTTAACCAAGGCTTAATGACTACAAAGTTTTGTGTCACAAACTAAGGGTTGCTAGAAATTTAAAAGTTACAGCAATTTACTTTGTCTATATACTAACATACTGTACAAGAAGGATCTGGACAAGATGTTGCTTCCATTCTACCAATTATTTAAGGGGCAGAGTGGAAATGCTTCTTTTTTGAAGCAGCTGGCAATACCAAGAGATACCACAATGAAACCTCTGAGATAAGAGAGAAATAAAAACAAGAACTTGTTCAGGAAGCTCTTTCTTACAGTTGAGGAGTTTCATCAACATTTCTGAGAGAATACTGAGCAAATAGCTTTTACCAGCTCTAACCACATTTTGCATCTCTACAGATTTATCTGTACACCCAAGAGATCCAGGGAAATTTAAATTCAGTGGGAAGAAAGGGGTGGATTGTTTTACTGACTACAATAAAGGATCTAGGGACTTCAGTCCAAACTACAATCAGGCTAGGTCACTAAGGCAGTTATGGTCTAGTTGAAAATGGAGTTGAAGATAATGTACCTTTCCTCCAGTACAGGGTACCTTGTACATAGTACATGATGAGCAAAGAGGGAAAAACGGGAAAGGACAGGTAAGTAATGCAAAAACTTCCAAAAGAGATGTCCATCACCAAAAATTTTTAAAGATCAGTACTTTTTTTATATTATTCTTAGCAGTCAAGTTAATTCTGGACAAAGAGTTCTTAAACTGTTTAATATGTTCACTTATAAGAAAGCCCTACAAGATAAAAACAAAAGAAAACCCACAAGAATGATCTTCTCTTGTCAGTTTGTTTTACTTTAATGACAGATGCCACATCTTCCTGAAGGGACTGGACACCCTAATAGCCAGAACTGATCTTTGACAGCTATTTCTAATTTAAGACTGGCCTTTTAGCTGTCAAGCTAAAATTCAATCCTATGCAGAGTTAACACAAGGATATACACCACTTACAACTCCCAGGAGAGTTTACCCAGGATTTAAGCAGTGCACAGTCCTTGTGCTAACCTGCTGCACGAGGCAGGAAGGAGCGGCCGGCTGGATTTCACCGTGCACGTCCTGACAACCTCACAAAAACCTCACGCAGTCTCCTACAACACACTCACCCAGTTCTTCCTCTTCTTTTTCTTGGAGTCGCTGTCGATGTTGCTGCCCACGCTGGAGTGGCTGGTGGCACTGTTAATGCTGGACACGCTGTCCGAGGAGTGCTGCCGCCGGATCCGCAGGTCCGCGGGCTGGGCGGCTCCAGGACCTGGGTGTCAATGCAGGCAGAGCCAAAATCAGCCAGGGAATTTGATGAATGGCATTCATCATGCAATCCTGAAGCTGCATTTTGGGAAACCGGTGTGACAACGTTCGCAGGAGTCCCAGGATGAGGGAAGAGATGAGAAAGTTGACTCCATGTTTCAGAAGTCTGATTTATTATTTTATGATATACAATGTATTAAAACTATACTAAAAGAACAGAAGAAAGGATTTCATCAAATGTCACTGACATGGTCTGTGAAAATCCTTTCCTTAGGATTTTTCCCTCCTGAGAAGCTGAGAGGCCTCAAGAACAAAATGCAAACAATTCTTAGCAAGCCTTCTGATGAAATCCTCTCTTCTGTTCTTTAAGTATAGTTTTTAATATAATAGATATCATAAAATAATAAACCAAGCCTTCTGAACATGGAGTCACCTTTCTCGTCTCTTCCATCATCCTATGACCCCTGTGAACAATGCATCAATCAGAAGGCTAGCTAAGAAAAGAAAAGGAATGAATCACAAAGGTTTGTCTCTGACCGAGACAGTCTGGACAGCTGGACTGGGATTGGCCATTAATTAGAAACAACCAGATGAGACCAATCCCAGATCCACCTGTTGCATTCCACAGCAGCAGATAATCATTGTTTGCATTTTGTTCCTCAGCTTCTCAGGAGGAAAAAAAAATCCTAAGGACAGGATTTTTCATTAAACATGTTGGTGAAAAACCAGCGCTCTGACAATCACGTATCCCAGCGGATGGATTGCGGATTTCAAATCCTTGTTGCTTGTGACGAGATTAAAATCTGAGATGCTTCAAACTTCTCCTTCATTAATTTATCACAGTGTAAATTAATGGGTTACTCTAGTCTCTGGGTAACTCTGATGGTTACATCAGCTATTACCCAGAGGACTGAGCTCTCCCTGGAGAGCCCTGGAGTCTCTGTATGTGGCACTTGTCTCTCACCTTTGCAGTTGAGCTCAGGAGTGTTGATGACTCCATTGATGGCAGCCTGAGCTGCAGCATTTTGTTTCTTCAGGAGTTCAATCGTCTTCCTTAACTCATTCAGTTCTGAGTCCTTGAATAAGGGAAAAAAACCGTATGATAGTACATGGGAGAAGAACACCACAGAAGCTGCTCTTCCATCTAAGTTTTGATAGTTCATAGTGAGTTTATGGAATATAGAGGTACAAGGAGGTCAAAATGAGGTTTGGGATACCTGGGGAAGCACACCCTCAACAGGGTGCAAAACAGCTTAGGTATTATGATACCAAAAAAATGCATGTATTCTGTAATGCAGAAATAATGTCTATTCAAGCCTACTGTCCCCAAAACCACAATGCCTCCAGTCTTGTAAGTATTCTTGTTGGTGTTTCTTTCAAACATGCCCATGTATGGATGCATTGGGATGAAATATATTACAGAAATATGCGATACTGAAGACCTGTGTCCAAAGCAACATTTGATAGGAATAACCTGATCAGTTGCCACAAAATCCCAGTGCAGAAAATCAGTGGTTTATACAAATTATTTTTCACATTCTACTGTCACCACAAATAAGGGAGCTAAGTCAAAATGACTTATGTTTGTGACTTTTTCCCCCACACAACTACAGAAGGAGCACGGGCAACAAAGCTGGAAACAGAAATGAAGACTTCCAAATCCTTTTGAAGCTTGCCTTTTGCTCTGCTGTCATGGTCAGGCTCTGCAGTCGGATCGTCATGTTCCCCAGGCTCTGCTCAAACGCTGCCACCAGGTGAGCCTGAAACCAAACCACACAGGAGGAGTCAGTTCTCTTCCCCCAAAAGGAGTATTGCTGCAGGTATTTAATCAGTCCACCCAGTGCATGGCAGTGTTTGTTGTGTAAATGGTGCAGAGAAAACAACACTGCTTAGAAAAGGTCAAATGAGTAGAGCACACATTATGGAAATGCTTGCCAACAATAAAACATAAATCAAGTTTCTGTATAGAGAAGAGTCAGGCAGAAATTTCCCTCCAACTAAATCCCTATTTTCCCTTGTGGATGATTAAGGCAAAAAGATGCTGGCAGTCACAGGGGTGGAGGTTCTCACTGTGTTTATCCCACCAGGAGGACAGATGATTTGCCAGATGATGCACCCGCATCTAACTCTAAGACTTCTCCCATATTTGAGCACACCTCACTTCCAGCTTGCTACATTTCATCCAAAATTCCTGCTGCTTGGCCAATTATCCTCTTTTCTGTTCCCAAGAAAAGAAAAAAAATGTGCTTCCTGGGAAAAAGATTCTACATTCTTCTCCCAAGAAGCACAGAGAACACAGTGTCTGTTACATGAAAGACATCAGCTAGGAATTGAAAAGGACTGAGAAGCAAAAGGAAGGAAAAGTAGATGGGGAAGATGGAAAAGAATGTAAGAAACTGTATTTCTAGAGCCATGACATGGCACTGTTTTATGGGTATTCACATGTATACATAACTGATCACAGGTGTGTTTCAATAGGTATTGGTCTCATCAGCCATAATAATCTACACCAACCATTAAAAAAATAGCTTAACTTATCTATTAAAAATAATTCTATATGCACAATGACAGGTAAAATGGTGCAATCTTTCCAAGCAGAGACAGATATTTTCTCACCTAAAAAATACAGAATAGCAAAACCTTTCACAGAGCTATTCCAGACTCATTCAGCAGCAGCACACAGTTGACTTATCCTAAATAACTGTTCTCACATTCACAATGAAAACAAACATGAGCACTACAATAACATGGGGATGTGCAGCTCTCATTCCCATCAGCCCCTATGAAAATAAGCAGAGCTGAGACTGTGAGAAAATGGCAAAAAGTAAATCAAAACCTAACACTACACACGTAGGAAAATCTAAATATTTATTTTAAAAACACAGAGTGCACAGCTTCTGTTGGGGAGGACGAACAGGGAACAACAAAGCTGATATTCAGGGATCCTCAGCAATACTTTTCAAAAGCAAAAAATAAATGGGCAAGCAGGAGTGCATGGATTAGTAACAGATACAAACCCTTAATGCTTTGACCTGAGCCATAAAAACCAGCTGCTCTTTCAAAACCGGATCTTGCAATTATTCCTATCTTGAAATCGTTCAGTGAGCTATAGAAAAAAATTTTGCTGGAGCAAAATGCTTTCAAATTCATGCCCTTGATGGCTTGAGAAGCATCAACAACTGCAGTGTCTATGCAGGGAAATTCAGGGGAAAAAACTGTAAATTGAAGAGATTAATTTGAATTGTCCAAGTTTTAATTGCCTTTTTTTAAAAGGAAACATGTCTAAAGGAAATGTCCAAGTGTCTCAACTAACAGCATTTATTACTCTCAATCTTTTCTGGGAACAGACCTTGCCTTTTACATGGAAAAAGGATGTTCTCTGGAAAAAGGTGGCTAAAGACTGAAATTTAATACTGGGACAGTTATAGCAACATCTCTGTTGCCAATTTATGGACAGATCAGGGGCAGGCTCAAGTCTAAGAAGTTTAAATAGCATGAATAAAACACTGTAAAACTTTAGCAAAGTGAACTAAGCAAAAACGGAATATTATCAAAATAATAAATTATCTGCTTTGTTAGTTTTGGTTGGTTTTTTTTTTTTTTTTTGAGAAAAGCCCACAAGAAAAACCCACAAAAACCCAAATGACCCCAATCTAAACAAAAACATACAGGAGTGTACACTAAAAACTGTTGTCCACAAAGAGAGTAGTAACCACACAGAAATTCTTGGGCAGATGAAGAGCAGCTGGGCCAGGCAGTGAGCAGCCTGTGCTGAGCACCAGCCCAGTGACCCTGAACTGTGGGAAGGAGAATGCAATAAAGCCAAGGCAGAGCCAAATGAGCTGCTCAGCTGACAAGTCCTTTGTTTGAAGGACACAAGCTGGGTTATTTAACAACATCATTAAAAACCCATGCAAGAAAATCTGGTCCTGCTTTCCCACAAGCAAAAGAATCTTCAGGGGGAAAACCAATTCCTGTATCCATCCCTTTCGTACTTGAAAGGCAAATATAAGATTTAAGTTTTGAAAGATGTTTAAACTGTTTTCTTTTCCTCTTGGGACAGTAACTAAGTGGTTTCATTCAGCCAAAGCCCTTTTATTTGACTTCTCTGTAATAACTGTGTTCTTACTTTTCTGGCCCCATTTCAAGCTGGATGAAGCACTGTGATGCCTGGAGTGGACAGCACAGATTTCCCCTTGAATCTTTCCTGTGACACTGCTCAGGTGAAACCTGTCCTTTCCTGTCCCAAGCTTTGCACTCCCCCACTTCTGAGAGCTGATGGACAGGGAAGTCCCCTTCAAGCAGCACATGTTCTGGTGTTTATTCATTCCCATAAACCAGGATGTCAGGATGATCTGATCTGCTGACTATTCATCTCCAGCTTATTTACTCTGGAATTGCTTATTTTCCTTGCAAGCTTCTGTGTTGCAGATTCCTGCTCTCTGTGACTGCAGCACAGGACACACAAATAAACTTGCTCAGGGTCTTACAGTATTGTCTCAGCACCTCCTGGATTCCAAGCTTTTTTTTTTCCTGAGTGTCTTAAATTACTTATCCCTCAAATCCCTCAAAAAAGGAACAAGCAGAAGTATTGTCTACGCTGACAAAAAGTCAAGTATCTCAGTTCTTCAGGCTTAACTTTAAATCAGTATTATTTATCATGCCATTAACCCACATCTTTATGCAACAGAGAAACACAATGCATTTCAGTCCAAGTTTCTATAAACTTTTATTCCTACCAATTAAAATCTTTATCTGCATCTCATCCCACACCAATGTCAAAGCAAGACACTGTTTTTAAAAAAAGACCCTGTCCTCAATGATCTTCCAGTCAGTTTTTAAAGAAGGTAATTTAGATAATTTAGTAGGGCAGAGGATGCTGTTTTTGGACATGTCCCACACACACATGCAGTTATTTCTTTAAACACATCAGTAATACAAACTGAATGTTATCCACACAAAATCGTTTTGTCACTTCAGAAACCTGGGTGGTAATTGTTGCATTAAATGCATTCCAGGTTAAAGTTTGCTCTCAGGGTTGTACTCACATTAGCAGTCAGCTGAGTTGTCAGAGCTGACACTTTTTCTTGGGATGCATCCAATTCCCTCCGCAGCTTGCGAATCTGAGGGTTTGAAGAGAGCACTTCAGTGCATCACAGCAAGGAGAAACAAAACAGCAGGACACACAGTGCACAGTGGCATTTATGCTTGTCAAAGAGGATGTGCTCTTACCTCTGACTGGCACTTCTCTTCAGGCTGTAAAATAAAAGGAAGTATGTGAGGATATTACAACATAACCAGCCTGACAAATTTATGCAAATTATCTTTTTGTATTTCAAGAACTCTAATATGAATTCCCTGTTTTGGATTCCCTCATCCATATTCAGTCTAATTTAATCTCCTAATTTATTTACTCTCAAGGAAAAAGAAAACAGGCTGCTGGAGGTACTTCCTTCTGCAGGAAGGAATTTGGGCTCCACCTCAGCCTGCTGACCAGTGCACCTCTGATCTCAGCCATGGAAGTGTGAAGAACTCCTGGCTCTGTCCAGAAGGGACTGCACCAGGCTCTGAAGAACCAGGACTTCCACAGAACTTGGCTGATCCTGGGCAATTCCCTTCATCCCACACTCAGCTCTCCATGGGAAGGTCACATTTCTGCATTCTAAAGTGATGTGAAATAAAAATAAATTAAAAATTCCTCCCACTTGGGTGCTGCCTAGGCGCTGTGGCAACGAAAAAGTGAGGAGACACAGCCAGTTGTGAGGATGCCAAGTGGATGCACTGACCACCCACTGTGGTCAGCATGATAGAACTGTGGCTGCTATGGCCTGTTTCTAACCACAGCTAACAGCTAATGACTAGCATGGGGCAGGAAGTCACACACTCCACTGTTTCTAAGAAAACATACCCACTACCAGCCAGCAGGAAAATTACACCCATCCAAACACACTATTGGGGCCACTTGTGCAGCAAGCACAGGAACCTGGAGCTCTGAGTGCTCTCCTGCTATTTTCAAACTCCAGCAAGCCTTGTTTTAGGATCAGATAACCAAAATGAATACACACTTGTGGAGAAAAATCTTACTGGCACAGTGACTAAATTACCTTTTTTTAGAATTACTAATATTTGTGCACTGAAAAGTGAACTTTAGTAGTAAATCACTAATATAAGAATGGGAAGACTTCATTCAGCAAATTTTGGGATGCTGTAAGTAACGAAGTTCAAATCTCCTCATATCTACTGAGGAGCTTTGTAGCAAAACCTACTTAGCACAGCATAAAATAGAGACTCAAAAAATCAATGGCTGCTTTTAGGCCATTAAAGTTTGTGTTTAATGTGCTAAACATCCACAGGCATCTTCAAGAACATAAACATTCCTTTCCTAGCTAGCATTCAGAACACAGCCAAATGAAAACTGCTTTTTTCCTGCTCCTTGAATGGCAAAACTAGCACAGCAAGACCAGCCAATTCAATACTTTTGATGAATAAATATACACTGAATTTCATTATACTCACTGTGGAATAAATAGATGATGTACTGGACACCAAAGAGAGAGAAGAACCATGCACTAAAGGAAAGAAAATAAACACAATGAATTTAAGTGCACTAACCACAGGGTGGAATCATCATGAATCATCCACTGTAAACCACCAATCTGCTGTAGAAATACTTTCACAAATATCATCACCCATCACAAGCTTAATTATATTATTGGACCAATAATGTATGGTTTGAAGCATGCATTGCCAGCTGATACAATCCATAACCTTAGATTTGGTAAAGCTGTTTTAAAATTCTCATAACACTTGGGTTTTTTTGTGAAATTAGGTGTGGCCAAGAAAGTTTACAAAAGTTTTGATGAAGCTCTGTTCAGAGATAAATATTTCACTGGATAGTTTATATTAAAATGCTTGCAAAAGGGCTTACTCAAGATTAAAAAAAACCCAAGAAAAGCAGAAAGGATTACAAAATTAAATCTAAGTATTTAATCTTCAGTTTTAGGAGAGACTGAGGTTTGTTTTGTTGTTTGTTTTTTTTAAGCAACAGATCAAGATGGGAATGTCCTGAGAAAACCACCACACCCAGCTCCAGTGTGTAACCAGATGCTCCAGGAGAATATGTGGAGGACCCAAGATAAAAAAGAAAAACATTGTCTAATTTTGGGGTTGTGAATTCTCCTCTAAATGCAGCTGTATCTTCCTTCTGCTGACTTAATGGAGCTGCATCAGTGCATCAATGAGCCCAGTGTTCCTTTTCCCTGCAGGGTTTCTTGGTCCCTCTTTAAAGCAAGGACATTTTTTTAACAAGGCAAAGTTTGTTCTCTCAGAAAAAATTAACAGTGAAAACATAGCTACAAAACTTCCTGGAAAAGGATTAGTTTCAAGCAATTTTTGGATTTTAATTCAATAAAGGACATTCATATACACTGATGACCTAGATGATCTTCAGAGGCTCCTTCCAACCCTAACTCTTCTGTGATTCTCAAGGCTGTTGCCATCCTGTTACTCAGACATCAGGATTTACATATAAATATAGCACCATTTCATTCTTTATTACACTATTGAAAAAAGGACCTGAAGCTATTCTTTCTGCAACTGAAATATGCAAAATTACTTTTTCCTCATTTTTATTTTTAGAAACAAATAGTAGTGAACTGAAACTTTCGTTCAAAATTCAGGTAACTGAACACAAATCATATGAAATAGCATAAAATCACTTTTTCTTTCTTCTAAGTCCTCCAGCAAAAAAAAAAAAAAAGTTAAGAAAAGCTGCCATTTTGCTTTAATTACCTAGTGCAATTCTAGATTTGTAATAAATGGGTTCTGCTTTCCCACTGACATTATATCCTAAGGCAATACTGGAAAGAGAAGTAAACAAGGTCTAAGTTGGCTTCTGAAGGAATTTAAGATAATTTAGAAAACCCACAAGAAAGTAAAAAAAAAAACCCTCACACCCATTTGCTTTCTCTGGGTAATCATATTTTCAATTAAAATGATCTTTCTAGTCACACATTAAGGACTATCCTGCACTAAGAACATAAAATGAGTGGTGTGAGTCAGAGCCAGGCCCTGTCTAATGGTGTGCTCCAGCCCTGGCTGCAACCACAGCCCATGTTTACTGAAAAGAAAGAAAAGAGGAGACAGATACACTGTGATTATTCCCCAGGTACATCTCTGCAGCTTCTGGGAATCAGCAGAGATGCAAATTCCAGGAGTGGAAACTGCAGTCAGACCATTATTTTGGCTGCTGTGACCTGTCTACCATTAATTCCCTCAAATGCTACTGAATCCACTGACATGAAAAATTCTCTTGTGTTTAGAAATGTGATTCTTTGCACTTGTTTTAGACCTGCTGCTGAATCAGTAAGTTCCTTGAGTGCCTCCATGCCATTGTGCTAAGAGAAGGAATGGATGACCAATCTCTTCATAACAAAAATTCAATACACATCCCTTCAGCCATCACTTTCCATGCTGAAGACTTCTGTTTTAACTTTGTATCACAGATGTTCTGTGCTTAAGATCTCCTTCTCACTTTTCCTTACTTGCATTTTCCCCTTAAGATCTTCAAGATGGAAAGCCCAAAGTGAGGCAATATTGCACAAGGCCACAAATGGACCCACACAGGGAATACAATATTATTTTCTGGTCTGCCTCCCTATGTTCTTCCTTGTTGAATTTTTTTCCTAATAGACATATAACCAAAAAAGAGCCCTACCAACTGGCCAGA
Organism: Haemorhous mexicanus; assembly: GCF_027477595.1. NCBI lineage: Eukaryota > Metazoa > Chordata > Aves > Passeriformes > Fringillidae > Haemorhous > Haemorhous mexicanus. Next base: position 3,236,688 of record NC_082346.1, read on the forward strand.
GAGAAAACAGAAACTTTATCAAGGACTAGGTCAGACACAACATGCAGTTAGGATCAGCTGGAATTTTTAAGATCACATTGGGACTTTTAATACAGGAGAAAAGATGCAAAATAAGAAAAAAAAGGGAAAGAACATATAACTATGGGAATCCTACTCCTGCCTCGTGAAACACCACCATCACATAGAATCATAGATTTATTTAGGTTGGAAAAGACCTCTGAGATCATCCAGTCCAGCCATTAACCCAGCAGTGCCAAGGTAAACCATGTCCCTAAGTACCACATATCCACAGCTCTTCCATTCTCCCAGGAATGGTGACTCTGGTGCATCCTCTGAACATGTACATAATATCAGATTTCTCATTTCAAGGACAACTAAGGAGTTAATATACTTGTGCAATTTCTTTTTAAAGGATCTGCAGATGGCTACTTGAAGGCTATTTAATTAGGAGCCTGAAGGCAGTGATGCTCTTGATGCAAGTCCTGTTTCTTGCAGCCAGCATGCATCTGCATGCAGCCTACAAACCCAAATTGGTCTTCAGCTATTATTTTAAAGCACTGTAAATGCACAGGCAAGCATGTATCATTTTTAATGCTAGAAAAGAAAGGCTCTAGCTGTGACCATCTGCCCAGAGAGTAGAAAGAAAAACTGGTACTGCAGTCAGTAGCACAAAAAGGAATAACCATTTATATTCCAACGATAAAGAATTTAACTTTTTTTCTCTTGGAGGCTGACGTATCGGGGTGGAGCCAGTGGCAGCCCAGCTCCTGGGGAAGACTGTTGGCTGAAGAGTGGGGAAGCTGGAGAGCCAAGAGACCACTCAATTTTTATGCTGTGTTTTTTCCCCACAAAGTTCTGGCGAGTTTGGAGGCTGTTCCTGCTGGCACCTCCACAGCCCTGAGCCCTGTCTGTCACAAGAGTTACTGCAAGGCTGACCAACCTCCTCACCTACATGCTGTGCTGGGAGAGAACATGACTGTACTTCATACCCAGAGACAAGAGAAGAAAAGGCTTTAAAGAATAAATCCTGGCCCTGCTTTGAAGTTAATGAGAAACAAATGCCTTGTAATACTATGTGCTAGGAAATAATTAAGAAGTAGGTTGGTAAGCTTTATTTAAGACCTGGATTTATGCTTCATTGACACCGGATGATTGTATAAAATCAATTTGTTCATTAACCACAAATTTAAATTTCTGTAATGCTTTCAAATCTATTCTCTCAAGGTGAAGGCAAACCTCTGCTACATTCAGAAACACTTAAACCACTTGGACTTTGTGACTCCCTAAGAAATTAGCAGGAGCCAGTAAGCAGGTTAGCTTAGTAGTAAGCCTTCTCTACAGCCAGGGAAGCGATGGAAGACCTTTCTCCTGAAGGCAGAAATACAGAGACTACACCCAAACATTCAAACCATACAGTAAAATATTATTATCCTTTCAGGTGTGAAAAATTCAGGAAAATCTGAAAGGGATCTTCAGCATGTCCCCTGTAGGGTCAAATTCCTTCTTCAGATACAAAAGTGGTATTTTCCAACCACTTTCAAGTCCACAACTTAGTGGATATTTCTTGGACTTCATTTTTATTACTTTTTTCAAATGAATAAAAAGCGCTTAACAGAACATTTCACCTAAGTCCTTTTCTTCTTTTTTCTTAATGGTTTGTCTTCAAACATGCAATACTTACTAAATGTTTATCCAAACCAGGCTCTCTGCTGGACAAGAATTTCTGAACTACAAGAGAGAGTTTGACCTCCAATGTGCCAAAATGGACTTGCTGCAATCTGGAGCACAGTTAAAAGACTACGGCTACAATTTTTTGGAGGATGTCTTCAATAAAACCCAAGTAAATTTTGCTGCAGTAGCTCTTCTGGTAAATCACTGAAGTGTAACACAGATACAGTGACTCAAATTCCTTCCCAGATTACACTGACTGACTGAGCATCTGATCATTCAGCTTTCTGAGAGCAAACAAAGGTTAATTCCTGCACTGACCCAGCGTTTAGCCCTACAGCATTATTCCAATAATTTTCAACCCCTAACAAAAATCCTTAGCCACAGACCTCTAAAATACAATAAAATGTACTGAAGTTAGACTGAGGAAATTCAATAAACAATTAATTAATTAATCTCTCCAGAGACATACCCAATACATATTCTCTACCTTCTCCAATGGCAAAAAAACCATGATGGGATAACCAGAATCTCCAGGAAGGCACTTTGCAGATCTCAAAGGTTTCTGCAAGCACTGAGGTGTGGCTCCCATGGCTCTTGAGGAGCAACAACCATGTGGCACTGATGCCAGATTCCTCCATCTTGCCTCTTGAAGCCCCATTCTAAATCCCCAAAATTCTACTTTTTCACCCTGTGACAAATTCACTATCATTCTACTCAAACTCTTGTGGCTTGTCAAAGCTGGAAATTTTTTTCACGGTCTAAAATCGAAGGCACAGATGGTTTTGACTCTGTGCCAAGGCTTTTGAGCTCTTTGCCAGGGTCTCGAATCACCTAGAGGAATGTCTTGGGTCTGGACAACGCCTTGTAACGCAGACAAGAAATAATAAACACGCGAGTGCGAACACAAAACTCCGTCTCTAGCGCCTCGAGCCCGGCCTTGGCAGAGGCAGAGAAGGAAGCCAAACCCCGGCACCTGTGAGCACCCGCAGCCCCTCGGGACCGTACTGACCCTCCTCGAAGCCGTCGCGGAAGGAGCCGGAGCGGCTCATGGTGCGGCTCTTCTCGTCCAGGGACACGGAGCTGTTGCGGAGGCGCGTGTCGCCGTAGGGCTCGTAGGGGCCGTCGGCGTTGGACAGGCTGTGCGTGCGCAGCATGCTGGGGTTGGACAGGCTCATCTGCGCCGCGCTCGTGGGGCTCGCTGCAACAAACACACCCAGTGTCACCCTCATGTCTTCTGAAAAACCCCTTCGCCAGGATTTCTATTCCTGGGAGGATGAGAAGCCTCAGCTTCTCCGTGTTTTGCCTGCTCTGGAATGTGGGCTGGAGATTGTTTAGCCAAACACGTGAATGGTTTTTAATTAATGGCCAATCACAGCCAGCTGTGTCAGACTCTCTGAGTCAGTCAAGAGCTTTTATTTTTCATTCTTGTTAAACCTTCTGATGTATTCTTTCTCTTTCTTTAGTATAGTTTTAGTATAGTAATATGATATGATATAATATGATATGATATGATATAATATAATATGATATGATATAATATGATATGATATGATAATATGATATAATATAACATAATATAATATGACATAATATAATATGACATAATATAATATGACATAATATAATATGACATAATATAATATGACATAATATAATATGACATAATATAATATGACATAATATAATATAATATAATATAATATAATATAATATAATATAAAATAAAGTACCGTGTTACATATATAGTAATATATTCTATTGTATAATATTATATTGCATATATTATATACACAATAATATATAATATAATATATAGTATTATATTACATATATAGTAATACATAATATATTGTAATATATTGTATTATATCATATAATATTATACTATATGATATATTACATTGTATCATATTGTATTATATTACATTCTATTATGTTATATTATATATAACAAATAATAATATATTAAATATAATAGATAATTATAGTCTATTCTATTATATAAAATTCATTATATAGTAATATAATAATAATAATAATAATAATAATAATAATAATAATAATTATTATTATTATTATTAGTAGTAGTAGTATTAAAATTAAAATTATTATAATATAATAAATCAGCCTTCTGAGGACATGGAGTCATATTCTCATCTCTTCCCTCATCCTGGGGACCCTCACAAACACCACACATGCCCTTAGTGCTGCCAACACGGCCCCTCCTGCTCTCTTTTTGTCATCCTCCACCTTCAAAGGTTCCTCCCCTCCCACCCTCCACTTTAAGATACAAATTTTTGATATTGTCTCCTCCAGGCTTCATTGTTTTTCAAGTAACGGGTATGCAAACTAGGCTAGTGGATGTGAAAACTCAAGTCAAATAAGGTCATTTTAAACACTGTGTGTCCAGAACATCCATGTGTCCCTAATTCCACAAACAAGCTGAATCACCTCACTAACACCTCCCAGGCACGGGAGAATGAAAGAAAATTATATTGTTATTAACTAATTCATTAACTAGTAATTAATTAATTAATCATTTAATTTGGAACAGTTCTTCCACAAATATTGTAGTATTTTGTCTATATAGAGCAGGACTTACCTTCTTCAAAGCTTTTAAGTTCTAAGAAATTGACATTTTTCTGTGTATTTTAGTCACAAATATAAAGACCTTTAGTTTCCCAATAGCTGTACAGCTCAGAACTTTCAGCTATGATGTCCTGAGAACTCTAAAATACCAATTTTGCCTTAAAAGCCAATATTTTTCCAGCCAGTGTTTAGAGTACAAAAGTACTGCAATCTCACATTTCTCCAAATAACTTTTGGGCTAAAATCATGCCTGCTATTTACTAAGAATTAGTTCATTTGTGGGGGAAAAAAGAACCAACAAATCATTGTTCAGCTGGCTCCTCTTGGTGTGCTGTCATTGTCTGTTTCTATACACACCACCAACTGACACAGAAGAAGGATTTTGTAGAAGACAGGATAATTCAGTTTACAGGTGCTTGACTTTCATATCATCATTTGCTCTTAAATTAAATCCAATGACCTTTCTTAACTCCAATATCTCTAAGCTCTCATCTTAAGAACATAGGAAAACATACTTTCTTTTTTTTTGGGGGGTTTTTTTTTGGTGTTCATTGCAGTTTGTGGCCAAAGAGTTTTTGAAGCTAATACAAACAATCTCCAACACTGTACATAAAGAGTTAAGTTTCTGGGCTTATGACAACACTTTTTGGTTATTTTTTTTTTAATTTCATGAACTTTCCTGACAGTTTGCTAGCTGTTGGAAATGTAGCCACGCTGTGTGTATATTCAGCTGAAATTTTGCAAAGTGTCAGTTTATTTAAAGCCACTTATTGAATGTGTTCCTTCCCAGAACACTCAAGGAAAGGCTCTAGGATGTCATTACTGCAACTCAAAACTACACTAGAAAGAAGTGGCTGTGCAATCTGCTCCAAATTCCCACAAGAAGTTCACAAGTGCAAGCTTAACTATTTTGCACATAATTATTATCTATAAATTAGCTATTATAAACAATATATTTATTTTAAACAATAATATTAATTATTACAGAGGGGCTTTTGAAAGTCATAAACAAACAGGCATTTTCTTTCCAAATGTTACTTCAAGATGAAATTTACAAACCTGAAGAAACTGCAAAGCAACTAAGTCATATTTAAGCAGCCCAACAGAGATGAGCACCACCAGCACTTTAAATCAGGTTATTTCAACTGCTGATACAGTCAACTAAAACCTGCAACGCCTCATGGATCCTACCAATCAGCATTTATTGTTCCCTTAATTTAAAATGTGTTTATCAAAGAAATTAAGGGAAGGAATGGCAGTTTTTCTCACTTGAAACTCCTCTGACTTTTATATATTGCTTGATTGAGCTTTCTGCAATTTTCCAACAAGCCGTTTGAAAAAGGAATGATAAAATACCAAACTGATGAGACTGGCACACACAGTGAATAAAATGCTTGGATTTTGGACAAGTTTTATAGAAGTTTCTAGTTTTTATAGAAGTTGTGACATCTGCAGGCACCATCCTATGTCCTCTAAGGACCCCAACGTGTGAGATCAAGCGACAGCTCTACTGAACATTTTATAAAGCTCACAATTTATATTAAGGAATCTGATTAGTCCTAGAGAATCAAAGTTACTGCAAGAATGGCACCTTTGGGCATACGAGATAATAATGCTAATTAGTCACACTCATTTCAGTGAGAGTGCTTCCTCAGGTTCAATGTGGGCCTTGGAGCTGCTGGAAGGAAATGATCTTGTGCAACATGTTGTTTTCAGGACACACAATGCATAGCTGTGATTATCCAAACAGATAATTATTCACCAAGCTGTGAGAAGTTAAATCTAGTTCCAGAGGGTGATGTTATGCTGGATCCAGATGAAAATGGAGAATTGGCAGCAGTATCCTGCAGTCCTCCTGCTGAATGGGACCGGAGCCATTCCTTTGCATCCTCTTGACTACGGAGCTGGGAGGATGGAGTATACCTGCAAAAACAAACAGGTTTTTCAACATGAACTTTGGTATTTATTTGACTTTTTTGTTTAAAAAAAAACCAAAAAAAACCCAACCATGAAATATCACAAGGTTTGGGGTGGGAGAGAGAGAAAGAAAAAAGGAAGAATCCTCATATGAAATTAGAGGATTAAGTAATCTAAACCAAACAGAATTCTGAATTAAGGAGCTGCTCCAAGCTCTTCCAACATGTTCCTAATTCATTTCGCCTCTGTCTGGGGGGGAGAAGACCAAACCACAAACTTCTTTCCTATGGCTTCAGGTGTAACCAAACCAGAGTGAACCACAAGTTACAGGTAGAAGTTGTGCTGTGTAGCACTGTAGGATAAAATGTAGTGTGTGCTACATCATATGATTTAAAAATAAAACAGTAACTCGGAAAACCTTTCCCTAAGTTATGCCAAAATTCTAACACTATTTAAATACTCTGGTACATCAAAAACCTTAGCTGACTTTTTGTGATATTATAACCAAATTCAAGTCAACAAAGCCATTATCAAGATTTTTTTTTTTTTAACAAGCTGTGACCCAATAGTTCCTATTCCAGGGACATCCATATAAGGCCTGTGGAGGGGGATCCCATTTAGTACAAAACCAACAGCATTGAAACATCATAAAGGAGACTATGTTTAGCCTTTTCTGAAGGCAAAGAAAATAGCAGAAACGTGGTCTATGCCAAAATCAGTGGCAAAAACCCCCCTGGCTTCAGCTTAGGTTTCATTTATTGTGCCTATGTGTGAAAAACAGGGATGTCAGGACAGGTGTTATGTGAGCTACGTGATAGGGAACAGGTACCAACAGCCAGAGCTTCATGGAAACACTCATCTGCTGATGGAATTCAGTGTCTATCTTGGGCTATGCCATCGCCTTTGGACAAATATTTATGAGTTATTAGCTCTCCTTCCAAAAACTTAGAGCCTATTATTTGCTGATATTATCTATTTAATTAATTTGATTCCCTTCAAGTGAATGCCTTACAGTAAGATATCACTTCTAAAGACTATTTTAAATCAATGGGAGCACTGCAATAATTTAAAAAGTCAATCTGCTTTCAAAAAATACATTCATTCTTCTGATTATGCCTCAACACTTCAGCAGCAATCCCTGACAATCTGCATCTCTTAAACTTTGCATATAAATCAGTTTATTTAGAAAGGGGCTTGAAACAGTCACGTTACCTTAACACACTACAGATGTATTTTATTGTCAGCATTAATACCTACCTCTTCAGCACTCAAATGTTTTGGTCTTAAAAGAGAATATTTCTTAGAAACATTAAAACAATTTGCCATTTTAAGAAAGGCTTTTAGTACTCAGCTTCATGGGACAAGGCTGCTCTGAAGAGCAAGATGCACAGCACAGAAAAAAATCACAGCTGCAGTTTCAAGGCAGTGATCCCAGATGCTGCATTAAGCAATTCAGAAGCTGAATTTCCTAAATTGTCAGAGATACCTTCTGTAAATTCTCTAACACATAAAGCATTTAATTAACATAGCTAATAGTAATTCTGGCTAGAATTGCTTGTATCAATGGGAAAAAAAAGTATGTTATAAAAATCACTACCTCACAGATGTACAAAATATGTGAGAAGACAACAGCTGAAAGTTAATTTGATGACTTTTTTTGTTATTTTTTACGAGAGTAGAGGATAAGTTATAGATTAAATAGATTATAGATCATAAGATATAGATTAAGGTATTATGATGCAATTAAAAAAAAAATTACTATGTCCAATTTCATCCTGAAAGGCTTGGTGTGATCTAAATCTTCTAAATATTTTCTATTTATATAACAACACCAAGGTTCCCAAGGTTAAAAAACTATTTCAGGTCATTCCATGTAATAGGCACAGAAACAACAACATTACTGTTTTTAAATCAAGCCCAGGGATGGTTTGAGATGCTTTTCTGCAATTAAGCCAGCAAAAGCCACAGCTCTTGCTCAAGCAGTGAGGCCACTGGATGAAAAAAGCTCAGTTGTCAATGGCCTTCTTTGAGGATTGAAGGAAAGCAAGCAAGCAAGCAAGAAAAAAGGAAGAAAAAAAAGAAGAAGAAGGGAAGAAGAAGGGAAGAAGAAGGGAAGAAGAAGGGAAGAAGAAGGGAAGAAGAAGGGAAGAAGAAGGGAAGAAGAAGGGAAGAAGAAGGGAAGAAGAAGGGAAGAAGAAGACAAGGGGAAGGAAAAAGGGGAAGGAAAAAGGGGAAGGAAAAAGGGGAAGGAAAAAGGGGAAGGAAAAAGGGGAAGGAAAAAGGGGAAGGAAAAAGGGGAAGGAAAAAGGGGAAGGAAAAAGGGGAAGGAAAAAGGGGAAGGAAAAAGGGGAAGGAAAAAGGGGAAGGAAAAAGGGGAAGGAAAAAGGGGAAGGAAAAAGGGGAAGGAAAAAGGGGAAGGAAAAAGGGGAAGGAAAAAGGGGAAGGAAAAAGGGGAAGGAAAAAGGGGAAGGAAAAAGGGGAAGGAAAAAGGGGAAGGAAAAAGGGGAAGGAAAAAGGGGAAGGAAAAAGGGGAAGGAAAAAGGGGAAGGAAAAAGGGGAAGGAAAAAGGAAGAAAAAAAGAAGAAAAAAGGAAGATAAAAGGAAGAAAAAAAGGAAGAAAAAAAGGAAGAAAAAAAGGAAGAAAAAAGGAAGAAAAAAGGAAGAAAAAAAGGAAGAAAAAAAGGAAGAAAAAAAGGAAGGAAGAAGAAAGGAAGAAAAAAAGGAAGAAAAAAAAGGAAGAGTATTGTTGCCACCTCTTGCAAACTGCGACCATCACCACCAGCCACAACAGAAACACAAAGCAAACTCCAAAGCCACCACAGAAGATGTTAAACCATGTGGAAACACCAATACCTGAGTCCCTTCTTAGGCAAAGTGTTCCTATCAAGATGTGGGTCGCTGCAGAAAAGTTAAAAGAAAAGAACTTCAGAGAAGAACAAAAGGGAAGGAATAAGATCAGGACGAAGGACGAACAAACATCTGCATCACCTTTTCAGAGGAAAAGGTGCTGGGGCCTCCCTAGAGGAACATGCACAGACCTCCTCACCCAGGTGGGGTTTGCACAAACATGCAGCTGCTACCATGCCAAGGAACCACATCTCCTCACAACCTCACTTCATGGCTTCTCCTACCCGCAACGAACAAAAATGGCTCTTTAAACATCAAATGGGTGTTTAAAAATACACTTTTCAGCAGGCTGTTGGTAAAACTTGATGAGAATATTCAAGTCCAAACCACTTTCCCATCATTTCTTTCAGCAGACACCCTTTAGGGAATGCACCTAATTACTGTAAAGAGGCATTGAGCCCAGACTGTTTAAATTTCCAAATCTTAGCCTAAGTTCCATTAGCAAAGTAAAATGGACCGATCAGTTGCCCAAAACTCAACTCTTTCAGTTTATGTTTTTACAACTGATGAGCAGAGCCTGTTAAATTTGTTTTCTAAGAAAATACCCTTGTGGTTAAGTAAATTAATTAAATGACAACCCTTATAGCTAAGTTACAGTATGGGACTGGGATAAAAATTACATCAGTGAGAAAAAGCAAGCTGGAATGTTTAGATTTTTGTCATCTTTTCCTAACTTCAACATTCATTTGTACAAGGATGACTGTAAAATACCTAAGGACTTGGAAAACACTCATGAGCCAAGCTGCAGTAAGAGACTGACGACACTGAATGACACAGGGACTTCACGACAAAAGGGACAGGCCAGAAAGGCAGTGGGAGAAGCAGCATGCCAGAGGGATGCTGAAATGCTAGTGAGAGTTTAGAATTGTAGGAAAAAAAAAAAAAAAGGCATGACTTTCAAATTGCCTTTGGCAAAGAAATGAAGGGTGAGTTAAAAATAGCCCCCCAAACCAAAGGGCATTGATAAATGAGAGCAAGACCAAAACCATGCCAACTGTGCTGTATGCCACTCTCCAGATTGATCTGGGTGGGTAGGTGGGTGTTTGCAGGGACTCTCACTGGCATGTCTTTGTGTCAGTTCACACCTGGATGATAAACACAACAGAGCACTCAACTGAGCACAGTCTGGCACAAAACAATTTGCTTCACTGAGATGGGCAACAAAACCTGCAGCCTAGAGCATACTCCTGTCCTGAGACAGCATTACCTGTCCTGTCTCCTGGGCAAAGTATTTCGGCAGAATTTGGGGCTAGCAGCAGGGGAAGAAAGAGGGCTAGAAAGAGCAGTCCAACAAGACAGAAAACAAGAGAAGGAGTATTAGAATGAAAAGATGAGGGAACAAAAAGGAATTATAATAAAACACAAACAGAACCCCAAACTGTCAGAACATTACATTCAGGTGCAATTTTCTCCACTGAGACGCAGCTACAAAAATCTTGCTACCTGAACTCATCACTACACATCAGGACATAGCTGATTTCCAGTGCTTGGAAGGGTTCTACTCTCATCTACAAGAGGTCCCACAGAGACCACTGCAGAGTTCACCCCAGTGCCAGCTCAGTGTGCCACCAATCCAGCTCTGATACTGGAAAAGCCCTGTTCCCTCCTTCCTGCTCGGCCTCCTCCCAGGTGTCCACACAGGTACCAGTGAATCTCATCTGTACAGAGCTGGGGAGCTGATCAGTCTGAAATACAATTCAGCTGATTGTTTTTCACTTGGATCCAGCTTCCAGTAGGATTCACTAAGCATTCACACGAATGCTAGCACTGAAATATTGTAGTGAACAACTGGAGGTAGGACAAGACAGCAGGGAGAGGATGAGAAGGGATCAAGTGACTATGGAGATGGGGACTTGTCTTTTCAGCATCACCTCCAGTTTGAAAGTCATCAAAAAGTTTAACAGGAAACAGCTGACTGTTCAAATCACAATTGGAGTGTTTTTAAAAATACCACTATCAGCTGAATTAACACTAGATCTTTGGAAGGATAACCTACAATGCAAAATTCAAGTATTAGGTACCATCTGGTAGCAAAAAATCGTCACATTGGCTGCGACAGCAAAATAAAAACCTCTTCTGAACCCATGCTCCTGCTCTGAACTGGGCTCCTTTCTGGGAATAACTTATCTGCACTGTCTGGTAAGAGGCATTACTTGCTTTGTATCTGCAGCACTGGCTGCTGCTGCTAGGACTTCATTCCCACTCAAGATACAAACAAATGGAAAGAAGAGAAAAGCCCACTAACCTTTCAGACAACGTAGTCTTAACACTGTTGGTTCGCACGAAGGGAGTCAGAGAATCATCCTTGGAGGCTGGAATCAAGCCACTGGAGGAGTTGTGGCTCAGCCCACCTCCACTGCTCAGGGAGATGTCTATGGACTCGCAGCTGGTGTGAAGGCTGCTGACAGACTGGTATCCAATGCCATCCTTGCTAACTGCAGAAGAACTACTGGCGTTGGTACCCCATGTCAAACTGTTGGAAGGAGCAGAGTGGGCAGAACTGGGGCTGGAAGCCAGTGGAGACTGGTTGAGATCTGTGTTTTTACCATAGAGGGGACTGCTGCCCCCACTGCTCAGCACACCACTGCCAGATGGGGAGTCAAGGTTACCCTGCTGGCTCATGGTAGCATGAGGGTTGGAGATGACTACTGAGTTTTTCATATTTTCAGCTGTGGTGATGGGAACTTGTTTACTAGGCTTGCCACCAAAAAGTCTGTAAAAAAGAAGACAGCATGAAAAATACATAAAAATATAACAGTAAACACAAGGATACCTTATATTTCATCTTAGCTTCAGAAAACCAGCATTAAGTACATGATCCTAGATTGTACATATGCAACTATACATTTATAATCTCCTTGTGTTCACTGTCCCTTTCAGTAAAGCCCAGAGGCAATTACAACAGCTCCTCATCTATCTCAGGTGTGTCACCCTTGAATCATCAACCAATGCTTCCACCAAGCTAAAATACTGCTTCACAGAACTAAGATACAACCACATTCTCTTCTGTTCCCTAAGAAAAAAGGACACCAGAGAAACAATCTGATGTATGGAACACCAGAGTGGAAGCTTGCTGACCAGGTTAATTCTGCACAGCTCACCAAATGCTCTGTACAGAAGCAGCTTTTGCTGGGATGCAACAATACACTCATACCAAAGGTAGGCTTGTTTCATTCCATGAGCCAAGCTGGCTGGAAACAGTATTTTTTACTGGAGAAGGTGATGTTACCTGCTTTTTGGCACCTGGAATTGGCTAGTAAAAGCTAGGTGAGTTCCAAAACTCGGGGAGGGAAGGAATGGAGGAGGCTGACCACAGCATCACTGTTGCCTGTGATGCAGCTCACTGCCAAGGAAGCAAAGACCCCAAATCCCTCATAAACAGTCAATGGGAAACTTCTCAGAAGTGCCCAAGTGCCTCAGTAGTAAACATGCTTCAGACCCAATTATCAATCATTCCAAAAATGATCTTCAAAATTAGGAAGGAAGTGTATCTTCCACTCCAGCTTCAAACATCCACTCCAAAACACTGCTTTTGTTTCTGCCTCTTGGCTCCTGTACTACCCTTGGAACCTTAGTTTTCCTCACACATACCTGTAGGGATTTGGTTTTTTACCCTTCACTGTGGAGTACTATGGGTGAAACCTTTCAGAACAGAGGACTACAGCACTTACATCCAAGTGTTCCTGAAGACTTCGGGGTGGGCATGTGTCACCGACATGCTCTATGAAAAATCCTTTCCTTAGGATTTTTTCCTCCTGAGTTGCTGAGAGGCCTCAGGAAAAAACTGTAAACAATGATTATCTGCTGCTGTGGAATGCAGCAGGTGGATCTGGGATTGGTCTCATCTGGTTGTTTCTAATTAATGGCCAATCCCAGTCCAGCTGTCCAGACTGTCTCAGTCACAGACAAACCTTTGTTATTCATTCCTTTTCTATTCTTAGCTAAGCCTTCTGATGAAATCCTTTCTTCTATTCTTTTAGTATAGTTTTAATATAAAATATATCATAAAATAATAAGCCAAGCCTTCTGAACATGGAGTCAACTTTCTCATCTCTTCCCTCATCCTGGGACCCCTGTGAACAGTGCATGAGGCATGCACCAGGCAGAACTTTCTCTGCTTTAGAGCATACCCAAGTTGTTGGACACATGGACACTAAGTCACTTTGTCCATCACTTCCCAGGAACACAGGCTGTGCTAGAGCTGGGCACCTGCAGCACCTGCAGCAAGCCCAGTGCTGCCCAGCAGCAGTGGCCAGGCTGCACAGGTGCTTCCTGCAGCTCCAGTGCATGAAACACACCTGAGCCGGGCAGCTGCTGCTACATGCTTGCCACAAGGCACCTGGACAACACTTCCAACTGAGAGGGCAGGTTTAGATCAGACATAAGGAAGAAATTCTTCCCTGTGAGGGTGGTGAGGCCCTGGCACACACTGCCCAGGGAAGCTGTGGCTGCCCCATCCCTGGAATGTCCAAGGCCAGGCTGGGTGGGGCTTTGAACGAGCTGGGATAGTGGAAGGTCTCTCTGCCCATGGCAGGGGAATGAGAATAAAATGATTTTCAGGGTCCCTTCTGACCCAAACCAGTCCATGATTCCATGGCACTCGGCAGCTATACCAGCTCAGTGCATTCCCCAAGGTGTTCCTGTGCCAGGGCATACAACCTCTTCAGCTGCACTGGGGAAACCACTCTTAAAGAAAGAATCCCAGAGCTTAAAAAACCCCAAACACCCACACAGCAGTTTTATAAGCTGTTTTTAAGCTACCCCCCGTTTATGACAACAGGGAGGTTACATATATTCACAAACTTACAGCTAAGTCTGTACCATTACAAAGGTATGGATTCTAATTCACTGGGTCACACCAAAAAAACTACGGGGCCAAGAGGAAATATGCAAAAAACAACGTCTGCAACTCAACTATGAAAATTAAGCTCAAAATCATCTTTACTGTCATCCTAGAAATCAGTAACAGGGAGATGAGGCCCAATTCAACTCTGACGTATTTCAACACATGACAACTTTGACAAGCTGGTGAAAATTCAAGTGTGAAATTGTAAATCAAACGAGGGAACAGTTAAATTGAGCCTCAGTGTCTGCTCTTTGAAGTTTTGTGTATTTCTAATGTAGCATTTCAACTAGGCAGCCAGCAATGCAGCTTTTTAGTAATAAAAAATTCCCAATCACATTTCTACCAGTGTGCCTCAGGTGAAATCACTGAAAACACTGAAAATCTGCATTTCTCTTTGTGTATCCTATAGAAGTGAAAGGCCTACTGGAGTTTTTAAGTAGCCATTGATGAAAATTACATGTTCCAAAGCACATGGCTTATCTATTGTTAACCAGGTACAAAATAAAGCATCTTCAATTATCCTCACACAGACTCTTCAAATAAAACCACCCATCTAAAAACAGTTTACAGCATCAGCCTAAGCTGCCGCCACAGCCATTATGCTTGCACTGGTGCTTCAGATGGAATGTGGCTTTCTCACATCACTGGAAGCAGGATGATGGAGCATAACTGTATGGGTATTATGGGCGTCACGACAAAATGAAATGCAAAACACTGCAACTTGAAACACACAAGCTACTCAAATTCAGTTGAAAAATAAGATTAACCGAACTTTTCACCAATATCAAGGCTTTGATATACACTGCATCAAGAAATTAGCTCCTCACCAACTATTTGGTAGTGTTAGTATGTGGGGTACTCTTGGAGAAATAGAAGACAGATAGGGTTTTTGTCCAAAAAATAGTATTAAATAAGAAAATTTAACCCAGCTTAGATGGTAATTTTATTTAGGCTTCTTCTTCACAGGCTAAAATGTTGAGTCTTGCAACATACTGGGCTAATCCACACAAGTTATAATGGTTTGCTTTGGGTGAATCTAAGCCTGGCAGGTCGATGCCACTGTCATCATGAAAATCTGAGATAACCCTCCAGTTGTTGGTTTATTTGATCAATGACTGGAATATTTCCAGGTTTGTTACATAAACATCTGTGCAAGAACTCTTCAGTAACCTCCAGGTAAGAAAATTCTTACATCTGTGATACCTGCACAGATGAAAGCATCCAGGTATGATTTCTGCAACAAGGTGACTCAAATTGTAATTGCCAAAGCTTCTGCCAGACAGGTTTGGTTTTTTTTTCCTGAATGTTAGACTTCTGCTGCTGTCGCGTGATGTCCTAAGTATCCACAACACTGGCCAAGCTGTTCATGTGAAATTTAATGTAAATACCAAGACCTTGAAGTAGGACACTAAATAGAAAGTGCTGCACCAAAGCCAGCCAGGCCTGGCTGGCAGAGTCCTGCTCATTCAGCTCCCACTAACACCACTGCAGAACCGAGGAATTTGTTGCCTACCTGCGCAGAGTGGGAGAGGCCACATCGGGGTACTTGACTCCTTGCTGGTGGGTACTCTGAGCTCCGCTAGCAGCAGGCTGTGATGCAGGGTTCACTTTAACAGAATTACATGAAGCCACGCTTTCGTTGTCAGACGAAATCCCTTTCTCTTTATCAGTCTGATTGACTAATCCTGGCAGAGAGCTTCCAAGGATTACCTTGGCAGGCTCTCTGATTTTAGGGACAGGCAACCCAGCTGACTTGCTGCTTATGTTGGAGTCTATGCTACTCGTGCTAGATCTATTCCCAGCTCCACTTCTGCTACTGGATTTACTGGGCCGGGGTAAGCTACGGTACTGAAGATTAGTTCGTGCACTAAGTGCTAAGTAGCCATCATCCTGGTTCTGGGAGCCATCAACACTAGTCTTCCGACCAGTGGTCCTACCCATGAGTCCAGATGACTTGGGGATCTTTCCCAAGGTAGCCGATCTACTGGTGAGAGTTGCCCCACTGGCAGTGATTATGGTCATGCCTACGGCTGACCCACTCTGTTTCTTAAATCCAAATGTATTAGCATTAGCAGCAGCTGTCCTAGAGTTACTTGTAGGAAGCTTTTTGGATTCATCACCACTGCTGCGTCCTGCATCTGATGGGGAACGTTTAACATGTCCAGCTTTAGGAGATAGTCTACCCTTTTCTGAAACCTTGGCGTCATCAGTTTTCCCTACAAAAATAGAAAAAGAATTCTAATATTTAATGACTTGAAAACATCAAGCAAATGATGAAACTCAAAGCAGCATGAAAAGCAAAAGCGCGTTAGCCACTGGAGTGCGGTTCAGAGTTATGATCTAGCCCGCACTGAACTTACATGCCACTCTAGTGAGTTACACATGCAGACTTGCCAAAGGAAGTATGTGGTGCCTTTGCCTTTGAGAATATGAAAAGCAGAACAGCCTCACAAAAGAGTGACAGATAAGCAAAAAAAGTTCCCCTCTGTAGCTACCACAGGTCAATCATTTCTATCGTTATGCACTAGTAGTGTTAGGCTGATAGTATAATTTCCCTAAAGGGCATTGTTAAAGCATTTGTATTGTTCAAAACAGTACATAATTAACTTTTTCATATACAATCGTGTACAAGACCTAATAAAAAGAGAGGTATTAAATGATATTGCTTGATTATGCAAATTCAATCAATTTTCATTCACACATCTGCAAGTGCTAAAATCATTAATACACTTAAAAGAAAAGCCAGAAATTATGTTTAGTATAAACAAACATGCTTGTTTAGTAAGGTGGAAAAAAAAAATCTCCTCAACCATATATATTGTATGCTTTTGGTTAACAGTGATTTCAAAAACTAAAATTATATTATTTATTCTTCACACAGCAATACTGTGCCAAATAAATAATTTGGCTTAAGACCAGAGTTTTTCATGAAAACAACTGGCAGAGTGTACCAATTTGAAATACACATTTTCAGACAGAGATAGAAATGTGGACATACAAGATGCTGCTTAGGTTAAAGCAATGCCTAAAAATACAGACAGGATTACCTGAAGTTCAGGTTCTGCCTTTGCAAAGCATTTAACCTGTTTTCACACCGAACACATTTTTGGCTTGTTTACATCTTACGCCTTCTCTCACCTGTTCCAGGTGTCTTTAACGTGCCTGAGGTGGTTGAAGGTTTAGGCCTTGGTGTGGTAATGCCAACCTGAGCTGACATGCCCCGTCGCCAGGAGCCCGTCTGGGCAATAACAGTGTTCTTCCTACCAGAAGTGCTTTTATCAGACTCATCCGACACATCAGAGGGGTTCCGCCTCCATTTGGATCCCGGCTCCATTTTTATGCCGCTATCAGATCCCCCATCGGATTTCTTGACCTCATCACCGGACCACAAGGAATTCCGCTCCACCTGGGAATGTTTCTCTGCGTCGGTCTAGGACAGATAAGGAATTGCAAGACAACTTTCAGAGCAAGTCTTTCTTTTAAGAAGCTTTGTAAGTAGGAACCATCATCCTGATTCATCAGCTCGGCAGTCATCTCTCAGTACCACCAAACACGACATGCCTTTGATGAAGAAATGTCACAGCAAGAAATTAACCCCAGCAATGACATATTATTTTAAGATGCTTTATAAGAACAATACAAAAAAACAAAACAGCCATGCTCCTTGGTATAAATAAAGGGGAAAAACCCCCTACGTGATGTATAAAGGATATATTCAGCTCCATGACACTCATAATCCTCCATCTCAAATTTCTGACAAACCCTTTTACTGCAATGCCAAAAAAGCATTTCAAACCTGTGCAGCCAGCCTTCCTTTGTTCCTGCTGCTTTCTTATCTCTTGCCTGGCAATCTGATCTCCAGAGCATGAGCAGGCAGCTTTTGGAACAGATCCGAATACGTGGAATGCTCTTAATTCTAACCTAACATGGTAGAAGGAACCCAAGGACTGAAGAAAAACTTTCTAACAATATTTGAGACTGACTTCAATATATAAATTACTTTAGTTTCTCTTGCAGACTGTTTTTTCCCCCTACTCCTTGCACAGACTGATTGTGTTACCAATCTCTTATGGAGAATTTTGCTAAGCTCAATATTAAATAGAAAAATTTCTCATTAGCAAACCATTGCCAAAATCTCAGAAATGCTTACATTAAATATATTACCCTATATACATATATATACACGTGTGTATGCTTTATTTATTCCCCACGCATTAATATTTGCTAATGAGTACTCTTCCAGAATTCTACTCCTGTCAAATGCTGCTGATTAAACTTGGTGAATGTGGTAACACCACAACCAACCAACCATTTTGTGACCAGCCACAAATGACAAATATCCACACATTTGACTCTGATCAGGATAAAAAAATTCATAGCTGAAGTGTTCTCCAACCACCCCAGCACCATGAAAGAGACTGACAATTCAGCACCTGACTGCAGTTCCCAAGTACAGGCTGATGGGTTTTGGTGAGGTTTGATGCCACCTTTCTGCCTTGCAGCCTCAGCAGAAGATCAGTGTGCTCAGAACTGTGCGGTAGGCAAAAGGAATAATTTATTTAAAAGGAAATTATTTGAAATATCCCAAAGCATTATAAAGCTCACGGTCTTTATTCCTTTTGGAAAATCAGAAAAACACAGCACGGGAGAAGCTGTTAGATTATTTACAACGCTTTTCAGCTTTTAAGTTCCTAAAGAATGTTTTAAGTTTATGACTTTTCTTTACCTACCAGATCACACCATTAATATTAAAGAGTTCAGGGGAACTGTGGTTGAATTTCCTCTGCTTTTTACTGTAACTAGTTTTTTTTTAAAGCCTGAAAAACTAGTTAAGCGACCAGTGTGTGAAAGCTGACACCACACATCACAATGGTCTTTCTTCAGTCAGGAAACAGGGCTTGGGTTATTTATCTACATATTGAGTCATGAGACTAACATGCATTTTGAATTATGGATTTATGTAATTTCATATTCTTGTACTTTCCTTGTGTTTGTTTTCCTACCTCTCCATTCAAAGAGAGCAACCCAGTGTAGCCTTGAATGGATCCCTGCTCTCTAACTCCCTTCTCCTCCTGTGCCTGCCAGGTTTGGGAATGGTGGGACACCTTTCTATTTCTGACCATCAGAAGGCGTGTCATAAATTCACTGTGTGACTGTTCCTATGTCCTGTGCCTCTCCAAAATCACTATTTCATGCAAACAGCTCCTACATTCACAAATCCTGGAAGAGAGCACAGGCAAAAAGTACCAAATAATCAACCAACAAGGCCACCTCAAAGACACCATTCCTCACGTGGTCACTTCAGCATCTTGTTCCAAGCTCCTTGTCTGGAATTGTGTGGATGCACTGTTAGTGTTCAAGAACAAGAAATACACCTACCTGCTAGCAAAGGCCTTATTCTAGTTTTGGTTGACTAGGAAATATTCCTGTACCTTCTACTTCCCCTCCCCTAATCTGTAAGGTTAGTACAGTCAGTCTCCACAGAGAAAACAGCACTGCAAGAAGTCCCCTACCTTTGCTCTCCTGCCTTTTATTCTACTGCTACACCCACGGCCAAAGCTTTCCTGCAGCCTTTGAAATGCTGCACCTCCACCTTTGAAACCCTCTGGCCAGAGATGTTTCTGTTTAATGGTAAACACTGAGAACAGCACAGAAACATGACTAAGGAATCAAAACCAAAACACAGTGAAACCTGGCTCGGGGATTGCAGCTGAAACTCCACCCACCCAGAAGGGTAAAAGTGGAAATACTCTTGGCTGGAGGTCATGGCAAGACACAGCGAGCACAAGCTGAGAGCAAAGCCACCAGGATTTCTCAACTCACTCATAAATTTTTTATAAATCTGAAGCTGTGAACAGATCAAACCCATCTTTCCTGAGAAGATGTCTTATCCAACTGCTTAGGGATGCTGCAGTTTTCTAGATAAAGGAACCTTTCTATCTTCCAATCTTTTTACCATCACATGATTGAATTTGTTACTTGGTCTCTTTCTCCCATCTTATTTCAGTTAAAGAAGTTATTTTCAAATACCCACCAGGTCTTAATTTCTCTTAAAAGTATGCATATTATGTGACTTTAAAGGCACACTATATGTAGTACTGTGATAAGGTAACTTATCTAATTCTGTGCAATAAAAAGGAAAAATACTAGGGTGCCAAAACTCCTGAGAATACATTAAGTGGTTTGGCACTTGGCATAATCACAGCAGGACATGGGAATGTGGCAAGGCAAATTCTGGTTCCCATCACTAGCTTGTTCAGAAACAACTTGCAAACATCTTCACTGCATTGCTATAAAAAGAGGATACAGCTATGAATGTCTCTGAAGATGGAGTTAATATCATATTTGAGCCCTGTTTCTCAAAGACAGGGAAACAGCAGTTTCTGGAGTATGGGGTACTCATCAGCCCTGAAAATCAGAGAGAAATCTCAGCAGAGATTTTTTTTCTTACTGCAACTATGCCTTTCTTTGCAGAGATGATTCTGCCTGAGTTACTGATTTTATCAGCAGACACTGACATGTTCAGACTCTCTCCCTTTGATGTTGCTGCATTATTTGCTTGGACTCCCAGCTGCACATGTATTAGCTTCAAGCTCCCTCCTTAATTATCTGAAATCCAACTTCTGTACCCTCTGAAAGAGACGTGACAGAATCACAGCAGCTCAAAAGCACCTACAGTTTAGGGGAACCAAAGCAAGGGACACCCTCAGGAGAAAAGTCCACATCCCTCTGCAAATGTGTGCTTGTCCTTTGTGGCTCACCACCCTGGGGAAGGCAAACCTGGGCACTGGCCATCACAGCAAAGACAGAAAAGGTGTCTCTGCAGCATTCACTGCATCATGAGCTCTGAGGTCTACAATTGGCAGCAAAAAAAGAAACCCTGCAAGCCACGCATTTCAGCACTCCAAGCTCTTTTCATTCCCTTGGCTGACAAGATTTAGAGTGTTTGTTCCACTGAAAATCAACTACTTTATGGGCAATAATTTGCAGAAAACAGAATGTCCAGAATAAGGATTGTCATTCATGAAAACTGAGGAGAGAAGCAGGTCAGAGACACACATCACACCAAAAAACTGCAAACACCCCTTGTACATTCTTGGCTCCCAGCTTCCTCTGCCAGTAACTATGCTCTGCTGCCTGAACAAGCTCCAGGTGCTTTTCTTCTGGTGTCTGTCTGCACCCTCTTGGATACTGTAATAGTTGTGGAGGAGGAAGAGGAGTTTGTCAACATAAGATTTTGATCTCTCAGAGGTGTTTCCAAGAATCTGATCCATCAGAAGATAGAAGTCACATGAGTTTCTATTTTTTTTCCTCAGGTTAATGTTTAAGTCACATCTCCCTAAGTCATCCTTTTTTTTCTCCCCCAACAGTATTGCAATGTTGAAACAGTAACAATTGTCAAAAAATACTTCTAGCTGCCCATCTTACTGTCTGTCAGCTACTGAAAAACATGCCTGATAAATCTTAACTCCTCCCAGCTTGTATGGGACTTGAATTAGCAGTTCCAAGTGCCTGTGCAGTCGCTGATGGGCAAACAGAGGCTACCTGGAAACCCTTTGTGTAGGCTCAAATATGCGCTGCATGGCAAGGGAACAAAGACTGCTCTGTGCTTGCACCACAGCTCTGGAGACACAGCAACACTTCACAGCAACCACAGGCCTCCATCAAAACTGATGCCAAAAACAGATTTAGGACCCACTGATGAAAAGGACTGGAGAAGATTAAAAGGGGGAAGAAACAGAGGAGCAGGTCACACCGACATCCCTCTCCTCTACCTGTGGCACTGCCAGGTCACCACATCCCAGTGGCTGCAGCACACAGCACCTGAGTCCCTCGAGCAGGACCAGAACAAAGCTGGACTTTTTAGTCCTGCACTTTGCCAAACAAAAAAAAAAAAAAAAAAAAATCTATGGAATTGGTAAAAAAAATGCAGTTTGTATTAGTGCAAATCTCTGTGTCACACAATTGTTTGATCAATGAAAAATTGTTAGATGCCTTCCCTTGTTCCACCCTCTTTAGATGTGTGGTGTCTGTGAGTGTACCTGTATCCTGCTGATGGAGGCAAAGTTTATCCTCCTATGAAATGCTGGCAAACACAGAAAGCCTTCAATAACACACAGTTCTGGAAATTTAATAAAATCAATTTCATTTGCATAACATGCTTACTTTTCTGATGAAAGTGTAAAAAACCTTTGAACTTTGACGTTTACCTTAGTGTATTCTGTTATTTAAAAGAAAAACATAATACCATTTCAGACCTAAAAAAAAAACTATATAAAATCCCATTTACATTTGTTTTCAGTGCCTCTAGGAAGACAAGACCCAATTGTTGTGACATCACCATGGCAGGGATGCCTCGGGTTCCACCCACAGAGGAAATATTTGCAAATGCCATGGATGACAAGGTGGTTATTCTTGATACTGTCTATACTGAAGGCTGGCTGTGTGTTCAAGTTCAGCAACCTAAAACAATGACACCTCCTGCACAGAGAAAATAACAAATATCAATGTTAGCTGAGTAAAGCAAAGCTCTTACCTGTGCATCTAAGTTCTTGCGGGAGGAGGCAGGTGTGTTGGCATAGGAGCTGATGGAGGAGCTGGTGTTGATGTCATCAGTACTGAGATTGTCTATGGTGTCACTGATCCCACTGCTGACAGAGCTGCTGTCATCCCAGCTGGAGGAAAAGCACAACAGAGGGAGGAAACAAGGGTCAAAAGGCACGCCATGATTCCAAAGGAAGATTGTATTATTTCTACAACCCTTAGCTCTCTTGTGGTTGCCAGAAAGGCCAGTGCATGCCATCACCAAGCCAAGGCACCAGTGACACAGCTCTTCCTGACTCAGCTGAAATGCGTGCCTGCAGCCCCAGAGCTGGGGAAAGGAGTGCCATGAAGGGATATTAGTGGGGAATTTTTTTCCTGGGGGGTGGTGAAGCCCTGGCACAGAGAAGTTGTGGCTGCCCCATCCCTGGAAAGGGTCCAAGGCCAGGCTGGATGGGGCTCTGAGGGACCTGGGATAGTGGAAGGTGTCCCTGCCCATGGCAGGGGGATGGAACAGGATCGTCTTTAAGGTCTGTTCCACACCAAACCATTCTATGATTGTGTGCACAGCACTGACTTGCTAAGCTGTAACACAGGGGTGGAACTTAAATGCAAGGGAAAAAATTCACCCTGAAGCAACCTTTTGTACCTGGGTGTTCCACAGACCTGGGCAACAGCCTGGATCTACCATCAACAGCATCACCAGCCTCAAAGAACTTAAGCAACTAGAAGTTCAGTGCCTCAGATGGCAAATAACCCTCCTGAGCTGCACCACCCTTTTCAAGAAGGGCAACTTCTCAGGACTAACTTCTTTCAGCATGTGATAGCTTCAACATTCTCCAGTAAATGAGAAATGGGTCACTGGAAGTTTAGGATGAACAAAACACCAACAAAACAAAAACAAAACTAACAAACAAAAAAAGACCTTGCCTGAATCACTGATTGTTAGAACAGAAAGAATCAAAATGACCTAAAAATGGAGCCAGATGCTCCAGCTTGTAAAATGCCTGTAAAAGTAAGCTGCTCAAGGAAGAGATTTATATTCTGGCTTACAAGTGCTCCATCTCCAAGAACAATGAAGCTGGGACTGAAATATTATCCTGGAAGAAAGGAGCTCTGTGAAGACACTTCAGTCCACTGGATAACTATTCCTGGAAATCTGGAAATGTAAATATATACATCTCATAGGTCATTTGCAAAAGGTTAAGAGCTCATCACCTGGCAGCTCTCTAGCTATTTATAACCTCAGCTTCAGATTTTGGGATCTCCAGACTCTCTTCCCTGTTGCACTCCTGTTTGCTTTACAGACTTGTAACAGAGATTGCACAGAGGTTTCTGGCGGGACAGTGTAAGCTATATTCACAAATCAATATACTGAACAGTTAACATTTGCATTTAAACCTGAACTGTCTTAATCTGTGCTAAAAGAACTGTGTAAAGAAAGGCAAACTACCTCTGTGTGCTTGAACTTTATTCATAGCTTCACACTGATTTACTGTAGCCTTTCTACATAAACTTTGTCAGCTTTGAAATGGAAAGCATTTCATTTTTTCCCACTTAGCACTACAAAACACCTTCCTACATGACTTTTAATGTTGCTTTAATAATTTTAATTGCTTTTTCTTACTTGGGAGTGCTATGTTCACCCACACCTATACGAGGCCTTTTAGGGAACTCAGCACAGCTTGAAGAGCAGCACAATTTGCTGAACCACAAATGAGTGTGGCCACGGGGACATCCTCCTCTGCATGTCACAGGAAGGGTTACAGCTGGCAGTGCTCCTTGCTGACTGCTCTGTTCTCAGGGAAGGTCCTCATCCATGTGTCAGCACAGCCAGTTGTGCCCCTTCTCCCATATCCCTGTGGATGAACCAGCTGGGAGGCTCAGATCAACAGCTCCAGCAAGCCAGGAAAGGAAATTTGGGGTGCTCAGGCACACTGCTCTGCTGGAACAGGGATGGGGAGGGACAGGGACACACCACAACACACAGGGACACACCACAACACACTGCTGGCCCCTGCCACAGGCCCTTTTTGATGGAGCCTTGGGGTCACACCTTCATCACCCTTCACACCTTCATCTTTTCTGCAGCTCATGAGAATTCACTGCAGCCAGCCCTGACTGACTCTCAGGACTGACCCAATCCCAGGATTTCCAAGATTTTCCAAAGGCTTTTTGACAAACCTGCAGACACTCCAGCTCTTGTGATTGGAAAGGAATGCTGCAGTCTACAGTGTTGGTGATGCTACAATTCAAAGGAAAGAGAGAATTTTTTTTCCAGATTTGCCTTCACCTGGATCAAAGGTGCAACACAACATAGAAATCCATATTAACATAAAACTCACAATGTGAGACCTCCTGAATCTGAGAAAGGCAGGCAGGCAAATTTGACACACCAATTTTATTTGCTGTTTTGAAAAATCTTTTCCAGCATAAGTGAATAAAAGATGTGCTGCCCATGCCAAGAAATGCCAGGGGGGGAATTGATAATCTGGAAAAGGATTGAAAGACATCTTTGAAGCACTTTCTTATTTAGAGTAGGCAATTAAATATCACAAGGCAAAATATTGAAAGCCATACTACTTCTAAATTTCAGTTCTGAAAACAGGTCCTATAACTGATATTTATTTCTCTTTCCAAATCTACCACATAAAGCATTTACAATTCCTAGGTAAGTCTGCAAATAAGGTACTAAAATAGTTAATAAAAAGTCACTGAATAAAAAAAGATGCTTCTTGTTTTCCAAAGTTTTGTGTAGCAACAAACTCATTTTCTATTTCTGAACCTATAAAAAATAACAATCATAACAGTAATAATATCATCAATGCCAATGCCTTCTGCGTTTGATAGTTTCATTTCCTTCTTATGGAGATGTGGCAGTGGGCAGGAAAAAAAAAAATTAAATACAATAATTTTTCCCTGTGTGACTCCTAGTCCCACCTTCAATGTATAGGAACTGAAACATTTCATTTTTGAGCACTCACATTTCTTAAACTACCCCAGTTAATCAGCACCTAAAGAATGTGTTTAATGTTAACCATAAGCAGTTTTTCTGCCATCAGCCAGTCCTGTTGGCTTCAGCTGGGCAATGTAAGGCATTATGAAAATGTCTGAGAGCCCTTCTGAACTGGGACATGTGCCTGAGGACAAAGGTAGAAACATGCACCTGAATACATTGATGGTTGTGGTTTCCCCTCCCGTGTACCCTGGGCTTTAGGTCCTTTATGTCCTGGTGGAAACTATGAACTATTCCAACTCTCTATTTTCAAGCTTAGTAATCTCTTACTAAATTAAAAAAAGATTAGCTGTTCTGAGGCCTGAAGATAGATGCCTGGATAGATTCTGGGTGCCACAAGCTAAGCAGCACAGCTCTCGTGGGCACGCTGGTGACACTGGTGCCCAAGCTGTTCTGACAAGGTAGGATGTGTAAACACACAGACCTGTCTAAACCCAGAGAGCTTTGTTTAATAAACATCACTTCAGCTCAGTCTCCAGCTAGAAAAAACAATGTAAGAAAACATGAAAACACCTTAAGAAACTGAAAATAATTTTGTAAACCTACATGAACAATTGCTGATGCTGCCCTTTGAAACAGCTCTAGAGAGGGCTGGTAGGATTCACTGAACTCTCTGAACTAAACACCAATGGAAGGCACTTTATGAGCACCCAACAGCTCCAAAGTCATGCAATGAACCCACACACTCTGGTCAAGGCTGTGGCTCCTGCAGGAGACAGGACCAGTCACAAACTGAGGCATTTGTTTCAGCTGCTCTTGAAACCACCCCAAGCCCTCCACCTAAGTTAGTTCATTTTTACCTGGATCCAGCGCCTTGATGGTTAAAGTCAAAAGTGAGGAGGCAGAATGGGGCATCTAACAGCTCTAATTATGGTGTTCTTGGCTCCCAGAGCCCAGATAGCATCTTTGTAATTTAGCTGGTGCAATTAAAAACTTCTGATGTCAGCAGAAGTCTACTCAGCCATAACCTGAACTTGAAATGTTTGGGTTTTCCTTTCTTTATTTGATCAATCACCTGAAACGTTACTTTGATTACTGAAAATTGCAAATTAAAAAAAAATAAATTAAAATCTCAAAAGTGTATTATATATGAAAATTATACAACCACCCACCTGAAACCCACCCCTGCCACCACTTAAAAACTGCCACGGTGCTGCCTCCTGCTCTCCATGAAAGCCAGCAGCCCAAGCAGCTTCCTGTGCCTCCCCACCTCACTCTGCTCACCCCAACACAGCCCTGCTGCTACACATCACCCACGTGTAGCCCCAGATCAACTGCTCCAAGCTGCTTTTTCAAACAGCTCTGCAAAGCTGTTAGGCTCAGACTTGTATTTTTCCACAGTCTATCAGCACTTTTCCATCTTGCATAATCATCATCCACACAACTGGCTCTCCTTTGTCAGCTTGGACAGCACGAGAAGTCATTCTGTGATCCCCAGGATAGTCCTTCTCACTGCAGAAATCTTCCCCCTTTGCAGAGGAGTCATTAAAATCCTTCTAAATAAAGCTATTGTTGAAGGCTGAAAATGCACCTTTCTCTACGGATGGGTGTGGAGTTTAATTTTGTTGGATCTTCACTCAAAACCAAAATTACAACGAGCTGCTGAACTATACATTTGTCCAAGAAAGGGCCTTGGGGCTCTACAATATTTCAAGTGGAAACATGGCAATTATCCTCTTCTATTTAATAATTTAACTATTTATGAGTTGACAGGTCAACAACAACAACAGCAATGAAAAAGATCCAAGGTACAAAATGATGGAAACTTCACAGCATCTTCAAATGTAAAAGGAAAAATTAAATGTGCTATAACATGAGACAGTAAATACCACAGCTTCCACTGTTTTCTCCTGGGATTTCCTACAGTAGCGAGAGCTGGGCCAGAAACCCAGAAAGCACACACAGACCCTTGCAGAGTTTTCCTTTCAAACTGCTCTGAAACTGAAACATAACCATTTGCAAAAGAATGGATAGAAATCTACCTCAAGAGAAGTGAATTTAATTAATGTGTTTTACGCTGCTATTAATCACCCACCTCCCCCATGTCTCCAGTTACTCTCTTCTTACCTCTCACTCTAGGTATTTTAACATAAACCACTTTGTTTCTTACCAAAAGAGGAGCCCAGGGACAGGACTGTTACCTTGAAACACTTCAGTAAAGTCAGACCAAGAAAAGCAAACCAGGAAAAAAGAATACAGAGCCGTTCCAGTTATTCTTTCTGGAGCAGAATCTAATCCTTTAAAAGACATTTTTTTGGTGCAGAGTTGAAGTGCTGGAAGTGTGCTGTGAGCTACTCAGACATTTTCATGTTTAGTGGCTATTGGAGTTACTGCCAGCAGGCTGAACTGCAGCTCTCTGTCAAGCTCTGTTTAGAATTCATCCAAGATAAGATTTCAGGATTTACATTTAAAATACCTATTTGTAAAGGGAATAACTCACAGGACAAAATTATTCAGCGCTGAAAAATTTGGGGAAGAAAAGATTTGGAAAAGCTAAAAAACTGCAAATGCTCTTTTCATTTAATCTTCTTAGATCAGTGCTAATAGCCTTATAAAAATAACACTGGATTTTATTTTGTCCCTTCAAATTTAACCAGGAATTTGACCAAGCCATTGAGGAACACAGCTGAGCACACACACACACACACACACACACACACACACACACACACACAAACACACACGACCTCCTAAAAATCCACCTGATCTCAAGGAGTTAGAAAACCCTAAATTTTCATGAGCTGATTCGACTTTCTACCTAAACTCATCACATCCTGCTCTGAAGCTGAAATTCCAAAGGTCCCTTCTTCACCTACACCTTTGCTCCAAGCCCCTTCAGCCCTTGGCTGTCTGGGGTCACCAGCCAGCACAACTGCATTCAGTTGCAAAATGCCTGACTGGTGGAACTTGTTTTTTTGGCCACTGCTCACAACCAGGGTTCCTCTGGTACCTCCACAGCCTGGGGGAAGAGGAGAAAAGCAAGGCACTGCATGTGACCCAGGTGCTGGAGAAACTCCCAGCTAAGTCTGCAAAATTTAGTGTACAAAACTACAACCAGCTGCCAGCCCCTTTTTTTGCATTCACAACCTATAAACCATATTTTCCCAGCTACTGCTCTGTCTGAAGACTTACTGTGTTTATACAGCTGTTTGCAGAGCAGCTCTACACTGGGTGCACAGAGCACCCCTTGGCCAGCTGCACCCTCAGCTCCCTGCTTTGGAGGCCACAGCAGTGATGCTCATCCCTGCTCGTGTCTGTGTCACTACACTGACTCCAGAGAAAGCTGGAAACAAAATCAGGGTCTTCATATCACCATAAGGTCAGTGTTAAAGCTCAATCATCGCCTTAAAAAAATGTGCTTTGTTTGTTCTGCCTTTGTTTCCAGGACAGTGAGAGAAAAGTCTTCTAATCAAAGTCAGAAAACCTTGTTTACATACAAAGCCTCGGGTGCCTTCCAGAGAAGAAATCCCTGTAAGAGTCCACATGACAGCAACGGACTGAACAAATCCAGAGGTCAAGCCCAGCCCTCTGTGGATTCAGGGATGGACTGCCCCAGCTCCCTGCAGTCCCCCCAGCACGAGGGGATGAGGGAATGGGGAGGAGGCCCCTGGCAAGGCTCTGGGTGGAGGTCACCACTGCAATATGCCTCAGCAAGGTCCCAGCCCAAACACCTCCTCACTCCAGGCAGGCAGAGAAGGAGAAGGTGGCCTGCCCAGGGGATAGGGAGCTGTGAAAACCAACAACCTGACTGTGCAGCTTTCTTCCCCTGCCTTACTTACCAGCACTTTTTTCTTTCTACTTACTTACTTCTCCCCCAAAAGCAGAAACTCTGGATCACATCACCTCCTCGTACAAAGACACAATTTAAGACTTAAAGAAGGGGGAAGCACCCACTGAACACAGTGACAGTTTCTGACACCCACCTCAAGCTCCTCCAACACTGGGGCTGAGCTGGTGAGAGCTCAACAGCTCACCAGCAGCTACTGGGACCTGGCAGAGGCTCCAAAACATAATAAAAACAGGGTTAAACACTGAGAAGAAAAAAATAATAGATCAGCTAAATTCTTACAGGAATGATGTTACAAAAACATGGAAGGAAAGGAAGGAAGGGCAGCATGGAAACAAAGCTATGCAAGATGCATTTCAATTCCCTGCTGCTGAGGGTGCTTTTGAAAGACTCAAGGGGCTGGGCCCACCTGCCCCGTGGCCACCTGCCTCCTGATCAGGGTCACTCCAGGTGGGACCACTGGACAGCCTCAGCCAGGAAAAGATGGATACTGAACACCCCAGAGCCAAAGCTGCAGCTGGCAGGTTGGATATGGCTCCTTTTCTTCCCATCTCCTTCTAATCCATCCTAACACTGGAACTCCACCAAATCTTTCAGGTCTGTCACTAACCCCAAGCAAGAAACACACAGGCACAAAGTGAAGACAAGACATATATGCACGAAAACTCCAAGCAATTCTGCTTTTCCCTACTCAGAAGACACTGCAAAGCTTCCACATAAATGGATCAAGGCCAAAACCTGGGCACAGCACAAGTGATTTCACACCTGAAACTGCTCCTGCCTCACAGCAGCACCAGCTGTAGCTGAGCACATGGAGACAAAGACAATGCACACACTTGTCCCATCAGGAAAAAAGGAGGAAAACGACAGAAATTGTCTTTCTGAATGCATGACAGCCTGCTGAAATACGCCTTAAAATAAACGCTGAACTTGGCAATAAAAATGTGTTAATTTGATCACAGGGCACAGCACTATCACTCAGGAAGCCAAAGCACTGAAAAACAACAGTTGTTATCCCACCAGTGATTTACAGAACAAACAGGCACATAATCAAGTAAAATGTTTTATTCTTTGCTGCCTGGAAGATGTCAGCTACTACCAACCCCAAAAGCAGTTTTTTGTCCTGGCAGAACTGCAACATTCTAGACAGCAACTCCTCGTTCATGTGAGCCTTTAAAATTCGGCTTATTTGGAAGGAAGTACAGAAAGGAAAAAGAGATCTTACAACCTTACTCAGACAAATCAGGAAGCCGCCAGAAATTTGCACAGGAGTGAGAATAAGAACTGGATATTATGTCCTAAAAAGCAAGTGCACTCTGGGCTGGGATCTGGCCTGAAACAGACTCACACTCGCCTTTGTTTCCTTGCAGGGTGAGCTCATTCCCACAGAGGCTCCTCCTTTGCACTGAAACCAGACTTTAGAGTGCTAAAATATAACAAAAGCCCCATAGTTTTCTGAGGCTAAAAGCCTGCAACACTAGTGGAAAGATAGCCAGCTAGATTGCAACCTTTGAGTATCAATAAACCTCACAGAATCACAAAATTAAGGCAGAAAAAGCAAATGCAGCAATAGCTGTCAGTCCTCACTTAGGAAACTTTCTACCATGTTATTCAAATATTTGCAGTCTAGTAAAAATGTATTGATTCCATGCAGCATACAGAGATTGAAAAGAAGCAGTGCAGGGAGAAAGCTGCTCAGATTTATCCATCAGCTGAAGTGTTTCCACTGCTACCAGCATTTGCAAAGCTAAACCTCCTTACTCAAAGGTGTAACACAACACACTCCCGTGTTTTCCAAAGTGCAGAAAATCTCTTACCTTGCAATATTCCCCAGCCAAAGCACTTCTCCACCTTGTTGCCCATGAAGAATTCCAGGAAAGGGGCTCAGATTTATTTTGCAGGTTGATACCTTCATTAGGCTACCATCCAATGCCCCCCCTTAAATAAACCAGCCTGTAACTTGACTATCTAGGAAGAGACTTGGGAAAAAAAAAAAGTTGGAGCAAGGCTGTTTTCCAATAGAGACCTCCACAGAGAGTCAGCAGCTCTGAGAGACACTGGAAAGTAAAACCCAGCTAGAAGGTGATCATCAGAAACTTCCCCTGGAAAGAAATCTGATCCCTCAACAAAATTAACCTCTGAAGTGCTGAAAAAGCGAGAGGTCAAGACTGTGTGCTGGGGCTGGGTCATCTGTGAGAGCTGTGAGCTGATGGCAGTGACCAGGCAGGCTGGTGCCTCCAGGTCAGGAACCATAGCCCACCAAGGAAAAGCTGATGCCAGCAGCCCTGCACTCAGAGGGACCACATGGCACTGCTGGATCCCAGCTGAAAGCAACCCCTACAAGCATTTTTCCCCACTCTGCCTCTAGTTCAGCAATGTGACTGCTGCAGCAAGTATTGTTTTATGTGAATGGAGCAGGAAACATACCTAAAACGTTTTAGTACAAAATATTTGGAATACTGGTAATTTTTTAAAATTTTTTTCAAATGTAGGGGGAGCGGTGGTATAGAAAAACATTTTCAATAGGAATGGTAAAGAAAACAGCAATTTATCCACTGGTATCTCCAGCTAAGAGCTTAAGAAACTGAGACAAGATATGTAATATTAATCTGACTCTTCTTTATTTAGCACTGTAGAGCAAGGGGGGGCCGGGCTTATTACTTCCCCTTATTTCAAACAGAATAGAGAAGGCTATTTGGAAATATGAGGTTGATAAAAAAAATCTGGTGGTTAACATTCAAAATTCTTATTTTAGTCTAATATAAATATTTTCTGACAGGATTCTACCAAGACCTCTGCATTCTGATGAACATGTGGGATTGTTTCTTTTTTTTTTGGGGTTTTGTTTTTTTTTTTCTAGTATGGGAAATCACACCAGCTGAGTGGTGCCAGGATTTTCTGTTGCCAGCAAGATCACCAGCAAGGGATCCTGTTCTGGAAAGGAGGTGGGAAGCCTTTAGGATGGAGAAAATGGACAGGACACGATGCTGGTGCCTTAGCCTCACCTCAAGAAAATCACGGATCATTCAGCCCAAAACCAAAGAGAAAAGTAGGAAGTGAGAAGTCAACTACACCATTATATATTGATCAACTCAGCTTGAACACCCTTGTCCTAAATAAGAGATACCTTTCAGCACAACACTGCAACGTTAGTTGAAAGAGTTAAAATGCAAGAATTCAAAGGCTGTAAAACAAAGACTTTGTGGAGATATTCTGCTGCCAAAACCTTCAAATAAATGAGTCTCAGTCTGAGCTTGCCTTTTTACACTGGAGCCTGTATTTTAGTGGCTACTGTGTAACTATGGCAACACAGAGGACGGGTAATTTAGAGGCTGCTGGATGTGACAACTTGCAATTTTGAACAATGCTAATAATAAAAGTGGCTTGGGAAAAGCATCATTTAACACAAATGTTTGTGGTTCAAAATTAAAACGGCCGGTTCACTTAATTTTAAAAATTTTTAGGGTTTTTTTTCAGCCTGATGATTACCTATTTTATGTTAGTCTGATGATTGAAAAAAAAAAAAAAAAGGTAGAAACATGACTCTTGTTTGTGCTTTTTGGTTCATCTGCACCTTAGAGTGCAGCCAACCCACCCCCTCTATGATGTACAAATGCAAAGCTGCTGATGTCACTATCTTTGCTGAAGATTAGACAAGAATCACATGGCTTTTTTCTAAAAAAGCTATGTATTATCCACAAAGAAAGAGGGAAAAGATCCTCATGGACTGTTATTTCTCCTGTTTTGCCTCCTGTGCATTTTAACCCCCACCCTTTATCAAAGAATCCTGCAAACTGCTTCTCATTCTTTATTTTAATTGCTGAATAGTGAGCAGACATAACTCTCAGATATGACAGGTACTTAAAAGAATCACAACTGCAACAGTAAAGCTTTCTTTTCACCCCTAACACCCTTCCTGTCCTCCTTCCACAAGTGATGTTTCTCAATTATCTGCCCATGCAGTTGTATAGGAGTGTCTGACCCACTGCTAATGGCAAGTAAGAACAGCCAGAAACACTCCAATTTAAAATAAAAAAAAAAAAAATTGAAATTGTAATCTAGGGGGGGAAAAAAAAATCAGGACACTGCATCTGTTGAATCACCAGCTCCAAATAAAGGCAAATTCACAATATTAAGGTACAGCACAATACCAACATCCATCTACAGCCCCATTGTCCTTCCCTTCCCTGGCAGCCCTTCCACTGCAAAGGAGGGATTTTGCAATGTAACACCCATAAGGCTAAATTCAGAGGGATACTTCCAGATGAATTTTACATGTAGCAATAATCAGTTTTATGGGTCAGGAAGTTCAGAAGATTAGTGTGTTATGGCTGCAGTGCACAAAAGCGTTTGTGTTAGAAGTTTCACATAGCAATGGGGTGAGATAAGCTGTGAACAGCTTTACATTAAGTTCTTTTATGGTAGTTAAAGTTGGGGAGAAGTAAAGAGACCCCACAGTATTGATTTACCTAAAGAACAGCTGCTTAGAAAAGGCTGCAAAGTGTCCTAATGCTCAGTGCCATAAAACCACTGCACCTCCAATCCCTCCTTCCTTCCCCCACACCCCTGAGCTGTTCCCATGGACCCCAGGCACAACTGTGATCCTGGTCAGAAGTGAACTAAATCTGCTTGCAGCAAAACAAGAACTTGCCAAAGAAATGCCTCCTTCCATTTTATCTGCAAAGGCCCAAATCCACAATTATAGGTTTGCACTCTAGGTTAAGGCAGCTCAGATCTTGCTGCGCTTCAAATGCTTCCTTGGAGGACACAAAAATGCCTGAAAATTGTGGGTTTATTGCAATACATCAAATCCTTTCAATTTTTGCTCCTCAGTAGCTGAGATTTGTCAGTTAGAACCTTATAAAAAGTCTGTATTTGATAACTGGAATGATTATAAAAGCAACCCAAGCAGCATAGGCTATAAAGATATCCCACTTCACAGGCTTTGGAACCTGCTAGATCCTGTGTGGCATGAGGCATCTGCCACATCTTGCCTGGAAGAGACTCCATTACCCCTGGGTCAACCAATGCCTTAAAGTAATCTCAACAGCAATTTCTTAAGATTTGTTTTTCATTTCTTTCCTCCTAAAGGACATTATGATTATTTAAATAAAAACCCCCAACATTTGTAACACCAAAACATATTCTGAACAGACTCAAACACACTCCTGTCCTTTGAAGTTGAGCACAAGGAACAAAACCACACAGTTTTAGAGTACTTCCACTGACTATCTGCATGAGAAAATAAAAGCAGGACTACAGCAGCACTGGTGCACCATTACAGCTCTTACACATGGTTCTACAGGGCTAAAACTCTATGTAGCTACCTAAACAAATGACCTCTGCAATAAATTAAATTTTAAAAAAAATCAAACAGAAATAAAGGAGCCCCAGCTTACTGAACTCATGTCTAATTGTTAATCCTAGGAAGGTATTTCTACCTAAAATCAGAGGAACACTGGCAGCAACATAAACTCTCAGGAGGAGGTATAGTAGAAAATAAACCCTAGCTGCTACAACCATGTGGGTTTTAAGGGAGCTTCCAAAGGGAGCTTGGAAGACAGGAAAAGTAGGACTGGAAAATGAAGCTTCATTTTTAATTCCTCTTATTCTTCAGTTTGCAGACTGACCAGGGATATGTGCTCTGAAACACTCCTCACATCCTTACATCTCAGTGGGAAGAACCCTCTGTTGCCTCAGGCTTTCCTGAGAGCAGATAATTATATTATGGTGGCGCTGTGTGGATTTATTTATTTTTATAAGTGAACACATGAAGTGTAGCATACTTTGGGCTTTTGTTTAAATCACTCAGGTGGTATCACACAGAAGGAAGTAAAAAGGAACCATCAGTGAGTGCTGCTGCATGGGCATGGATTGTAATGCACAGGAACTGGGGAAAGGGGATTCTGACCCCCAGGAGATTGTGAATTTGACCAGAAAACTCAAATATGGGGCATATTAATAGTTATTGCACAGTATGAGATACTCAGCATCCCCCTCCAAGGAGCTGCTTTCCACTAAGGAATGCCCCAGCTTCCTCCAACAAGGTGAGATGCATGCCTGGTGGAGAAGAAAAGACTATTTGTGTGTGTGTGTGTGTGATGTCTGATTAAAAATGGCTTTATAACATTTTAACATGCTCTTCAAAGATGGTTTAAAAAATGCCAGTAGCCTCCAAGGAGCACTGGTGTTGACACAGTTGTGAGGCATACTTTTCACTATGCCCACTTCAAATGAATAAGCACATCAGAGTGAAAAACACACATGGCCACTTTCTAAAAAGAAAAAAAGGCAGGGAACTGGAGAAAATCCATTAAAAATGGGGGATGCTGAACAGCAATTTAGCTTGCATATTCTTATCTGAGAGGAATTCCAAATGAATGCTGAATCCAGGGCTTATACTTGGAGGATCCAAAATGTTTCTATATTTAAACCCAGTACCAAGTCTCAAACTCCTTGAGTGAGAAATATTATCAACATAATAACTGTATACACAGTTATTTGTGTATATAGTCTATAAAGTATATTTATTTGTATTTGCTGTTGCATCTGTGATTTCTATGCTAATATTTCCAGATATAACAAATAAACCCAACTAAAATGATATAAGACAAATAACCCACTAGTAAGAACAGTCAATATAAATGGACAAAAATCTGATCTCAAAGTGCAGGTAATGTGGTGAAACACAAGAATGATGCCTCATGACCATTGTTTTAAAGGCAGTTTTCTTCATCTCCTTCTCCAAACTATAAAAATCAGTGCTCTTTCAAAAGAACAGAACACTGCCAAGCATGATTTTAACACACATGCCACTCACTAAGGAAAAAAATGTAATTCTTCCAATCTAAACTGCTGAATAGAGTAACAGGAACTACTACAATGTTCTAGGACTTCACTGTCCCCTGCAACCATTTAGATTTTAAGTTCTATCCCTACCAAATGGAATTATAAACACTGTGCAGCTGGCATGAATTCTTTTTCTCAGGACTCTGAAAAAAAAATGCTTTGGGGTGAATCTATGACAGAGGTCCATATTTCATTTACAGTTTGTTTTCTGAGCTTTCTAACACCTACTGTCAACAAGCAAGAGAGTGGAGAACAGAAACAGATAGGAAAGAAGCTATACAAATCATCATCTAGGAGCTGTGAGGCAGAGAACAGCTCAGGAAGAGAGAAAATTTGAATTGCAGGATCTGTTTTGGCCAGCAGGCACAGGGCTCTGTGTCAGAGGATGCATTCAGGCCCAAGAAGGACATGCCAGCTGTGACAGCCACAGAATAAGATATTTCTGATTGAACAAGCAGCTCTCCAAGTGGTTGTACTATGGTTTAGAAAAGCCCTA
This sequence comes from Haemorhous mexicanus, assembly GCF_027477595.1. Lineage (NCBI taxonomy): Eukaryota > Metazoa > Chordata > Aves > Passeriformes > Fringillidae > Haemorhous > Haemorhous mexicanus. Next base: position 3,273,307 of record NC_082346.1, read on the forward strand.
TATAAAACTTGATTTAACCTTCCTACCCACCCTCCCCCAATAAAATACTACAATCATTACTGTTAAATCAATAGCAGTCATTAACCATGTCAGGGCACCCACTGTAAAACCACTCCTGTCATCTGGATGTATCTTCTTCAGTTATGATCAATAGAGTTTACCCATCTTAATTGCTTCAGCCTTCCCCTAATTAGAGTTGTCTCTGAACTTACAGTTGTTTATTGTTGCTCTGGATGTTTTTAAGCTTGCACATCCCACCAGAAAAGTAAACTCATTTATTCTAATGAAAATACCACTACTACATCAAGCTAGCATCACTGTAGTGTTTGCAAATCCCCTGTCTCACTGAGTCTATAAACATTCAAACCATATAAACACTTCACCTGCACAATCTGCAAAGAACAAAGACACAAACTCTCACCTCCAACAAAAAATTATTTTCCTTTCGTTTTGAGAGTCCATTTGTGTTTCTTCTTATAAAACAAAAGGATCTGCTCCACCCATCCAACACTAGGATGTTCCAAAGACTGTATCTGAGCCAAAAGGCATCACTCCTTCTCAGGTTACCTTGCAAAGTATTTCCACTCTTTTGGATGTGCTTTTTCATGTGAACTGTTTGGTATTTTTAATTTTTTATTGTTTCTGTCCATCAAATAGACTAACTTGCATTTCCAAATTCACAATAGACTCTTAATGAAATACAGAATTTTGGACATTTCCCCTCCCTGCCACGGTTATCTATGCCTGGTTATGTAAACTAAGAGTTTTTTAGATTTATAATATCCCTAACACAAAATTAACTGATTCAAACCACTTACCTACAAGACAGCAGCTCTAACCAGTGCATACTTTTAAACAATAGTTTCTCCTAGCTCTAGGGTATTGTTTAAAATGCTGACAACTCTTATGGACTCATTGCTCTAGAAACAAAATAGAAATTCTTAATTAAGCAGCAAAAAAAGCCCAAGCATAAACGATAAGGCACTAAATTTAAACTAAGATTTAAAAATTGCAGCCGATTAGAGGTGTGTCCTCCATGAAACTCCTTATCTCATAAACATCTCTGGTAATCACAGCTTGCCCAGGTGAACTTCTGGCCTCAGCTAAGCCCTAAAATCGTAGCTGAAAATCATCAGAGAATGGTCCTTCAGATCAGCTGCATTTCAGAGAGCTACCCAGCTTCACAGACTTGACTGGAGAAAAATTCCGACTTGCTTTTAGCAAAAGGTCAACTTTTTAACTACTCCAGCAGTTCCATTGCTCAAGGATGACTTACATATAGAGAAAACACTCCTCCTGCAAAGATAAACACAACAATGAAACCTCTTGCCCTTACTGACCAGAAGATACCCGTGTTTAGATTGCAGCAGGACAGGGGAAACCTGATGGCAACAACAACTGAATATTGTCATGGGGAGTTACTGCCTGTGACAGAAAACAGAGCTGTTTTCTTTTGAAACTGAACTAATTCCAAATTCCTGATGCCTGACCTGAAAAATTAACAAATTACCTGGGTAATGAACTTTTACATTATATTGTTACAGCTCCCTAACAGGTAAATATTTCTTTCATATACCTTACGAACTATGTTAAATATTTAGTCTGCAATGCCATATAACCCGATAAGCATTTTTTCCAGGGAGTAACTCAGCCCACATTATCCCACCTCTCCAAAGCCAGGTCGCACCTGTTTGACCCCCCCACACCCCCAACTCAGAGTAAAACCACTAAATCCTGTGCTCTAGTAAAAGGTGCAGCAATGTTCACAAGCATGCACCTAGTAATTAACCAACAAGGGGTTAATTATTATCATGCCTCATGGCATTATCAGGCAACCCTTTGTTTCATTTTATTTTCTTTACAATCAGGTGCAAGGCCAGACGTTGTCAGAGCCAGAAGTGACACTAATCCTGGGCTTCTCCCACAATTGCCCCTGGTATTCCTGCTTATCTCAGACTCTTTATTCTGTCAGCTATTTATTTGCACGTGAAAACGCTGCAATATTCATTTCCATGCTGCATCATTTTACACATGAAAATGCTGAAGACAAGACCCGAGACCATTACTGGCTATGGCACAGCTTAATTAACATGCATACGATCTGTATGCAAATCATGTCATTGGAAATCGTGACTATTAGCATAACAGGCACTTATTATTTATTGAGATGCAACTCGAGCAGGCATCCTGCTGGGGTCTGACTTCCATCTTTTCTTTCTTTACACATTCTCCTCTCTCCTGCTGATTGCCAGCACAGCAAACAGGGAGCCTCCCTCCTCCCGTGCCTTTCTCTAGGGCTGAATTGCCCTGGAGCATCTGAACTGAACTCCTGCCCACACCACCCCTTCACCCACCTTATCTCATTCCCAACTGATAACAACTTTAAAGCAGCACCTTTCTAAAGTTTCTTTCTCTTTTTTTTTTTTTTTTTTAAGGAATAAAGTGTGAGAAAACAAAAGCTCAACTGTCCCATTTCATGCCTACTCCTCCTATCCCACTGCAGAAGAATTCAACTTTTTAATCGCCCCAGCCATGAAATATAACAGGAAAACACAATTTTACTCTTTTCCAGCAGGTGAGCAAGGCTTGCTTGCAGGATCATTTCATCAGCCGTGCATTGCTTCCCTGCTCCACTCCCTACCCCACTGAAGTCCCAGGGTCCCTGCAGGACTCCTTAACCTTTCCTAGCATTTCTGGGAGAGCAAAAACTTGCAAAACTGTTCCCGGCCCAGTAATCCCTTCCCCAGCCCTGCTGGGCTTCCTTGCTTAGGTTTGTTCTCCCAGAGGCTACACCCAGTGCTTCAGAGATGGCTGTGTTACAGAAATGAACTAATTAGCAGGGGGAATGAGTTCAACTCTTTATCACTTTGCCAAAACTGGGATGTTTGACCTGAAATTTTCCAAGCTGCACGCCAACCTAAGGATTGACTTCGGTCTTGGTTAAAAACAGAACAATTCCTGTGAATCATTAGAAAATGAGACAGGATTTTTGTATTGAGTTGTGCTGATTTCCCTGAGAAACCTTGTCCTGCAATACAAAATACTTATTTGGCTCTGGAGGGCCCTGGAGAACAGAGAAGGTAAGACATGAAGAGAAGCCAAGAATGTGAAGAGTAACTGGGAGAAGGAAAAGGAAAGTGAAAACCAATTTAGATGGAAAGTCTGGAGCTGAATGTTGGGCCTGCTGGAGGTGCTGGTTCACTGCTCTACAGCGATAAATGGCTGTAACCCAGGGAACCAGCACAGAATCATTCAGCACTTTGGGTTCAAAGGGCCCTTAAAGATCATCTCCTTCAACCCCACTGCCACGGGCAGGGCCACCTTCCAGCAGACCAGCTTGCTTAGGGCCCCATCCAACCTGGCCTTGAACACTTCCAGGGATGAACAGTCACCAACTGTTCCAGGACCTCACCACCCTCACAGTAAAGAATTTCTACCAAATATCCCTTCTAAACCCACCCTGGCAGTGTGAAGCCATTCCCCCTCATTCCAAGTCCCTCTCCTGCAGCCCCTTCAGGCACTGAAGGGACTCTCAGCTCTCCCTGGAGCCTTCTCTTCTCCAGGCTGAATAACCACAACTCTCTCAGTCTGTCTTGAGCAGAGACACCTTTACACCACAGTGGTGGCACAAACACAGCTGAGAAGTGACCAGAAATGTCCAGAAGTGGCTGGAATCCTGTCAGAAATTTATTTTCTTAACAAGAGGCTTTAAGGCACTGTCACACTATCTCTAATTTGCCAAGCTTTTAGCTGAAACTCTCCAACTGCCAGCTCTGCTACTGCTAGAGCAAACATCTCTGCTTTAGAGAAATTTGGAATTTTTTAATTAAATATCCTGTTGGTTCATGAAAAAATGTGACTTCACAACACTAAGACAACTCCCTTGGACCCCTGTTCATTTTCATAGTTAAATTAGCAGGAGGAGAGGTGGGAGTTCAAGGACTTCAACCTGAATTCTTTCCATCCCACTTCCTGCTCTGATAGCTCCACAATAGTCAAGAGTCCAATCAACACCTTTCAGTATCTTATGTTGATATTATTTCCAGCAAATAATTTGGCAGGAGAGATGGCGAGAAATATTCTTACAGAAACAACCCTAACACAGGAAGCCAAAACAGAGATCCTTGCTCCAGTCAGGCACAGAAGGGACCTCAACTAAACTTTGTACATTGTGACCTTCATCATTTCATCACCACTCTGTAAGGAAAAAAACAAGAACAAGACCCAAGCTCTTATTTTCTGGTTTATCCATGTACAATAACGAAATAATTCTAAACCAGCCTCTCGTTTCTCTGTCCTATTTCAGCACTGGCCATCTGGTTAAGGCTGAGCTGTGAAATGGTGGCTCACTTTGCTACTATCAGAGACCTAAACTAGGACAGATAAACACAGCTCTGTTTCAGTGAATTCCTCTAGAATTAAGGAGTGGTCATTGGATATATTTGTTTAGAGACTTCAATGAACTGAACAGCACGAGGGAAGACAGGATGAAAGGACAAAAGTCAGAAGGTGTATCCTGTCCCTTCCCCCAAGTTAAAAAACCAGATTACTAATTGGATTAATGCACACACTCATATTTAGCATTTTAACAGGCACACCTAAGAAACTGAAGAAACTCCTTGCCTTTGAGATTAATAAAGAAATAAACAAAGATTCATCTGGAAAACCCCTTCTTGGTTATTCCCTCCACTTTCCCTCTAATGTGTGATTGTGCTTTGGTTCAAATAGATTTTTAAAGAAACAAGGAACAGAGTTCTCAGAGATTAGTTTATAAGATAGTAAGTCCACAAAGGCTTATCTTCTAATCACTCTTTTCTTCTTGTCTGCCTTGAACCTGTTCTACTAAAGTTATAGCTACAACTCACTACTGTTCCTGAAAATGTCCAAAGAAAGTTTCACTCTCCTCCCATGATCTCACCCCATCTTGCTTAGCCAAGTCATAAGTTACCTTTGGCTCTCATTTTTTAATTCTAAAACAATCCCTTGTTCCTAAATGATTTGATAACATACACACTGCCATAATAAATTCAACCACATCACAATATATTGCAAACCCCTCATTTTAAGGGTGTTAAAATCTGGAGGTGGAATCAGAGCCCCATGTCAATAAATAAGAGAAGAATGTACCCAAAGTGGGAAGCAACTTAAAGATTCAAACACATTTCATGGGCAAAGCTGAGCTGCAGTAATTTGCTGAGGACACAGGCAGATGTGATGAAAGCCCACCAGACAGCACAAGGCATTGTTTGGAAAGAGATGGATGGCTGCAAGGGAAAGCAAACTGGTGGCACAGAGGGGATGATGCAGGAAAGGTAAAATAACTCACAGAAAAGAATGAGCAGAATTGTGCCGGACGAGAGAGGGAAACATATGGTATGACTCAGAAAAGTGATTATTTTATCAATCACATGTTTAGCTCACTACAGCTGATGTAAAGTCAGCCCATACAAGCATGGAGTGACAAATGAGAATGTCACTAAAATCAAGAATTGGTCAGAATAACAGCAGAAAGGGACCAAAACTTTGGAGTCACAGTGTGGAAGACACCTCTGATTTTGCCCTCTGGGTGTTGTGCCACCAGCACACTTAGACCTAAAGGAATAACAAACAACTTCTTTTTGCCATGTGGCATTTTGGCTTTTAACCTCTATTAACAAAGAAACGACTCAGTGGTTACAATTAGAAGCCAACAAAGAATTTCAAGAGAAATAAGAGCATGAAACTCACAGACTGACTTCAGTTAGAAATTAGTCTTTTGATTTCAGAAAATTTCTGTCTTTCCTTTGCATGAAAAATTAAGACATTAGAGATGTGTAAATGCAGATTTCTTTCTGCCACCTAATCCCTCTCATGACTCCTTTGCTCCAGAACAGCTCTCAAAGCAGAAGTGAATACATTCTCTCCCTAAGAGTGGACAGAGGATACACACAGTCCCAAAACACGGGTTAAGTGCAATTTAAGGCTTTCCTGGGTGAATGTAACCTCTGTGAACTTGACCTGGCACAGTATACTCATATTTCCTTCCCGTAGGCTCGTGTTGGTGATTCTTCCTTCTCCATTTCCCTCTTATCTTTTTTCATAGAGAAACACAGCTGCCTATAAAGACATCTCCAGCCATTTCCTGAGAATATTCTCCTGATAATGTTCATCCCTTCTGCATTCAAAACAGTTTCAGTTCTGCAAATGCAATATTATGTTTCAGATATTCCTGAAAACAAAAATTAAGTCTTTGCATAAAAATGCAAATGAAACTATGCATGTGCATATCAGACGGTATCAAATAACATGAATGGTTTCAAAGAAATGTTTAAGGCATTAAGTCATGTTGTGAAGAGTATTTCTAGCTGCAAGTTTCATAACAAGAATAAATCAACCTTGACAATGAACATGAAAGAAGGAATGAAACCTTTTTGAACACTCAAGGTGGTTTGCTCATTTCCCCCAAACCAAAATGAATGAATTAGTTGATATATCTGAAAATTAACTTAAACTAACAACATAATCAGGAAAGATAAACTTTAAAGTAAAAATTAGATTAAAAAGATTAAAATATTACTTGGTGTTGATGAGAGCACATGGTAACTCCACAGTAGCTGCTGAGCTGAGCCTTTGTACGTGAAGGAACAACAAAAAAATAACATATTGTTAAAAAGAGCTGACCTCAGCCCTTGGACTTTGCTCAGGCACTAATCAGACTTCCAATGTTTAGCATTTATCCCCTGGCTACTTATTGACCATCTATCCCTGGACACACACAAACACAGCCTCTAGCACAGGGGTGGTTACTGAGGCTGCCTGCGCTAACCCTGCACACAGGTTTCACACATTCCAATTAATTAGCCTCAAATTGCAGCAATCAGTTTTAATAAAATTCGATGTTTTATTTACAGTGAGAATATATTAAAAAAAACTTTGATAAAAACAAATTACACACTTTCTCTTAATACTGCTGTAGCTGCACAATGTCACTCCAAGTGCTTCCACTGTGGAGTGTGCAATTATTTATCCTGGCCAAATGTATATTTAACTGCATATACTTAAGCAACATAAGAACATCATGTGGAAGCCTTAATGCCTGTTTATACAGCAGCAGAGTGCTTTTAAGCCCCATGGAGCTGTGTAACACTGAGCAGTTTAAGTCTCAGGATGTTGGAGCTCAGTGCAGAATGATCAGGAGCAAAGTGACTGCTTGTTCTGTGGAGTCTCAATGTCACTGTGAATCTTATTAGCTGTCATAAAAAGGTCACAAAGTCACCTTATCATACTGCTGAAAAATCCCTATGTCCTGAGGAAGCTGAGCAATTGAGAGAAACAGGATAGGATCTACAGATAAGTAGTGTATGCACCCCCAATATGGAATATCTAGTTGGACACCAAGGAAATTATCATGACACCAAGGAATGATGTGACATGAGCAGCAGCTCCAAGAATCCTGGGACAGCAAATAAATAGTTAAGAGTCTTTTGTCCCTGTCCCTCCACTCCCCAATGGGTAAAATGCAGCACAGCTGCTGCACAGAGGGGGAATTTCCTTCCATTGGGCACAGACATTCATTCCACGTGGTCCATACACTCCGTTCTCTGCACTTCTGTCTGTGCACATACATGGGAAATGAGACATTCCCTGCTCTTTGAAAACCCAGTTATAAGTGGCATATAAGGCCTGTGGCAGAAGGGTAAAAGAGTGCACCTCTTTGTGAAGTGCCATGGAAACAGGGAAGGAACCTTCATTTTATCTGAAGACATCTTCTGCCTCCCCAAGTGCCAGGTCAGGGATGCTTTTACTTTCTTTGGTATCAATAAGCCCAAAAGCACCCCTTGCTTACTTCATTACCTTCTAAAAACATAGGAGCTGCCATTCAGGACAGCTGAAGGAGATAACTGCAAAATACAGAGAATTTCAAATACGAGCTTAAAGTTGTAGATACCTTAGATCTTCTTCTGCTATGCTGCAGATGTGGATATTCACTGGATATACCATAGTAGTGGTGCCATCCAGCTTCAGACATTTAAGTTAACTGTCCAATTTAGGAGTCTCATGACCAGGTATATGCAATGGATCAAAGCATCCAGATATTCTGAATTCCTTGGAGGGGGTCTCACTGATGGAGACCCTTCACCCCACCTGCAGTGTTTGAAATCTCTTCACTAGAGGGGACAGAAATGGGAATAAATGATGGATGGATGGATGGATGGATGGATGGATGGATGGATGGATGGAGCAGAAGTGGCGGAAGGAAGGATCTTATGTTGCAATGCAAGATGTGGCTATTGCCATCTGTTAGATGTGGGGCAGTTATCCTCTGTTCTTTGGGGCCACCTGTTAAAAACAAGTGGGACAGTTTTCTTTATCTCTTCCACAACCAATCCTCCCTCCAGAAAATACCCTCTGTCCATGGCCAGTGAGTGTCCCTGCATGGCTGATAAAATTACACCATCCCATGGGGAGATGCTCTGCCCAGGGGAGGAGCCAAGAATTCCTACCTGGATATGATCTGAGATATGGAACACCTCAGGCAGCCTTTTCCCACTGCATTCCCAGAGGAGCAGCTTTCTTTTTCACTGCATTCCCAGAAGACCAGGCCCATCTGCACCACCACTGGCCCTTCAGAAGAAAACTCCACCCTACTACAGGATCACTGCTCCAGGAGGACTGCAGCCACCATTTAATGGGACTGCTGCCAGCACCCTGACCAACAAGGTGTCGGGTCGTATTCTGACCCTGTCAGTGTTCTTTTGTATTACTGCATTTTTATTTTTATCCTTTTTTTTTTTTTTAAATCCTAATAAAGATGGATGGATGGCTGGATGGATGACTCCCATACCTTTGCCTGAAAGCCCCTTAATTCCAAAATTATAATAACTCGGAGGGAGGGGATTTACATTTTCCATTTCAAGAGAAAAAGGCTCCTGCCTTCCTTAGCAGACATCTGTCTTTTCAAACCAAGACAAAAAGAAAAGAGAGACAGAGAGACAAATTCCAGCAAAGCTCAGAAGAGCATGCATAAAGGAAAACACATGCATCTTACATTTGGACTCAGAATTCTGATATAATCTTCTAAAAAATACCATTACAGGAAACATTCATCTGCTAAAAAGGAAGCTTAGATCCTGGCTATTAACATTAATATTTCTATTACCATGGAAGCAAATACTAATAAACTATTGTTATAATCACAAGACAATACATAGCTGTACAGCAGGAGGAAAAACAAATAAAAATTGACATTTACAACTATGGACAACAAAGATAGACAAGCTAAGATCCAAAGGAGAATGTTTAGGTTTTCCAGTAATGCAATATTTAGTAATAAACACAATATTTGAAAAAATTCACCGGTCTAGAAATTTGCTTCACAGCCACAATGAGCTTCCAGGCTCTTCAAACAGCCCCAAACTGGGATTCTGCTTTGGGAGGCTGACAGCTGTCTGCTATTACTTTTATCTATTCAATCTCCAAATCCCAAACTCAGAGGTTACTGGTGTAGGTCAGTTGTGAGACTGTGTTGACTCTCTTGCCATTTGACATGGAAAACCAAACAACAAAGTCTGCTCTGTGTCAGCAAGCATTTCACATTCTTCGGTTTGTCATGCAAAGCACAAAGACCCTGATACAGTTCAAAATGCTCTTTGTATCTACAATCTTGTTTACCCTTGGAATACAAGCTTAATTTCCCACATGTCTAAAGTGTTTTGAAAGCCACTTCATACAACAGAAAAGACAGTGCTAATCTCTGGCAGGGGAACCAGGAATAGAGGGTTTCAGAAGAGCCTCCAAATCAGCAGTGAGATCAACTTTACACTTCTATACTTGGAGTGCGGGTGTGTGAAAGGAAGCATCTCTTCAGGAAAATCTAGTTCCAGTGGTGCAGGATCGTGGGTTTGCCATCCCCAGATAGAAATTATTCAGCTGCTTAAATCAGGCAGTTTTCCCTGTTTACACAGAATCAGCACCAACAATTCTGGAAGAGGCAAGGTCCCTTCACCTGTCCACACGCCCAGCGCAGCCTTCCAGGGAAGCACAAACTGTCTGCATGGGCAAAAAGAAAGGCCTGGCTTAGTCACTATGAGTTGCTCCCTTGAGGGCACCTCCCACCTTCCTTTACCTTTGTAGTGAACAGCAGCTGCTGGCCTAAATATTTTACTTAGATGCTACAGGAGAGATGCAAATATGCCTTAAAGCATAAAGGAATGCAGAATGAGAATCACAGCTGCAAAAGCAAGGGGCATGACACGATGGGAAAGGTTTCAACAAGAAATGCAGCTCCTAAAGCCCAGGTCCAGACTATCTCTTACATATGTTTACATCCAATCAAAACAGGCAGTTCTGAAGAGGATTAGAACTTGAGTGATAGCCAAGCATGTGAAGACTGTCCAATCAAATTCCTTTGGAGGGAAGTACTTCCAGGTGTAGGGTGTTTTGTTTGGTTGGTTTCAGTACTGAGTGGTAGAATTCTGAGAAGTGGCACCTTCTCATGTGAAGAATTCCTGAAAATGGCAAAGAACTGCTCTCATTGCCTTGTCAGCCTGTGGAGCTACTAAACCAGGTATTAGAGAATACCTGAATACCTGAGAAGAGAAGAACAGGATAATTCTTGGCTTCTTGAATGCACACAAGTCCATACTGCAGTAAAATCTGCTCTTTTTTCTTTTGTGGCCATGAATACACAAAGAAGGAACTGTCCCCAAGGAAAACCAATTCTGATTTTACAAAAAGTCCATTAGCTTCTAGGCATAAAACTGCTTCAGCAGCTAGCCCCCACAAGGCAATCATACATCTGCTATTTCTATATCACATGGTGTTTTGGAGCCTGGATGGAATTTTCTACATAAACACAATCTCAGCTGAAAAATTATCTACTTCCTTAAGTCATCCCCTCCTCAAAACTCTCTCTAGCCTTCCAACAGCTTCCAGCCTCACTCAGTTGGTTGTTGGAATCACACTCTTAGCTGCCATCATGCAATGAGTAAAATTAGATCAAGCCTAAGAAACAAACAAAATTTTCAAACCTATTTCCATTCCATTATGCCTCTCTGAACAAAATTAACACCACCAAATCCTGCAGAAGCACTGCCCAGAATACTTTGTCCAGTGTACCACATGTACACCCCCCAAAACAATGTGCAAAAAGAAACAGGAAAAACATTGTTACTGGGTCTGCTGAACAAATCCACACAGAGCTTGTGTTATGTAATGAAAATATTTGCTTCTAGACCTGAAGAAAACTTTACAAGAAGTCTGTCATCTTTCAGACCACTAAAACAGATCTGTCAAAGATCCTGCTTCCCTTGACTAACCTTGGCAGGTTTGTATGTAGAGTGTCCTTTTCTTCCTTTTGGTAATGCTCATTTTCAGGCCCCTGGTAGTTGTTTTGAACTACTATTTGTTGCTTAACTTTGCAATTACTTTATGGAATCCAAAACCACTTTGGATTGCAGCTTGTGAAAAGATTCCTTGGAAAATAAAAGTATATGGTATTGTGATTCTAATCAGCAGATCCCAGGGCCATAAACTTGAAAGAATCTTTGCAATGTGAATTTCCCCTGCTTCTGAGAGTCAGTTTTCAAGATAAATATGGGATCTTTCAAAGACAGAGAGATGGATATCTACAGGTACCAAGGTACAATTTGCATATTTAGAAGCAATAGCACTTTTTTCTAATTTAGTGATAAAATCCAAACAGAAGGTCAAACAGGGCAGGTTTTTTGCTGGACATGAATCATTTCACCAGTCCTGTGACTTTGCTGTTAAGCACTCTGGATGGGCATATATCCACAAACTGCAGTGACTCACAGCAGAGACACAGCGAGCAAGGAACGCTCAAAACCACTTTTTATCTATATTATCCTAAAAAAAATTAGAGAGTTTAAGTTATTTTTAGAAAATTATGCTTATTTAGTATACAGGATCCTTATACAGGGGTGTTTCACTGCCCCAGTAAGGAAAAGAATTGGGAAAAGTGGAGCTTGTAAGTTACCTTAATTGTAGCAACTTAATGCAAGTGCAACTGCCAGGATGCTGTGGAAATGAAAGAACTGTGAACTGATGGCATGTCATCTTCCAGGCAGAGTGGAAATAGTGTGGCAGCAACTTCCTCAGCTGAGACCTCCTGAGGTCTGCAGATGACTTCAATGGATGTAGTTACTCCTTCTCCTGACAGAAGGGACATCCTCCTCCCTCTGCCAACCCATTCACACAGAACTCCAGAGCAATCTCCCTGCAATTCCTTCCCAGAGAAACTCCACAAACACGTCAACACTCCTGAGAGAGCACTGCAGGGCAGGGAGATGCAGCAGGGGCAGGACATGATGGGAATTTCATTGTCATTACAAGGCAGGAATGTCTATTTCTACATATTATTACAGCAATTGGGTCCACCTGAAGCTTAAGATATGACCTAGTCATGTTCTAACAATTTAAGATGAAGACTATGCAGTCTATATATCTATAGATATCTATTCCAAAACCATTTTCTCTGGTTTGCCCCTTTTCTTATGGATTGTGGTAGCACTGCTAGAGCAGTAAACTCCAGCAATGATGAGATGGGGAGTGATGGAGTACTTCTGCTACACCCTCATTAAACTTCAGCTTCACTGTCTCAATTAAGAAGAAAAACTGAAGCCACAGTCAGGACTTTGAGCTGTCTTATCCTACCATAAGACTACATAAAGGATATATTAACAAAAATTTCCTTTTTCTTTTCCTTATATTATGAATTTTCCATTGTCTACAATAAATCGGCACAGAACCAAAAAAAAAAAAAAAAAAAAAAAAAGGAAATTTGGTGCAGTTTAAAGGAAATTTGATGCAACTTCTTAAGCAATATCCATCAGCACCATGACTGTAATTCAGCTTTCAGTGGAATCTGCCTCCTCCCAAAAGCAGTGACATCTTCTTTCCCCACTTTTCAAAACAGGCCAATATTTCCCCCGACATGATGACTTGCTTCAGCTTGCCTTCCAGCCCTTCTGAAGTGTGATCCAAATCCCCTTGGTTATGAAGGCAATCCAACAATCTCCCTCCACCACCAAGAACCAGCCCATCTTTTAGTAATCTCATCACTGTAGCAGTGATTGTAAATTGCAATTAGTGAATTTAAACATATGCCAGACAAAGGGGTTTACTCCACAAATGTGAAATACTGTCTACTACCTGAGCCAAGACATATAAATAACTTTAATCTGTTTTTTTTATAAAATGCAAAATAGCAGCAAAATACTACTCTTCAGCTATTTTTGAAAGCCATCATTTTTACCATTTGTACTGCACTTAAAGACATTCTTATTAATAGCAAAGTATGTGTGCTCTGCATGGAATGTCCTCTGGCTTTCTGTTTGGTTTCTGCTTCACTTCCAATTCTTCTTTCCTGTCCACCTCCTGCCCAGGGTCCACAGTCTCCCCTGGGAATATTCAAAGATCTTTCCAAAAGCAGGAAATACTTCTAAAATGCTGACTGCCAGGAAGCATCTTCAGCCACAAATCTGCCTAAGAGTTAATCTGAATGTGGACTTGTTTTTAACCAAGCTGTATTCATCAGATGTGATCAGGACACAGACACACTCTTGGAGAGCAAGCTCAGCACTGTTTTTACTGTTTTACCTACAGTCCATCAATGCTGTAGCTGCTGGAAGCACCAAGACAACACAATCCACTCTTGACAAGTCATGACAATCAGCAGCTGGGAAGAGCTTTCTATGCCTTTATGCAAAGCCAGGTAATGCATGCAACCTCAAACAGAACTGTAAAAGGGAAAGAGACAATTATGCTCAGCAGTAGGTTTTTAAGCACTTCATCACTGATGATTTTTAAAAGGTCATAGAGACACTTCCCTAATAGCATTAAAGTTACCCTTGACATGCTCACATTCAGAGGCTCCTGTCCCAGCCACAAGTTTCTGATAGATAAATCAGGTCTGAACTACCTCCTCTAAATAACAGATAAGCAACAACAGAAAGATTCATTCAGATCTAATTTACCTACACAGATTACAAACTCAAGTTTTATATATGAAGGCAAGGGCCAGATTTAGTCTCAGATGGAGCAGCTGTGTCTGACAATGAGAAATCAACTTAAATAACCAGATGGCACACACCATGTCCATATATACAGAATGGACAAAACAACAGGATATTGATTTCCAACCTTGGAAAAAAAAATAATCCCAAACTAAATTTAAAAAAAAAAAAATCACAAACAAAATAAAAAGGTATTTTAATGCCTTTTTTGATTTAAAATGCAAACTAAAATTATCTTGAAGTCAGAAAGTAAGCTCAGCTGTGTTGTGCAACAATTCCATTAACCTTGCAATCAAGCATTAAATTCAATGCCCTTGTTTGGATTTCCCTGCTGCAGGGGAAAATGTAAGGACTGTGCTTTACCTTACCAGAGCCAATGAGTGAAAGCCTCACAACTAAACTTCTACAACTAATAACATAAGAAACTAAAGTAGCTAGCATATTGCAAAAAATTCCTCTGATAACTTTTAAATGATTAACCTCATGCTCACAGGTTCACAGTCTTTCACACTTGTTCTCCCATGCATTCAATTAACATCTGCTTTGACCAAGTTAAATAGAACCTTAATATGTTTTCTGCATGTACCAATAAAGCAACTCAGCACCCCTGCCCACTGCCTCACAGAATTAAGAAAACAACTAGATACTGCACAGCTTTATTCAACTCCTTTTCCTTATGCCCATTTTCACCCCAGAAAACACCCTGAACTGAGATTAATTTTTTGTATAAACTGCACATCATGGTCACCCAGCAAGCAAAGAGAAGCTATTTTTAAATCAGTGCCCTACTGTTAGAAACCCCTCATCTCCTGCATCAGGTATTCTATTCTAAATAGAAAAGACTAAATCAAAGAAACACATCATAGTATCATCATAGTATCATCATAGTATCTGGGACCAAGGGTAATTTTTCTGCCATGCAGAGTCTTTATTGTGTGTAAAGTCTGTCCCCCTCCAGGTGAACTGAAAGGATGATTTCAAATGACAACCTAGGGATTGCACTTCAGTGGGTCACAGCCCCATTCTAGGTGTAATACATTTAAACACACAAATAATCCTTCTTGTCAAATGTTCCTAATTGGTGCCTGGTGTGTGGTGCCTTCAGGAAAAGAGTTCAGCAAACAAGAAGCATTGCAAGCACAGAAAACATTAGATGGGGGAAGGAACCAATGACAGGAATGTATCACTGGCTCTCCAGAAAAGCTCTTACTTAAACAACAACATACTTTATCTTAGACAAATGCTCAATTTTAAACAGATGCTTTTGCTACTGTGGCAATATTGGTTCAGAAGCCACAGCAGCAGAAGGGGATGACACTTGATTCATCTCAAGCTGCATCACCAGGTGGCAACACCCTCACCCACAGGACCAGCAGTGAGTGCTGGTTGGGTTTCAAGCTGCAAATTTCAGAAAGAGATATGAGCTCCTTGAAAAATCCAGGCATATTTTACACTGGAAAGCATATGTTGACCTGTAATTGAAACTGAGCTGGGATTCTCTGAGAGGTTTTAGCTCTTTTGTTTACATTTGACATCCTGCTGTTTGCTTATATCACAAGGATGCCAAAGCAGATTTAGCTCTAAATCTTGGCAGATTTAGATTTAGTTTGCTTAGAAAACAAGGCTAGATTCTCCATCACTTGTGTTTCCTTAGCAATATATGCATCACAATGAATAAAGTATCAGTAATATCAAGCTCAGTCATGTCCTGGGAATGACTTTGAGACAGCAAAAAGAAAAAAACCCCTTTAATTCAAAAACTGGTTTGAACGTGCACCTCAAAAGTAAATTTTTTTATACTTGGAGGCCCCTCATGTAAGAAAAAAGATATGGGTCACTTGCTGCATCAGCAGTGACAGTGATCAGGCTTTGGAAGGGAAAGAAGCAGCCATGTGCTGACCTCCTTAAAAGCAACAGTATTTAACCCATTTATATCAACATTAATAGAATATTTCACTGGGTTTCTTTGTGACTGCACTCTCATGATTTATGGACCTCCAGTCCTCTAATTCTTGACATTTGCCCTTGACTGTTCACATTGAATCACTGGAATTGGAGGACAATCAATGGACATGAGAAGAGAACTGGGTCCTTTCTATTTCAAACACTACTAAAACAGGAGTTCAACACTTTCTTGTGCTGCCTCCCATCCACAAAAACACTGGGGAGACTCCAGCAAAGCACTCAGGAGACACAAAACCAGCATTTCTCCCAACACCTCAGTGAACACAAAACCTAAAATACTCTGGTGTGAGAGCCTGAGACGAGAGATGTGGGACTCCAGGCAGCTCTTCAAAATGCTGTTTATTGTATACAGCAGCCCAGGGCCCTGGGTGACACCTACAGCTCTCAGCTCCAGCTACAGGCAAGCCTGAAGACCCTTTAGTTCTGGTTACAATGCATTATATATTTTTCTTTGCTGAGCATCTTAATCCATAACAACCAATCAGCATCATATATAACACCTTTACTATTACTTATAGCCTATCATAACCACCATCATTACCATATTATGGTCAATACTATCCAATCACATGACTTAGTATGTTACAGTTTAAGCTTAAAGTAGTTTTTCAGTTTTCTTGCAGTGGAAAACTCTTAGACCTTATTCCTGCTTGCCACATCAGCATGTCTGTTTGCCTATGGTATCTTTCTGCTTTTCCTAAGACCAATTTCTGCTTGATAAAAACATCTTTTTTGTTTGTGGCCAATGTATCCCTTGCTCTAGTCATAAAACCTCCTTCCAGCTTGACTTAGCCTTTGCTTTCTTAGTTGTCCAGTGTGGTGTTACATGTCAGTTAAATGCTATGCTCTGTCTCACCCCTCGAAAATGTAGGGTTTGTCCCCAGCCTGTGATCCTCCCCTGGAGTATCAGGTATCTGTAATCCCATTGGTCCAAATCTTATTCTGCACCCACTTTGAATCTCCCTGTCAAGCTGCGGGGGGAGACCACAGATTCTCCCCTGGCCCCTTCTCTCCCTGGCCTCTCCCCCTCTCCCACAGAAACCATGCTGCTCCTGGGGCTGGGACCCCCAATAAACCCTCATCTGATTAGCACCCTCAGAAGCAGCATGGAGTCTCCTTGCCTGCCTGCTGCTACCAGTGAACATACAGCATATGGGGCCTGTTGCTCTGATTTTTTAAGATTTTCTAAGCCTTCTGATGTTGGCATTCCTGTAGCAAACTTTCTCACACACTTTCTGTAAATAACTCATTGTTTTGCATTCCTTTGTGGAGGAGGAGAAATTTGATGGACTGTTGGTTTGTGCAGTGTCATTGGAGAGGTGACACTGTCACCCTCCAATCCACTGTCACTTTTAGAAAACTATAAATGTTGGAGTCAGAAAATAAACTTTCCTTTTCTTCTTCACCTTGAGAACAGCAGTGTGTGCTTGTGTACTTTCATGTCCTATAGTGACAGGGGGGCCCCCAGGGACTCCCTGGCCTCCCCCGAAACCAACTGCATCAGTCCAGCAATTGTCAATTTGGACATCTATTGTTCTTCTGTATCAAAACTTGCTTCTTATTCCGTTCTCAGGTTCTACATTCCGAGAGCCTTCTACCAAGAACACATATCTGTGAAACTTTCCTGTCAAACTTTCATCCTTCCCAGCAGTCCAGGGAAATTCACACCCAAGGTGTTGAGTGCCTGGACTGCCAGGGGTGTGTAGCCCCTACTGCTGTAGTGTGTATTTATACTTTGTAATACTTTGAAGTAGTTCGGTTTTTGTATCCCCGTATTTTTCCCAAATAGTTTATCCCAGATTGTACCCCCTTCCCTTTACCTATGTAATCCCTCTCCCTTGATGAGATCATCCCCAAATCTCCACCCTGGCTCTCTGTCAATCACTCAGCATCCCATCCCCTCCATCTAGAAGCTTCGGTCCAAGACCTTGAGCGATTAGCCAGAGGCCAGGGGTCAGCCCCATGAGACTTGTTTTATACGCTGTCCTAAGTGTCTATCCCTTAGTGCCCACCCCTTTGGGTCATTTATTGGTTGGTAAAATGTTACCTACTTTTGGTTTCCTTCTCCCTTTAAATGTAACCTTGGCACAACTCCCGGGGCTCTCGGCAGGAGAGAGCCTGAGCTCCTGAATAAAACCTTGGATTAACCCCTGCTAAGAGTTGGCCCTTTCTTCCACCCACGTCTCTGGTGTCTCCTCTGCTGCAAAGGTGACTGGCCCTGCTGCCCTCAGCACCCTTGGGGCACAAGAAAGTGTCTCCCCACAGCCGGCCGTGTCGGGGTTGTCCCCCGGTGTCTGCCGACTCGGGGCTGGCAGGGGGTTCCTGCGAGGCTCCCAGGGGGACAGAGACACCCACGCCTTACCTGTCGGCGTCGCCGAGCCTCAGGGCGGTGCCGCGCTGCAGCGTCTCGCGCACCGTGGCCATGCCGTCGGGCAGCCGGTTCAGCCGCCGCGTGTACAGCCCCAGCCCGCCGTCCGTCAGGTACCTGGCAACGAAACGCCGTGCTCAGTGTCACAGGAACAGCTCACACATCGCCCATTTTTAAGTTAAGGATGTTACACGAGGTTAAAAGCAAGCAAAACGTCGTTCTTGATTACATCGGAGGTATCCTCCATTTGCATGCTCCCTTACACCTTGTGGGCTCTCTCATCACCAAGACTTGAATTTCAACATAAATGTGATAAAGGATGCTTAAAGAAAACCTAACTTTCATTAAGCGTGGTGGTTTTTTCCTCACTCGGGGTCACCATTTGTGATGGTGTTTGCAGGGGTCCCAGGAGGAGAGAAGAGATGAGAAAGTTGACTCCATGTTCAGAAGGCTGATTTATTATTTTATGATATATATTATATTAAAACTATACTAAAAGAATAGAAGAAAGGATTTCATCAGAAGGCTAGCTAAGAATAGAAAAGGAATGAATAACAAAGGTTTGTCTCTGACTGAGACAGTCTGGACAGCTGGACTGGGATTGGCCATTAATTAGAAACAAACACATGAGACCAATCCCAGACCCACCTGTTGCATTCCACAGCAGCAGATAATCATTGTTTACATTTTGTTCCTGAGGCCTCTCAGCTTCTCAGGAGGAAAAATCCCAAAGAAAGGATTTTTCATAAAACATGTTGGTGACAATTAAGGATGCCAATATGGAAGTAATTAAATATTTGTGAGTGCTGTCATTCATGATCCCTTCTTGCCCAAAATATACATGGTTTGTACCACCCTGAATTTTTCTGCATGGGCTAAAACACAATCAAAATTTCAAAACTTTTACAAGTTATGCACAAAAATCACATTGACTTAATCCCTAGATTTTGTCAATGAACAATAAACTTTAAGTATTCCACAACTTACAGAAATCATCATGGATGAAAAGTTTTTTGCAGCCTTCTTAGGCAATAATAATTGCCAGCTGTACACATGACACCTCAGAAATTGCTAAGATAGCATATTTCTTACCTTCTGGTTTAGACAAAGGAAAAACTAATGTTAAATTGAACAGAGATCGTGGGCAGTGAATTAATGTTAAATTCAACAGAGATGGCATGAAGCGAGCCCTGTGTTACCACCATCAGTTCATCAGCTCCTGCAGGTGTAGGTGAGCAGCACTGGCAGCTGAGTGAGGATTTTCACACACCTGAGACTGAAACAGCTCCAACAACCCTGGCACTAGGGTCGCTGTTTCCAGCAGCCTGCTGGACAAGCACCACAGCCCACAGAGACAGGAGCTGACAGGACTGTGTCTCCTCAATCTCTTAGCAAATTGACAGCAGACCACAGAATAATATCCAGATACTCAGGACACCTTCCTCTGGCTTAAGAAAGCACACAGTTTTCTCTCTGATACACAGCAGGAAAGAAGAGATGCTCCCATGCTCCGAGCTGCAGGCAGCAGTGTCTCTGCTGGCAAGATCTCACTGTGCACATGCATTTTACCCAACCCAAATCTGATTCCTACATTTATAAATTCTCATTTATAAAAATGGGATGGTGAGCAGTTGGGAAGCCTTGTCTAATCTGCTGATCAGCAATGCAGTTCAGTGTGTAAATCTGTACAGAGCCATCCCAGCAGCAGCCCAGGAGTCTCTGTAGAGTCTAACAAAAAGGCTGCCAAGCCCATCAAGTCAGACACAGGACTATTCCCCATGCAGCAAATCTGTGGGGATTCTCCCAACTCATAAACAAAGACTGCAAAAAGCACGAGGAGAAATTGCACTGCAGCAGGTAGAATTTGCCTTAGGTTTGGCATTCTAACTTGTGTTTGACAGTTTATAAATATTTTATCATGGAAGAATATGTTTTTTCCTTAAGCTACTAAAAAAGGGGAAGAAGAGAAAAATGGCTGCAGACCATAGCGTTATACAAACATGCAAAGAGTATTTTGCAAAAACATCTGATGTACATGCACTAATTGGTTTACTGCAGCTACTTGTCTGCACACGAAACAAGTTTCTGTATGAATACTCTTTGCACGTGTGCTGGAAAATGCAGCTCCTGGCTTTGCTGTCAGATTCCTGGCATGTTGGTCCTTTGATAAAAAAGATCTGTTACAGCTGAAATAGATTGATTTTCATACCTATCACTCAGAACATGTGGAAATTAATGTAGTACTCCTAAGAGTTAGCCATGCTGAAATCAAAGCCTTTTCACCAGAATCAGCGTATTTCACCTTCTACACAGAAGCCCAGCAAGCTAAAAGATTAGAGTAACACTGCAGTAGCTTAAATTGAAACTGGATTCAAACACTGATAAATCTCACATGAGCCAATGGAAGCAGGATGGCTTCAGCACCTCTGACACATAGATCTTGACACTTTTCTAAACAAGTCCATGTGAAAAAGCACAGCCATAAACAATGACTTTTACCCCCATACCAATAAGACAAGTTTCTTACATGCCAGAACAACACAGGATAGACTTCTGTGTTTTGAAACAGGCTTGTGTAATCACAGTTTGAAAGCTTTATATCTTATTTTTATTTCACACAATATCCTCTCTACCCAGGAATGTTTAATTTGGAAAAGATGCCAAAACCAATGATGCCTGAAGTCTTGCATGCAACAGCAAGGTGAAGGAAGAAGGAAAAGCACTAGCCTCTGAAGTCTGTGGAGAAAAACACATTTAAAATAAATACACTTTAAAATAAATGAAAAAAACCCCTTGTAATTATCCATTGGTTAGCACAGAGGAGATCCCAAGCTCCTGGTGCCATAAACCTCCAGCCATTGCTTTAATTTCCTTCCTCTCCACCCCTTCAAACTTCACCTCTCTTGGCTTTAAGAAACTATCTTGCCTTATGAATACATTATTATTGCTGCAGATTTTTGCTTTATGGGAAAGAAGACTATAATGAAGGCACATTTTCCTAAAAAAAAATTAAAAAAAAAATTCCAATGTTTTACTCAGTGGGAAACAAGACCAAGGAAATATTATCCTGGATATAGCTGTAACAGGTACTGAGAGTTATTGGAATTTATTGTCCTATCACATCCACACAATGTGGAACCCAAGAATATTGGCCTCTCCTCTACAATGACACATTGCAGTTCAAACAACTGTACTAGACCTAAGTGTAATTTACCTAACTTTTCATATTAAAAATCATCACAAAATTTACACTAAAAGCCTTGCTAGCTTCATGACTGCTAAGAATTCTGCAAGCACATTCAGAGAAAAGCAAACAGGACTTAGAAGTATTCTTTTACCTGCCCCAAAAAAAGAGAAAATTTAAATATATTAGCTAGGGAAAAGCATAAAATCCAGATTCTGACTTTTATACAGATAGGTAATTTGTACAAAAAATTTAATCTCACAGATGCTTTATGAATGGTATCAACAGCCAGGAAGGACTGACTGCCTTTAATGAAGCTCAGTATAATAATATTTAATAAATGGACAGTGAAACAGTGATGAGTTTGGTTAAAAGGAGTTTCTGATCTTTCCAGGAATTAATGTACAAATTGTCATCACTACAGCTTCGCTCTTCATCAGCAAGGGAAAAAAACCCCACCAAATTTCTGCCAATATGAAAAGACTCAGGTTAAACAAGAGCAGTATTATGCATTTCTAACATACAATAAGGACTTCTAGCCCACTTTCTAGGTGACATTTTTTCCTGTTAGAAAGTGGCTCCCTGCCCTGCATTACAGGCATAAAGTAATTTACTTTGGACAACCTGGACCTTTAAGCTTCTCTTTTCTTTAGCCAAATACACCCTTTCTGTGCCTCTCAAATTTTGAGTGCTGTAACAAGCCCTTCCAAGTGTAATATTTTCAGGGTATTTCTGATGCTGAAGTGATTTATCCCCCTTTCCTGAAAGGCACACTGAGGAAACAGGAATGGGGCATGCCAAGGATCAGCAAAATCCAGTGGTCTGAATCACTTGACTCCTGTCTGCACTCCCTACTCACTGACATATGCAACCAGCCAACAGCACACTTACTTTTATGGTCAGACAACTCTACCACTTCATATATATTCATTTCACTCCTTAATGCATGAATATGAATTTTCCAAGTTTGAAAATAAACAGCCAAGGGAAAAGCATTCTATATTTAAGGATTAGGAAGAGAAGGAGCAGCAGGTAAATCAGCAACACATAACAGATGAGGCAAGCCTACCCTGACCTGCTCTGGATGCTGTAGCTCCATAATCCCAATCCCACAAGCAGGAGAACAGCAACATGCCTGAAATGGGACCTGACTCTGGCAGCTCAGGTGCTCCTGCCCTCATCTTGGTGCTTTGGATTACAGGCTGGTGTGGAAGAAGCTGCCCAGGTGTCTCCTGAGCAGAGGACTTGCCCAGCAACCCAAGAGCTTGAAACTTTAATAATCAAAAAGCTTGAGGGAATTATTTCATTTATCAACATCGGCTTTGACATGAGGAAATGTTCTCTTATTGATGTAGCAGTAACACTGTTATCCTTAATGCTTTCCTTTAAATCTCCATTTTCACCAGGCTTCATCTGTCTCATCATTACAGTCAGTTAAACCAGATCAAGAGGCTTAATGAGCTTTGAGTATCAAAGAACAACTCTGACTTTGCCAGTGCTAAAAATCCACAGCAGAGAATTCCCCAGTGCTGTTTCTGAAATACACTGAATGGGATCAAAACCATCCTGTTACTGCAACCACGAATATCTCCTAAATCTGACTTGAAAAGAAATGCTACCCTAACAGCTGGATGATGACAACTGCAAATTTCTCAGTTTAGTATCAATCTGATCTGCATTTTTCTTCGTAACACTGGCATTAGACCATATGGGCTTTTCCCATGTTTATATCCCCCAAAGTCTTTCCAATCACTATTCTTGCCTGAGGTTGAATCAGTACTCAGTAAGTACTCCACCTCTCTACCAAAGGGTTGGACACAGACACTGTCTACAACCCTGGGGTTGGTTTAAATTCCATTATTGATCCCTGTGAATTTCAACAAGAACATTCAAGAACAGGATTAGGTCCTGAGCTTTCAGGTAGGGACTCCAATATAATGCCTAAATGCCTAATATGAGACCAAATATTACAGCTCAGATTCACAGAAAGGCAAACCTATTGCCTTTTAATAAAAGGCATTTAATAAAATTGAATTTAATAATTCTCATTTAATAAAATTGAATTTATATTTAAGGTAGCCTATAATTTATAAATTAATATACTTTTACCTATAATCAGTAACTATTTATAATTAACAAACTAATGAATGAACTATGAATTTTGCAGATGCTTAACCCAAACATGGAGTAAGACCTGAACAAATTACCTGCAGACTCAAAAATCCTAATCAGTGCTGGAAAGGAGGAGACACCCATTCCACCAACAGGTAAGACAGGAAAAATGAGAATATGCAAAACTTAATAAGTATATATTAGTTTCGTAGTTTATTTAGAGAAACCTCTCACGTGCAAATCACTAACAGCATAAATGGTGCTGCTTATTCAGTCTAGAAGCAAAACAAGTTCAGCTCATTAACTACTTAATGCTCAGACCTTTTTCCATGAGGAAAAAAACCAAAAGAGAAATCTACAGAAATAAGTGGTTTCTGTGAAATCAACACTCTTCTGTCTGGAGATGTATTAAAGCTGCCTGCCACATAAGCCCTTCAGCAGCCATCAAATAACAATTTTTGGGCACCACTGTCCAAGGCTAATTTTTTTTCTGTGTCTTCTTAGCTTCACACAGTCTGCATGCAAGGAATTCCAAGGACAGTGCAGCCTTGTAAGGGAGTTGGGAGCCTGCTGCTCCTCCACACCCATCCCCACACCCAGAACAACAGCTTCTGACAGAGCTTTTGAAGAAACCAGTTTCCTGTGGAATGAGCAGTCTCAGATACACATAGTCAAAGAGAAGCTGTCAATACTTAAAAGAATATTGGACTGGAAGGATGTCTCTCTCATATGGCTGCAGCCAGTCCTGTTCCAGAGGAGACTCTCCAGTGCATGATCCTCTTTCCAACACTCACTCCATCCGTCAGCCAAGGGCACCTGCACCACAAATTCACCTTCACCTCAAGGAGGAGGCCTGCTTCACCACGGCTTTTAAAGCTCCTTTTGAAATCTAGTCAGCCCAGACAGACTGGGCTGGAGTAAGACTGGAAAACAAGACAAGAGGTCAAATCCTTTCAGGTGTGCAAATGCCACTCTGGACCCCAGGGAAACACTGGTGGAAACTCACACCCACCAAGCACCAGAAGGATCAAGCAGCTGAAGCCCCACCAGAACCAGGCAATTGTTCAATGGGGCTTTGCACGTGCCAATTTTGATTTCAATGCCTAAATCTTTCTCAGAGTCCATTTCAATGAAAATCATAGAACTAAGCTATAGAATAAGTGATCCATTTTTCACCACCCTCTTCAATTCTGTTCAGGAGAGGAATGACCTGTGACCAAACAGGATTAAGGAGGGGGTGCAGCTTCTCCAGAGGTTCTCAGCAGCGTCAACAGCAGAGCAAGAGTAACTCCACATCGACTTTGGATTATTCCTCTTACCCACTCTTCCCCTGCAGATGATCCACATCAACACAGTGGGAATGACTGCATCCCCCTCTACTGGCAAGCCCCAGACTGGGACCCTATTTTGTCCCTTAGAAGCTGTCCCTTCACTCAGATTACAACCACCTGTTGGCACTGATGCAGCAGTTCCAACACTGCTGAGGTGTTTCTTACAGAAAAAAGCCCACAATGGGATAACTGCTATTAAATGGTATTTTGGTAATTGTTAACAGTAGGTCAGTGTGTAGAAGTAAACAAAAATACAAAACACCACGACTATTGTATTCATTTTATTGATTAACACTATGTATGACCTAATATGGGTATTTTACCATTATACTGAAAAAAACCCTGATGTATAAGGTCATAGGCCTACATTGTCTTCCTGTGCTGAATCACACTGCAAGAAAGGTTCTGTGAGAGCATGTGATCTGAAATATCACTTGAGATAAATTATAAACATTGTCTTATTGATGAAGCTGACACAAGAACTACTCCTGAAGTGAGTGCAATATTTAATACTTAAAACACTATACAAAATTAATATTGAATATGCTTGTGCAATGTCATACTCATGCATCCTGCAAAGAACTGCAATTACAGTTCTTGGAATAAGAATACTATCCTTATTTAAACATCTGCCATAATTTTTTCCTTTCATTTTTACAGCACCAAGTCATCTCTGACTTCAGTTGTAATCTTGCTTGCTATAAAGTCAGAAGTTAATGTTTCCTTATTCCTTTTCATGAAAGTCAAACTTTTGAGTTTGCTTGCCCGACCCCTTCATTATTAGTGTTAATTATCCATTTACCATATATAGATATTAGTCTGCAATGTGGAAAAGATCACAATGTAGAAATAGTCAGCCCTAGCAAGATGAAAGGCAGTTCAAATAAACACTCTGCTCAAACACAGAAGAAAAATAACATAAACCTCCTAATGAGTCTTAGTCATGTTGAAGTGCTAGAGCCATAAAAGGAATGCAGTTTCACTCATCCACTGCATTTAGAGAAAAACTTATCACTAAAACCATATCATTTAAAGAGCAGCGTCCAGTAAATGACTAACACACTGTAACCCAAAGTGTACAGAAAAAATACAGTGGTAATAACTATGGGAAGAAATAGGTCAGAAAAGCCTAGGGAAAGAGCATTGAACCAATGCACAGGGCACCCAAATTCTTACTCAGACCAAGATTAGACCAGGCACCCCTCATTTCCAGCCAGCCACGAGTTACCTGGAGCAGGAACCACTCCTGCTGCAGACAGCCTAGAAGGAAAGGGTTTCTCTCACTTGCTGTTACCAACAACAAATTCTCATTAGCAGCAAACTGCAGAGTCCTCCTCCTCCTGTGAAACCTCAGCCCCAGGGGAGGTCTGTTATACCACCTGTGACCCTGACATCTAAAGAAAATGCGTCACTGTCTGACTTTTAAATATGACAAAACCACGGAACAGCTGCAAGAATCCTACAAATACCAACTACACTTCAACATTCAGTGAAATCAATCCTCAACTTCAGCTCTTTTTTGCCTCCCAACAGATGTAACTCCAAAATGTAAGCCTACTTCAGAACTCAGCTTCAATGATGGTTGTGGTCCATGAAGGGCACAACGCTTCTGGGTGAGTTTGAGACCTGAGCAGCAGCAGGGGCAAAGTCTGAGTCCCCAGCCCAAAGTGGTCTGCTCTCCCTTTTAGCATCCTTCAAGCATGTTCCAAATTCAACTGCTTCCAGTGCTTGTAAAACAATCCCCAGGGAGCATAAAGGTTTGAATAAACAAGAAGCAATCGTAACCCTATGAGAATTGTGCATGCAAACACATTAAAAGGTTATGGAAACAGAGATGTGGAAGGGGAATATATCACCACCAAATCATCAAATATGGGAAGATTAATAAAATAGTAAAATGTATCCTCCCAACAATAACCACTGCACCCACAGGAGGTGGCTGCAAGGAGAATTTTAGCACAGTGCCCTCACCATTGTTAGAACACAGCAGGAACAGCCCTGCTTCTGCAAAAACTGATTCTGACAAAGGTGTGTTTGCAGACCCCAAGCAATTTCCTGAGAAATCTTGTGACCAGCACTAATCAGTATATCCACGCTGTTAATTCTGCACAGAAAGCTGCACACTTCAGGTAATGAAAACAGGGACAGCAGAGGATTAATCAAATGAAAAGAAAATAATTATAAAAGGGTTTTTTTTTGGATCAACAGCCCTGTTGCTGCATTCCAATAAGAGATATAAAGGAAATTAACTCTACATCTCATTAGAGAAAACTGGGGCTAAGGAGACAAAAAAAAAAAAAGGTAGGAATATGTATGTTATTAGCCAGAGGGGGACTGAAGTGGACAAAAATCTTCTGAAAAAATGCAAAAAGTCCATGAGAATTAACATCCCCACCTGGAACAATCTTTGGGGTAGAGAGGGGAGGCAATTCTGGGCTTTGAGGTGCCACCTTCCAATGAGGCTCTGAGCCTCCAGCTCAGCCAGCCACCAAAAGGAGTGGGTTGGGGGCTCACTCCCACCCTCACACAAATCCTGCTCCAGCAGCTTCATCACTGGGTTATGTTTTAGACTCTGCAAAAAGGCAACTTCTTACCTTTGATCCACCCCCTGGAGACTTGCTTAGTTTAAGAGCTGTTCTCTGTCCCTTTGGCAAAGATTCTCCTCCTTAACCCTAAGAAAGCAATCCTGGTGTCTGCCAGAGCTCTGCTTGAGCAGACTCATTAAGGGAGGCCAAACGAGGCTTCCCATGACCCAGTACATTTCAGAGAAAGCACCAGGATCACAGGGCTAAACTAGTTTTTCTTGGCTATTGGATTTATTTTGGCTGTAACAAATATTTTGGCTTCCTTCCCTATCAGTTTGCCAATGAAAACACAGATCCAAGGTTTTCAGACTCTGGGATTGTAGCAATTCTGAAAAATGACAAAGTGAAACACATAGCAGCTAATAAAGAGCTATTCATGCTCTAAATACCCTCTTGTGCTGCTCTGCACAGAGTGTAGCTCAGCTTCTGGAAATGTTGAGCCTGTTTGCCCTGCCATTGATCTTGGTGATTTGTTCTGCAGCAAGTCACACGGATGCTTTCTTCACAAGCAACCTCTCTGATTCCTAAGCAGTTTATTATTCCTCTCCCACAAAAACACAGTGCCATCCTATTTTTTCTTACTATTTGAATTAAACAGACATTGGGGAACATACCTTACAGAAAAGGCTACCAAACATCTGCTCATGCTGGAGATGGCAACCCAGTGTCATTAGGGGTCACCAAAGGTAACAACCTTATTTTTTTATCCTTCTCCATTAATCTTGGAATGCTGTTATTGCAATTTAATACTGCAATATTCCCTTCTCAAGGAACCTACTCACATGATTACCCTCCACAGACTGCAACCCCAGGCTTGTGGGGCTGCTTGCAGCAACACTCCCTCCAAACTTGCCCATGAGTGCAGCAAGTAGAGGAACCCCAAACTGCCCATCTCCAAACCCTGTCCACAATCTGGAAATGGAGCTGCATCTTACCAACAATGGATTTACCTACAACACCAAGTGGAAATTAGCCAATGACTCCAACAGTGCTATATGAACTGACAAATCAAGTCAAACTATTTAGCAAAACAGACTCCTGTGGCTAAAGGCAAAAGATGTGGAAAAGAAAAACTTACTTGTGCGCACTTCTTGTCCGAAGAACCTTAAATTGAGATCTCATTTATCAGTATGTGGCTACTACATGAGTAAAAAGTGAAAAGTATCTCACTCCTTTAAAAACTAGGGGGGAAAAAAGAGGCAGGTACTCAGCTAAAGATATCCCAGCACTCAAGGCCAGGAGTGAGGTAAGGCAGAGTATATGGCCTCTTCTGCACTGCTTTGGTGACAGAGGCACCAACTGGCAAAACCATTTTCTTGCCCAGAATCTAAACACCCCTCTTGTACTTTGAGACTATGGAGACTCCCAATTTTTACCCTGCAGGATGACCAGACACAGAAAAGGAATGATACACAGAGATGAGCAAATGTGCAGATTTCTCTGGCTAAATCATATATAAATTTGACAGCTTTTTTATTCTTTCCTTTTCCTCAACCTGGAATCTGAATTTTATACACTAAGTAAAGGTCTGCAAAGACTGGGGCTCCTCTCTGAGCAGCAGAAGGCTGAGCTGACACAGCTCTGCCAGGGGTAATTCTCAACTACCACTCAAGGTGTTTGATGCAAACCACAGTGCTACTTAGAATTTACTTTCCTCATTTCCAAACCAACACTACAGCCACAAATTTAAATACAATTCATAGTCCAGAGGAAAAGCAATAACTGTTCCTACAAAAAACATTACAAAATCCAGGTGTAAGTCGTTGTATATGAGGAAAACACAAGGTGCTTTAGAGATCTGATGCATTATTACTGCAGCAACAGCTACTGGTGTTTCATCTGAAACAGAATTTCACAGTAATTTTTGCATCAGCTACTTTACTATATGCTTCCCCAATGAAGCATATAAAGAAGGTGTCTGACTTCTCAAAAAGTGCGAAAATATCCAAATATTCATAACTGGGAGGCTCCTAGATGGTGTAAGTGAACTGGTTAAGTGAATGACAAAGCAGCAGCTGGATTCCAGTAAGAGACATTATGTCTTTCAAAAAAGCCAACAGCACTAGAAATGTCACTAATAAAAAAAAATTACAAAAAAGCAAAAGATGCAAGATGGTCAGACAGGACTGCCACAAAAAAAACCTAAACCAAGCCAACAAACAAACAAAAAACCAAACCCACAGAAACAAAAAACAAACAAAAAACTCCCACCAAACCAAACATGAAAAAACAAACAAAACATCAAACCATTTAAATCTCAAAGATCCTTTTTAACATCAATCCAATGCTAAGGTGCTTGAGCTAAGAAAAAAATTACTTTTATAGCAGGAACTGAAAGTAGACAAATTGAAAACTGATGTTGGAGCAAAGAACAAATGCTTTTTCCACTGCAGGCAGAGATAAAATGCTGCTGTAAAACCTTGTTAATAATTGTCTATCACTTCATATCTCTGCACACTGACTTGTTCTTTAAACGTTTTCTTGCACATACTACTATTTTACCTGACACAGAGGTGCAAACCCATTCCCTTCCAGCAAACCAGCCTGTCAAAGTTGAGGCAGCTAAAGAGTTCAGCTAAGTACAGAACGTGCCTCACTCCCTCCATCTCGTGGGCATGAACGAATGTTGCAACCACGGTGAGTCTTGACTCTGGAAAAAGTTGAATCACATGCCTGAATATCTTCACATCTAGGGATACTTTCTTAACGTGCACTTAAAAACTTGAATTTTGTTCAAATTCCTCTGTGATAACAGGCTATCTCTCCAAAGGCCTATTCAAATTAGTAGAATACCCTTGGTGTTGGCTTTTATTTCTCCAAATAATCATGGAAATACAGGGCTATAAACAGAACAGAAGAGTTGTTAAGTTTGCTGGGATGCCCAGGATGAGGTGAGAGATGAGAATCTGACTCCATGTTCTCAGAAGGCTGATTGATTAATTTATGTACTTACATTATATTAAAGAATGCTATACTAAAACTATACTGAAGAAAGAGAAAAGGATACAGACAGAAGGCTT
Source organism: Haemorhous mexicanus (assembly GCF_027477595.1). Taxonomy (NCBI): domain Eukaryota; kingdom Metazoa; phylum Chordata; class Aves; order Passeriformes; family Fringillidae; genus Haemorhous; species Haemorhous mexicanus. Next base: position 3,303,887 of record NC_082346.1, read on the forward strand.
AACAAGAATGAAAGCTTGTGACAGACTCCTCAGAGTTCAACACAGCTGATGGTGATTGGTCATTAATTAAAAACAATTCACATGAAACCAATCAAACATGCACCTGTTGGTAAATGACCTCCAGACCACATTCCACAGCAGCAAACACAGGAGAAGCAAATGAGATAGTTATCTCATTTGCTTAATATTATATAATATTAAAATTTGCTTAATATTATATAATACAACTATCTATTATATCTATAGATATATAATAGATATAAATATATCTAGATAGAATAGATAGATATATATATCTATAATATTTATACATATTATATAGATATAGATATATCTAGACACAATATATATATATAATATACATAAATGTATCATATATAGATACAGCTAGATATAATAGATATATAGATATATCTATAATAGATATAGATATATCTATTATATAGATATAGATATATCTATATAATAGATATATCTATTATATATAGATATATCTATATAATAGATATAGATATATCTAGATATACATATATATCTATAATAGATATAAATGTATCTATTATATAGATATATCTAGATAGATCTATAGATATATATCTATAATAGATATAGATATATCTATTATTCAGATATAGATGTATCTATTATAGATCTATAGATATAGCTAGATATAATAGATATATAGCTATAATAGATATAGCTATTATATAGATATAGAGACAGCCTGATATAATAGATATATAGATATATCTATATCTAATATAGATATATGTATCTATTATATATCTATAGATATATCTATTATATCTCTATAGATATAATAGATAATATTAAGCAAATTTTAGTATTATATAATATTAAACAAATGAGATAATATTATATCCCATGAGATAATATTTCCTCTGAGGCTTCTCATCTTCCCAGGAGAAGAAACCCCGGCTAAGGGAATTTTCAGAAAACACAACAGTGACAAAGACTCACGAACTCACCCGCTGGTGATGTCGTCAGCCCTGATGTTCTTGCCCAGCACGTCGCCGTCGCTCATGTAGCCGGTGGCGTCCATGGCGATGCCCTCGAGGTCGATGTCGTCGCCGGCCTTGTCGGCGATGTCCACGTGGCAGACGCCGCTGCCGCGCGTGGCCAGCTGCCGCCGCAGCGGCGCCGGGTACAGGTAGCGCGCGGCGCCCGGCTCGGCGCTGACGAAGCGTCCGGCGCTGCCCCGCGGCGCGAAGCCGCCGCCCGTGGACGGCGCGTAGCCGCTGCCCGAGGACGGCGCGTCGCCCGCCTGCAGCCGCGGGCTGGACTGGCCCAGCCGCCAGGACAGCGGCGTCGGCCGCCCCGTCAGGCTGAGGATGCTGCGGCCGCTGATCTCGGTGGTGACGTTGGTGTCAAACGTGGTCTCCAAGGTGCTTGAAGGGAGAGACGCGGAGAAAATCCCTTAGGGTTTTAGCTCTTATGTGTTTCAAATCCTGTACTGCTTTAGTGTCTAACTCTCAACTCCATATAAAGTGTTAGTTGACTGTCTCTTCGCATTTTGGTCAGACAAAGCGATCCCTCTAGACCTGACTTGAAAGACACCTCACTGCCTCAGGCCCCGAAAAGTATAAACAAAAGTGAATTGAGGGGGAGCAAACTGGGGGTATATGACTTCATTACCTGAAGCTGTAATTGGAGAATTAACCACCAATGTGTAAATGGACCAAACTTTTAACTGTCTGAAAAACTCATGGCCATCGTCCACCGTGGGTGTAGCCTCTGAAAGGCTTCTGACTGCCCAAGGGGTGCCTGTTTGAAGGCCTTGAATAAACACCCACTCGATTCCCTTAATCTTGTCTGGCCTTTGTTCCAGGCAGCCACCCCAAGGCATCAGACCCACCGGATCAAATCTGGCTCTTACATGGAAGACTGTGTGAGATTTCAGGTGCTTCCAAGGCCCTGAACACTCACCAAGCTACTGACTGTACGTGACAGCACTAAAAACTGACTGCTGCAGCACTTGGGGAGATCCCTTCTTTTCACTTTTCAGGTCCTTCCCCAATGTTCCTAAAGACTCTTGCACCCAGGCAACCAGGTGCTCAACATACATGTGAAAAGACTTAAGCATGACTTTTTAATGGATTATCCACTGTATCAAAGTGTAACTTTCTCATCTTCAGGCACACATAACTCCATGACACTATGGTTTTGCCAGTCTAGGCAAGAGAGTGGGATAATAAGCTGACTAAAGGAAAACCTGCTTAAGTTCTATTTTTTTGATATATTTTCTTTTATTATCTGCATTCATGATAACTTGAACTCTGGAGATGTGTCCAGCACCAAATGGAAGCTATTTCTCCAAAATGAAGAGTAAACGAAAAAAGTAAGAAGGCCATTTCTTTTTCTTCAGGATATATTTTGTACATCAACAAATCAATAGTGAACTATGAACTGCTTCGAAGATATTCAAACCAAAACCAGAAAAAACAATAAATCACTCATATATTCATGAGTAATGCATATCTTAAAAAATATTTGTAATATTTATACATGAAACCCTCAAAATGGGACTACACCATGACTTTTCATGTAATGTGTACAGATTGCAAGACTACACCCTAAATACTCATAGCTGAATTGTAGTGAATTTATTTGAGGCTAATCCATAGCTGCAACTTCTCTTACCCGCAGGAACTTCTCTTTCCCTTTCCTGCTCAACCAAGTGCCACTTTTTTTTACTTACTGTGGATATTAGTAAAAATAAACAGCATTGTAGCACTCCCAATGCTACATATAAGCAAAAACCTCTGTATTCTCTGGTTAAAGTAATTAAACCTTGAAGAGCTGTCACATTAATTGAAACTTGCAAAGAAAAACAGCTTTGGGAGTTCATCTTTGCAAGCTCTGCTTCAGTTTCAGATACAAAGCCAAAACACAAAGTGTTCCCCCAATAAACTCATGTAGGGCTGGGGTACATAAGGCTCCAAGTGTTAGGCAGGACCCCAACCTCATTATGGGCCAAACAGCTTGTTCCCCAAAACTTCCTGTTCCACACTGCAAAGATCTAACTCACATAATGTTTAAATGTAATAGTAATCTTTGCCTATTTACAGCATATTTTAAATATTGCTGAAGATTTCCAAATGCTGCTTTACAAAAAAAAAGCAGTTACATTCAGAAGATGACTAGCAATATTAGAACTTGTTTGTCCAAAGTTTGGTCAGGAATTTAAGTTATGCACTTGATAATATGGGTCAAGCACAGTTCACCTCTTATTTAAACAAAATATTACACGTAGGGGGAGAGAGGTGTAATGCACTGAAGTTACTCAAGAGTAAAAAGAAACATTTTAAACTGTAACTTATATTCAAACATCACCTCACCCAATTACAAGAAGTGATTATTCTTGACCTTTGAGTCAATACACACCCCATCCCATCAATTCCCCTTCATACATCTCAATAACCAGCAAACATTATTCAAATTCTGTGCATTAAAGACAAAAATTACAAGATCAGTATCTCCCACTGTCAGTGTTAATAACTTTTCTAAGGATGCAGCCCAGGTGTAAGAGACGTAAAGTAGGAACAGAATTCACAGAATCACTAGGCTGGAAGAAACCTCCAAGATCATCAAGTCCAACCCATGCCCTAACCCCTCAAATAAACCCTGGCACCCAGTGCCACATCCAGTCTCTTTTTAAACACACCCAGGGATGGTGACTCCACCACTTCCCCGGGCAGCCATTCCAAAACTTTATCTCTCTTTGTGTAAAAAACGTTTTCCTAATATCCAACCTGTATTTCCCCTGATGCAGCTTGAGGCTGTGTCCTCCTGCTCTGTCAGTGCTGCTGGTGAAAGAGACCCACCCCACCTGAGCACAGGCACCTTCCAGGAGCTGTAGAGAGTGGTTTCCATTCGTTGGGAACCCGGAGGTGCCCTTACCTGTGGGTGATCTGGGTTCCCCGCAAACTGGACATGGTTTCCTCCAGGTTCTGCCGGAGGTCAGCGATGTTCTTCACGGTTCGCAGCCTCCGCGTCTCTGGATCCTCTCCTGCAGGGAAAGGAAGCCATGAGTAAGGAGCAGGCAGGGAACAGCACAGAACTGAGCTGCTGCCTATGCCTGACTCAAATGCACTTTTTCCTGACCTTCTAAACTGGTTGGGATTGAGATTCCGTTCCCCTCGGCAGGCACCTGCCATCATCACATCCTGACCAAAATGAGCTCTGCAGGGTAACCCTCATTGCACAGGCTGCCTTTGAGATGCTGCTGACCCAGTTTAAATTCTGGTTAACTTTCACTCTCATTACAATATACACTCCCATCAATACTACCCTTTCCATCTCACATATTGACACAATTAACATTAACCTGTGCCCTAGGGTGACGTTAGGATGCTTGTATCCCCATTCGTGTATGCTGTTTATGCTGGATATTCTGTTCTGAGCCTTCAAGACTGGCTGCGAAGAGTGAAAGTTTTGTTTTGGTTTTGTTATCAGCCTGCAGCCCCACAGCTGGTAGGACACAGAGAAAGGGCAGTACATAGTGCTGCTCTTGCTTTTTGCCCTGCTTTTTGCTTCGCTCTTGCTTTTTGCTTCTGCTCATCAGTTAGTTTAGCTAAGCAGTCCTAATTTTTCCCTGGACTGTTTTTCCTTTCCCTTTTTTGGAATTACTCAAACCTGCTCCGGACTGGGACCTGGCAAACACCAAGAGTTTGCACCCTGTGGCTGCAGCAGCTGCCCCAGTGCTGGAGGGACTGATAACAGAGCAACCACCCCAGGAGAGACTTTCTGAATTTGTCATCTTTGTCAGAGCAGTGAAAGAGTGGTGTCATTGTTCATTTCACTTCATGTTCATAGGTATTGTTCCTTTTGTGTGCTGAGGGTGCTGTACCTGTTAAATAAACAGGTTCTTTCCACTTCTGTCCAAGGAATCCTTCCCGAACTGGTTGGGGGCAGGGGCCATGTGGGTTTGCTTTCTGGAGGGGCCCCTTTTGGAGGTTTTCTCCCAAATTTGCCCTAGACCAGGACAACCTGACACTGGCAATTCCTCCAATATTGTGTTTTCACTAGATCTTCTTTGTCCTACAATAACAGCTTTCCACAAACTAAACTGTGCTGACTGGGTGGCTGCTCCATGCTGAGTGATGTTTCAGGTAAAAGATCAAAAGATTTTGCTTGTCAACATAACACAGGTACTATTCCTAAAATGTGCTACATGACACAAAGTTGGGGATGACTTAGTTTTCATGGCATTTAGAAATCCTGTTCTTTAAATACTTTGTTCTAAAACACACTCATGTCCTGCTCCTTAAAAGTAGAGTTTATGTACACAAAAAATAAAGTCTTCCTACTGTTTCAGCATAATTTCATTTTATCAAATTAATAATTTAATTAGTCCTTCAGCATAATTTATTTATGTGCTCTCAGCTGCCAATTCAGAAATGCTTTGGTCTCTACCTCAGTTGAGCTTTATAGAGTTAAATGCTCTAAGAGGCTAAAGAGAAGCGAATTTCTAGTAGTGCCAGCCTATTCTTTGTAAGCTGAAAGCTGGAACAGCAAACCTCCAACAAACTGTCAAAGTTTCTGTTGGGCACAGAAGGAAATTATTTCATTCTAAAGGGTTTACAACTCGTGACTAAAGAAAATACTACAGTAAATGTAAAGCTTTTCACATTTTGTATCAGCCTTCCCTGTACATGTGATGCATTTTTGAGCTGCCAGCATGCTGGGTACTCACACAATTGCTAGTTTAGATGGGTATCTATATATTACACACATCAGAAGTGTGAAGAACAAGGTAAAAAAAGCTGTTGTTGGAACTTTCTACATTCTCTGCTTTAAATTTCATGTTTCTAAAAGATGCCACATTGGTGGCACAGAAAGACCCACTCACACACTCTTGCCTACAAAGCAGCAGTGCTACAAACTACTGACCAAAGTGCTTAGTGCCCATGTGAGCATTTTTCTTTTAATCAGTCCCTACTCTCTGGGAAATCACCTCCTTGAGCTACAGTTCACTTAAGCCAGAGGGTCACACAATTATGGTCTGGCTGGACTGAAAACATCCACCTAACAAGACTGATTACTTTAGCCACTGGGTCTCTGGGACAGAAAACATTTTCTATACTCATGGATCTACAAATTTTTCTAGTAAAAACCATAAAATATTTATAGGCCTTTAGCTTAACAAACATCACAGTGCTCTTTTACAGATCATTTCTCTCACATATGTGAAGGCAAATGGTAGGTAACTTCTTAGGAAAACACACAGGAGACAAACTAAAGCAATTTCTACTGAGATCACTCTTATGCCTAAATTGATACCAAATTTTCACTTAAATGACATTCCAGTACTTAAATTGAAAGTATACTTTAGAGACAGAGATTGGCCAGTTGGCCCCTAGAGTTTAATTCTGAAATCACTCAGCTCCTCATGAGCAGGCAGCATCCTTAAACAATTCTGCTTCCATTTTTATTCTACCTATGCCCTCTTTTGTTTTATATGTGCTTTTAAATCAACAGCATCAATAGCTGCTATGCAGGGAGAAAGGATATCTGTGCCTTATTGCTTCTAATTCATTTGGGCTGAGGGACTGTTTTGTTTAGTTTGCTCTGTTTCCCCCAAGGCCCATCCATGGATGCTGCTGTCTGGTCTGGCTGTGCACAGCTGGGGTTTGCATCTCCCTTGTTTGGGTTTTTCAGCTGTCTTCTGCCTCTGGATCCCAAAACTTACATATTCTAGTTGAGTAATAGTTTGTACTTACAAAACATCTGTCATTCGAGACAAAATATCTTTAGTGATCTAGAAACACTTCTCAGTTTGCAGGCTGAAATGCAACCAGCCCAGCCAATATGATGATTAAGAGGTAATGCTGAAAAAGTTTAAGCAGCTGGACATTGTGTTTCTTACTTGCAATTCTCATATTTAAATATGAACCCAAAAATGTTCTCAAGGATTTTATCCCTTGTGCCTTTTATCTGCCTTTAAGTACTTAATCCACTTATGTGTAAATTGTACACACAGATATGTTCACCTAGGCATTCCTGCAGCCCTTTTCCTCACCAGTGACTCTGCCTCCCACCTTTGCCATCAGCACCCAGGTAGTATTGACAGAACATGCAATGCAGTATGAAATCAATCTCATTGGGAAACTTTTAGCCACATCACTTTTCCAAGGAGGGCATTTGGTTTCAAATCCCACATTAAACTGGGGGACACCAAGACTGAGTAGATGGAAAAAACCTGAGATTCTACAGATGAGACATCCTGCAATAGCACACAGTAAGCAAAGTCACAGATATTGCTGAAATGGGGACAAGAAGAGATCACATTTTTAAAAACACATGTTAGATCACATAGTAAAATCTAGTATATTCTAACCATATATGGTTGCTGAAAATCACTTTGTTATATTGGTAAGCTTAATTTATTTTTCTAACTACCATATACTTCTTACAGTAGCAGGAATTCTAGATAAATATACCAGTACTTTCTAATTTAGACTACTCATATTCTAGACACAACCAGTTTCAGCTTCTGTATGCTGGACATACTAGAGTGTAGATGGATTTTGGTGCCCTATTGCTGCAAAGGCTGCTTCTCAAATTGATCAGATTCCTATGATACTAAGATTCCTCCAAACCAAAACATCAAGGAAATTAACACAGTCTGTTCTGTAAGCTCCGAAATGAAGTTTTTAAAACTAAACAATGCATATGAAATGCTTGAGAATGCCTAGGATCCTTATAGTAGTTTAATCCTAATAACTGCTGCACATCTCATTAAGCAGGCAGAATTCCTGGTGAATAAAGAAATTTGGGGAGCACACTTGTGCATCTAGAGTTCAAATTATTGACAGCCTGTTCACTGCTGAAGAGCTGACAGAAATAGAGTGATTAAGAACGAAAGCAGCAGGAATAAAATCAACTTGCTCTAGCCCATTCTTGTTTAACCAGACCACAGTCAGTAATGGGTCATGCTTCAAAACTTACCTGAGAGGTCCTCGAGGGCAGGCTGGGCAGTTTTGACATAAAGAGCAGAATCCATGCTGACCCCTCCTGTGCTGGCCTCGGCTGTTACGTTCCCTTCATTGTCTGTCTGAGATCTGGAAAGCAAAACAAACCAGGGATGTGCAGCCACTCTCTATCCAGAGTATCTCAAGTACAACAACGAGACGAGTGCACCTGCCATCAGCCACTCTGTCCCACTCTCCAGAACACACCAGCAGACTGGTTTTACATAATTCATTAGTCCCATGTTGAATTATGCCCTAGAAATGGAAACAAGCACTCAGCTGTAAAAAATAAAAAATTCATAGTCAAAGATAGGCTTTCCCAGCTCATCAGATGGGGTCTTAAAACACTTGGATTTCCAGATGTATCTTAATTATCAATACCATCAGTTGTTGGGGCTAATCTGATCCTCTCCAATAAAGTCTGTATTGCATGAAGATATAGCAGGGAACATGTGATGTCATGTTACACTCCTGCTAGGTTCTCTTCAACATCATTTCCATTTTAAGAGAAATGACTGGGTAAAACCAACTTCAAACTCCAATTTATTGTCTGACATTATAGCTGCCAGGTAGTGAAAGATGATGTAAGGATCTACTATCAGATTCGAGTAAGATATTGTGGCTCATTTCACTTTACTGATTGTGCTGTGTTTTGCTCATAGAGCCACACCAACGGGCAGCTGGAAGTTCTCCTGCCCCCAGGGTAAGTGCTGCTGTAAAAGAGTAAAGACACAGTGAGGAATTACTATTGCAATGCTCTTAATTTCACCTGACTCTCGTAGCAGGATGTTCTGCCTGGGGTGGGGGTAAAACAACTGGAACAATGCCCCAATTACAGAGTTGTCTGTGGCAGAAGGACAAGGGGCCTCTTGCTGCTTTTGGTGTTGAGTAACACTGAAACCAGCCTGATTCATCAACCCCAGAGCTCAACCTCCCCACAGGGAGGTGAAGATGTGGCAGACCTGGTGAAGTACCTGAGAAAGGAGCCAACAATGACACCACTGGTAACTGCAGATGCTGGGCTGACACAGCTGGCCAGCACACTCATGACTGATGGCCATTGTGTACTAGAAAAGCCCAATCCCACTCTAATGACAAGGTCTTCTAACACACCCCTCCTTGGAGTGTGTGCAGAGTCCTCCTTGAGTGGGGACATCCTGCAGGGTGAGCAAAAGAGATGTGCCCACATTGGTAGGGATGAATAACATCAATCTCTGCTGAATAATTGCTTTTAATAGAACTTCAACATAATTCTTTGGATACTGTTTCAAAAGTAGTGAATTATACTATACTATTAATCATGGCTGCCTGTACTGTGTAGTAAATAATTCTGATTGAGAACTATGAGTCTAATCATTATCAAAAGAAATCATTTATTCTCATATAAATATACCTGGTTTGCCATCCTTCATCCTACAGGACAGCTGAGTTATATGAAGTTCAATTACACCTATGTAATCCTTCAGACATGAACAAACTTGACAAAGCCTGGTGCTAAGCCTGGACCCAGCTGCATCAAGAACTGCCCTCTGAGAAGGAGTTTAGAAGCAAGGGAGTCCTTTCTGCACCTCCTGACTCAATGAGAGAGCTTCTCTAATAAACTTAGTCTGAGGCTCCCTTTCTGCCAGTGACAACCCTATACAAAATGCAAGACAATTTCTTTCTTAACCACATCAAACCCAAACAAAAAGTCTACAGGCAGCTGAAAAGTACAGATTAAAGTAACCTAACTGATGTCAGAAAACACCTGAGCCATCTACTGCAATGCATTAACAAGTGCATTTTGCAGACTGAAATAATGTCTGGATAGTAAATATAATAATGTGTTATGTTTGCCTGGCAAACCAATATTATCTGGCTTTTCTCTTTCCTTTTAAAGCTTACATGATTACAGTGTTTGGCCTTTTTTCCTCCATTGCTGAAAAGTAAACAGTGTTTTTCAATTCTCCAGCTGCCAAACAGGTAGTTTCATTCCTGGTTTTTGTAAAAGGTCAAATAAATACTGTGTGGAGTTTATCAGTATGTTTACATTATAGAAAATGTATGGACTGTGTCTGCTTTTACATGTTAGATGATGGTATCTAAGCTCAACACCAACAATGAGGGGACACTGTGGTGATAAACTTAACAACCCATCTCCAAAAATTTCTGCTTCCCAGGTCCCCTGGCACTTAATTCCATACACAAGGAGAATTCTCAAAGGAGCCAGAAGACTCAAGGGTTGCTCTTCCTGTTCTGCATTCCTACACAGGCCTTTGGCATCCCTCTCCTTCAGGTTCATTCCCCTGACATTCACTATTATTCAAAAAATGTGACTGACCATTTTTTTTGCTACATCAGCCAAGAGATCGAAGGCAAAAACATGCACAGTAGAACTGAAAAAAACAGGGTACAGGGCAACAAAAACGGCCAAAGATCATGAACAGAATCTCTGCAAGTGAGAACAAAAGAGGCTAGGACACCTTAGCCTAGAAAGGACACATCTTAAGGAAGGGAAGGAGGTGAGAAAGCTCTTTCAGATCATGAGCAGCAAGACGAAGACAGAGAAAAAACTTGCATCCTCTTCTGTCATCTTCATATTTCAAAAGTCTCACACCTTCTCTGTGAATTCTCATGGGCAGCTCCTCCCAGCACTGACTCCTTCACAGCCAACAACTCCAACTCTCTTCACAGCACAGCCAACAAACCCCATGTCTCTCCTCACCCAGCTAACCCACTCTTTTGTAGCACTCTTCTTAATGGACACAGCTGTGGGCTATTAAGGGCAGGCCTGTTCCTCATTTTTGGTGATTAGTACAGCTGCAGCTCCTCAGGTGTGAGACTGCCTTCTGCACTATCTTTATTTTCTTATATACTATCCCTCCACACTCTTCCTATGAAAGAGCCAAGCAGGGTCATAAAATCCCCATGAAATGGCTGTCCAAACCAAAAATCCAATCCTCTGACTGAGAAACTCCTTGTGTCCCAGTCATGCTGTGCCCTTAAGAATCCCTGCTGCTGATTTCCCTCTTGTTACTTCCCTACTATCCCTAGGATACTTCCCTACTTCCCTACCCTCTACTGCCACTCTCACACCGAGGGTGTTTCAAACAGAAAATGCACTAGACAGAGCTTAGCTGTGACTTCCTTTGCCTGCTCTTTTCCTTATCTCAGGGTTAACACATACAACAGCACAGACTTCTTGTCTGGCCTTACTTAAATGAAAGTATTTTTATTTAATTTTTTTTGTTTAATTTCCAATTCCTGCTTACAGTGAGGCAGCTTCACCACCATCAGCCACAATGAAGACCCTGAGAGCATCTTGACCTTGTAACAACTTTCAAAGCTATGGTGCACAAAACAAACCTGACACATGTTCTTGCACCCTTCAGAAGAGCAGCACCTGGTCAAGGAGGTGTTCAGACTGCCATCTTTCCTGCTAGTAAGGTTGGACACAACCATTATCCCCCCTCCTGTCTATCACAACTTCTCATACAGCCTTTGCCACCAGTTTTTATGAAAATGTATCAATTGCCTACATTCTTGAAGCAAAGAGATTTCTCCATGATGGAGCATTTACCTTCCTGCTTCACCCCCCTGGAAGTGTCCAGAATGGCCCTCCTGGGCACCCCAGTCCTGCAGCCCCCAGGGCGGGTCCCATATCACTGTGCTGTGGGCCCCGATGAAGGAGGAATGATGAGGAGGACTCAGAAGGCTAATTATTTATTTATATTATCAGAGGGCTAATTAATTACTTTATTATACTATATTATTCTATACTATATTACATTACATCTAATCTGAATCTGCCAAGCACTCAAGCCTGCACACAACTGCACTGCGCTGCACTGAAGGCTAATTAATCACTTTATCAGAAGGCTAAATAATTACTTTATTATACTATATTACTCTATACTATATTACACTATATTACTTTACATCTAATCTGAATCTGCCAAGCACTCAACCCTGCACTCCACTGCACCGCACTGAGGGCTAATTAACCACTTAATCAGAGAGCTAATTAATTACTTTATTATACTATATTATTCTATACTTTATTACATTACATCTAAGCTGAATCTGCCAAGCACTCAACTGCTCCCTACTGCACAGCATCTCACGGCTGTCAGCCCCGACACACACACACTCTTGGCCCTGATAGCCAAGGGAACACACCACCACCACTTTGGGTAAACAACCTCCATACTGCATCCTGCTTCCTCTGAGGTCCAGAGAACGCCAATCCCAGAAACATTCTCGGAAGAACTGCACCTTGGCTTTCCCCTGTGAAGAGAACCGCGGCGACAGTGCCCTACCTGTACATGAAGGGCGCGACGGTGGCGGTGTTGGGGTGGCTGTATTGCTGCTGGGGATGAGGTAGCTGCACGCTCACGGTGTTGCTGCCCGTGCTGTGCGTGGTCACCGCGGGCCCGTTCACGGCCTGGCTGCTGCTGCTGCTGTGCAGGCCCCCGACGCCCTTCCCCTCGGAGGAAGCCAGGCTGGAGGAGGAGCTGGAATGACGGCTGTCCAGCTGGGACTTCTGATGTGACAGCCCCGAGCTGGCTTTCCCGCCACGGCTCCTCTCGCCTTCCTTTGCGGGAACAGGGGCACTTGAGGATTTCCCTGTGGTGTTTTTCATTCCTGGTTTTGGTATTCCGCTGTGCGAAGGGGCAGAGGCCTCCTTCTTGGCACTGTTCAGCTTCCCTCCTTTAGGGATAAAGCTTGCGATCTTGGAGGACTTTTTTGGCATCTCTGTTGCTGTTGTTAGTGCTGTCTGTTCTTCTTTAGGTTCCTCCTTCAGCTCCAGCTTCTCAGTGATGGATGTTCTCTTTGTAATGTCTTTACTTTTATCCTTTTCCTTCTCTTTTTGTTTCTCCTTCTCCTTCTCATTACCCTTTGGAGAACTTTTCTTATTAGTCAGCGCACGGCTGAAAGTTCTTTGTGCAATTCCCTTGAGTGCAATTTTGGGGCTGCTGGACATCGATCCCGGGTTGTTCATGTTCTGGTTGGTGGCATCGATTTCTTCGCTCTCCTCAAAGCTGAGGAGCGCCTCCAGCTTTTCACAGCTGTTGTCCCGAGAGCCCGGACACTCCAGCGCCGTCCCGGACACTCCTGCTTTGGAACCCCCTTTGCTGTTGAAGAGTTTTAGTTTTTCCAGCATGGATTTCTGACCGTTGGGAGCTGCTTTGGCGATCTCCGAGGGAGGCTTTGGAGGCTCCGCTGCCGGCTGCTTCACGGATAGCATGGAAGACGTCGCTGTGTGCTTGGCACTGAGGGACTTGCTGCGCCAAGGTTTAATAGCAGAGCTGGGCTGAGGGATGGCTGAGGAGTTATTGCAAGGAACAGCACTGCCGCAGCTCTGAACTGAGGATGAGACATTTTCATTCATTCCTGTGGGCTGGGAGGCCGTGCTGTCTGCAGGCTCTGAAAAAAAAACCACAGAAAACAACCCAATAAATCAGCACGGTAGTACCTGGTATTAGAGTTACTATGAGATTCTTTCTGTAATTAAGCATCAAGAATTTCACACTGATTACATTTTAAAGACACATCAGTATTTTCAATATCGGTGAAGCTCAGAGAAAATAAAAGCCAGCTTTCTTTTCCTACCCAGCAGAGCAGCAATGAGCTCCTACTGTATAATTTACATTTACTTGCTGTTTCAAGAAAAAGAAGGAAGAAAAAGAATCTCTTCCAATTCAAACCAAAATGTGTTCTGCAATGTGCTCTCCCTTATTAAGTCCACAATACTTTTTCATTAGCAAAAACACAGCACTATTTTGTAACTAAGGGTTCCCTCTGTTTTTGGCAAAATACTCGCTGTCCAAGTTCGATTCTTAGAAAAACCTCAAACATAAAAAAAAATGCAGGAGTAAGGAGAAAAGTAAAACTAAAGTACTTTCAGTTATTAGGGGCAGGGGTAGTAATATCTTCACAATGCAAAGGTAGAAGAAAACTCCATGTACAAAAATAAAACCAATTGTACCCCTTTGTAAAGAACCTAAATTAAGTACTACCACATATCCTAATACAGCTGTAAGAGAAACTTGTGGCAGTAACTGCACAGCCCTCCCCCACAGAGAAAACATCTATTATTTAGACGTTTCTAGAGAAAAAAAATCTATTATTTAGTTACTTCCTCCTAATGTTATTTGTTCTTATTAAGAAAATAGTTCCGAGCCTAAAGAGAGCTTGAAAAATCACACTCACCTACCAGTGGCCACTTCTCCTCTGAATCAGTTCCTCTTTGCAGAGTTTCCCTTTTGGAGATGTTACTCTCTCAATTATCACAAATATGCTTTCTGTTAAACTGCTCATGTTTCCAATTAAATTTTGTCATCTGTGTCTGTTCGCCTGCCCAGCAGCCTGCTGGGGATTAACGGCTCTTACCTATATTTCCCTGCCCTCTAGCACGAAAGTAAACTGTGTACAGAGCTGCATTTTTTTAATTCAAAAATCAACAGCAGCGGAGAGCGTGCGTTCTCGGCAGCAGGAGCAGCCCTGTGAATCCAGCCCTGTAAATCATGAGCTGCTGCAGCCACACAGGGACTGTTTTACTTCACTTTCAGTTGCTCAGTGAAGATACGGCTCTGTTAACCTCCCTCCTCTGATCCAAACCAGATCTACTGAAGATTTAAGTCACATACATCTTCCTGACTTAGCACAGAATGGAGTTTCTAAGAGTATTAGAAACTCCTTAATAATAAACTCAGCCATTTCACAAAGTGGAATAGCAAGAACTAATGATACTTTTAAAACTATTACTGAAGTCAGAAGGTTTCCAGGACTCTTAACCAGTAACTAACTATTATACTGGCTGGTTTTGTTAGTCCTTTTCCTATGGCCAAGTACCCACACGGAGCTGGATTGAATCAGGAGCTGGATTACAGACAGACAAACAGGAATCATGCTGCTTTTAAACTTGTGCCAGCCTGCTGACTTCCAGGGTATTGCTCCTGTTTGACACAGAAGGAAAATCAAGCCACCAAATATCTCCAACAGTGATACCACCTGGCCTCTTGCTGCTCTGCTCAAGCCTGCGGAATTCAACCCCACGTGTTAAGGAGGACCAAAAAGATAATGGCACAGGAATCAGAGAATCATTAAGGCTGGAAAAGACAAACAAGATCGAGTCCAACCATTAACACCAGACTGCCAAGCCCACGACTTATCCACATGCCTAAGCACCACACCTACACCTTTCTCTGAGCTCTTCCAGGGATTCCACCACTGCGGGAGGAGTCCCAGTGACCTGACACAGTGTCCTGACACAGACACAGAGAGGAAGGAAGGTGACAACCTCTTCACAAGCTGCCAGCAAAGTTCCTCACTCTGCTTTCAGAAGCTGCACCACTGCTCTTTCCTTCATGCCTCTTACCATACACTGCTTCTTTGTTTTTGTTTTCATTTCCTGAAGTCCTCCTGCTCATCACAGTCTACTTCCCATCCCCACACCACACCAGGCTCCTTTTGCATACTCAGAACAAGCAAGCCTTTGTCTCAGCCTGCCTTCCACAGAAGACGTCCAGGAACGAAGTGAAAGCTTCATGAAAATCCCAATTGAGCATATTGTACAGTTAATTTGTATAGGTTATTTTTTAAAATAGTAATAGCCCATCTCAATATTGAGATATTATTATAGGAAATGGACACTGACACTACTTTAACACTAAGTTCCTAATCCATGTCTTCTGGCCTCATCATGCTAAACAAATCTCAGCACAAAGAACAGCCATGCCCAGAATCATCAAAGCTGTCTGGGATTCATGAACATGCCTAGGATGGATTTACAACCAGGTCCTGGGAGGGACCCAATGTACTGATCAATATGGGCTCAGAAAAACAGGACTGGGGCAATAGAGGGTGACAAAATAAAAATGACCACTAAGGGCTGTGTCATTAAAGTAGAAGAGCTGGTTGTACACCCTGTCAGTACAACATATGCAGGCACCAAAACTCAGCTGGTGGTCGGAGCACGCAGACAACTGAGCAGATTTCTCAGGAAAGAAATCTGCCTTCTCAAACTGGTACTCCCCAACAGCCTGAGAACAATACAGGAAACGTGTGTATGGGATGGACAAAGCCAGCCTGCATTCCCCAGCACTCAGAGCCTACACAATGCCACTCACCTGAGACAAGAGGGACCTGAGAGCCAGGTCCAGAACCTGGCTGAGAAGTCTGACCCTCTCTCAGACACTGAGCTGGCTGTTAGGTCACTGTGCAGCAGCAGAGGCCACCTCATCAAAACAGGGCTCTGACCAGCTCCACAACTTTCTTCTGGAAGTGAATGGAAGGGGTTGCTTGACTTGGGACCTCAACTACATCCTAACAGCACAGATGAATGCTCCAGTTCACAGACCTCTGGGAAAAGATGCTTGGCTTGGATCAAGTGAAATGGCTTGTTTTCCAAATCCCAAAGCATTGCTCAAAATTTATTTCCAGGCAAAATCCAGAACTTTTCAATTTCTCCTCTTTTTTTTTTTTTTTAATTTTTAATGTTTTCAGGAAATCTATTTATTTATTTATTTATGTTTGGTCACTGACTAAAATATGTTTTTCCCAGTTTATTTGTTTATAAACACAAAACTCTCTTTGTCCCAACGCCCCCACATACACCCTCCTGTCTGGAAGTGAATTTTGCTTCTGCTGCCAATGGCGTAGGAGGAGCACAGTGCAGCTCCATTTACAGACACGTCAGAGAAACCAGAATTAGGACAATACTATGACTGTAACATTAAAAAAATAGAATATATTGCAACAGTAATGTCATTTTCAGAGTGTCTACTTAACGTTTTCCACAAAGTGAATTCTGTGAATACTGGATGCTACGCACCTGAAATGAATAAAAAATATTCACAAAGTCTACAGTTAAGCAGCAAATCTTTGGGAAAGGAAAGAAGGTACTTTCTTACACAGCTGTGGTGGATTTTGATTTGTACTTAGGTCAAATACAGTGAAACTGAAAATTGAACATCCTCAAGTGATTTATTACATTGCACCATGCACAGTTACTGCAAGAAATTAAGGGTTCACCCTAAAACACATGAAAAATTGCTCCAGCTTAAGAAAACTTCAGGTTTTCAGACTCTGTTTCTTCCTTATGAACAAGTGCTGGCTCTTTTGCTCCTCTGGCCAAGCTTGGTAAGCAAAAGGAGTTCTGCTGCCAGAATGCAGCTTCAAATGCTGGGTTTCCTAATGAAGCAGCAACATCAATCCGTGGAGCACACATCAGCATGCAAAGGGGAAAGTTTTATTCAGCATAGCATAGACCCTTCTTTCATGAAAAAGGGAGCAGGTTTCATGCATTCAGTTAATAAGCTTATTATTGCCCATGTGTTCCTTTGTGAGGGAGGTATTTTCTTTCTTCAGCAACCTGCATTAACTAAAACTGACTATAAAAGAAATGTTTTCAAACTCAAGCTACAGTCTACAATAAATAATGATCACTTTCCTCTTTTCAAAGTCAAATCTTGGCCTGAAATCTATTTTGTTCCTAGTGTTCCTGTTAAAAAAGATGTTGGTGGTCCAGTTCCAATGCCAATACACACTGTAGCATGGGTAAATCTGATTTCAGCTGCTCCTGCAAAGACTGAACTGCATCTGCAAACCCACCCGTGTGTGAAGAAGAAAAAAAAAGAATCTGAAAGCTTATGATTTAATTCTTCCACAGAAGTCTTTGAGAGCTTATGTTATAATAAGGTCAGGAGAAAATATATGCAATTTCCCATCATTTGTCATGTTCACTCTAAGTAAGTGGACTTTGATTTGCTATAACTGAAAACTTTCAAAATCCATCATTATAAGCATGAAAGGCAACACACAGACAAAGGGTGTTCTCATAGCTACTCTACTTAGGAGGGTCAAGAACTTAAAAGAATTTTTACTCATTTTTGAATGAACAAACTTTTATTTTTTATTTCACAGCGATGGGAAAAGTTCTTATGAAGAGAAATATCTTTTAGTCCAGCCTATAGATCAGATAACAGATGTGAAAGCAAATCTACAATCACATTCTAATTTAGGAAATAAAAGCAGCTCTGCTCTATGACATTACAGTGTCAGAACTGCAGAAAACCACTGAGGCAGTTTCATCATTTCCCATCTAGAAGAATAAATGGTGAATCTTGACCCTTTCCATCCACCCAACAGAAGACTCTCCTCTAAAGCACTATACACATAAAGTCCTACAGAGAAGAACTTTTCAGCTGAGTTCTTCTCCAATGATCATTTATCAAACCCTGTAAGTATGGAAATGTCTGCATTCCTGCTAGGAGCCAACTATAAAAACCCCAATCTTTCCAGAACCTAAACCACAAGCAGGTAGAGCAGAACATTCCCAACAAGAGCAACCTGGCACTCAGTCCCTCCTCAAAATAAGCACAACTCTTGTGGCCCACAGAAATTTCCATTTCAATTTCCATTGTAACACAGGGAGAACTGCAGCTGGCAGGAAGGCACTGGCTGAGCTACCATCAAAGGGTGGGCATGGCCTCCACCCACAGGATGGCTGAAGCTTTCTGTTCTCTCTTCTATTCTGGACCACAAAAAACCCAACAGAAATTATTTTGTTAAAGCAGAGATTGCCAGATAGGGAAATTCTGTATGACCTGAGAAAAGCCTGAACAGGGAATATTCTTGCTTTGCTGAGGATGAAACCTGAGAATCGTAGCTGGAACTACACTGGAAGAGACCTTAAAGGTCATCTCCCTACCATGGGCAGGAGCACCTTCCACTAGACCAGGTTACTCAGGACCCTTTCTAACTGAGCAGAATTGTTTCCTTCAACTTCTGCCCACTGATTTTCCCTTTAATGGTGATTAAATTCACTGTAACACAACAGAAAAATTACCTTTACTCCATGACATTTTTCTCTCCTTCCATCACATCTACTTCTTCAATCCCAGTGCTGTAAACTGTGTAACTTCAACAGCAGTTCCACACATCCACAGAAATGTGCTCTATCTCTGAAAGCCCTCACCAGAGCCCAGGGATATGTCAGAAACTCAACTTCCACGTTTCTGCCAAGCTGCCTCCATCCACACAGAGCTCCAGCACATGGAACAACGGCTCTGCTGTTGCCTAGCTCACTTAGCCAAGACTCAGCATTTTTGCTGAGGTGAGGGGAAACAGAACTGGAGCACAGGCAGCCCCTTTTCTCATTGTCTCGCCATAACCGACTAAGACATTTGAATTCCTTGTTGTTTTTGTTTAGCTACTGTAAAATTCACAATGCTGTTGACATGAATGCCTAAGAAAGGTTGGAGGGACCTCTACTGACCACATACCAGTTAGATGATCATAAAAATAATGGAGCCAAGTTTACTGTGCCATTCAAAACAAGTTGCACTCTCCATTTTACACTAGGCAAATACCATTCCTGTTCATTCTTCTCCATTTCCTTCTGACTATTTGTACAATTTAACCCCCCAAGATGTCTCACAACAGACTTATTCAAAAGCATTAATGAATTCCAGGCAGGAAGCTGTTATGGAGTCTTTCATTAGACTTCATACTTAAAGTGGATTATATGTGCAGCTAGCAGCCTTGCTCTGACACATCTCTCCTGGAGGTTGTATGAAATAGGCACTGTGAAAATCAGTGGTCTGAGAATTGCAGTCAGGAAATGTTGTCCATTTGTATCAAAACCAGATGACAGACACATACTACAATTTATGGTGGGGTCTTCTTCCTTTCAGTTCTCTGCTGCCAGTCACAGGCTCTCCAGGAATATTTGGTTATGGATGAGGAACAGGCAAAAGGCTCAGCAGAGAAGCCACAAATGGAAGGGCCCAGGGAGGCTGAAGGTGCTCCTACCCAAGGAGAAGGGGCTTCTACAGAGGTGGCAGAAACATGCTGGCATTTGGGGCAGTCTGGGATGTAGCACCACTCCTCTTTCCTTTCCCATGATTTAACAGTGAACCTGTGTTTCCATGGCTGTTTCTCTGGCACACTGCACCCAACGATAAATTTATGAGAAATTGTAAATATTTATTTTAAAAGGAAACATGTAGGCAATGCTGGACCAGCTCTTCAGCTGGTATAAATATATATCACTGGTAGTGGTTCCACTACCTCCAACACAGCTATGCAGATGTACACTGGGCAAGAAGCTGCTTCTCAAGGTTAAATTTTACCTCAAAGCTCAGGATCTTCATCCTTGTGAACTGTACTGTTAAGAGCATGTCACTGGCTAATATTTTTAGGGTATTTTTCTCCCTGAAACTTTAAGTACATTTTGGCCTCATTTTATGTATTTCTAAAGCTTATACCAACTATGTTCAAAGTCCTGTGGTCTTGTAAAGCTCCACTTCAGCCATAATTAAGCCTTAAGCCAGGCTTTGTCTAGGTAGAAGAGGACATACTTTGAAATGCCAGATTCAGCCAGCTGAACAGCTGTAAAATTAAGTACAAATATGATTCACTGCAGACTCATATCTTGCCCTATAAACATGCCATGCTGCTTGCTATTTCCTGACTGTCTTTAAGCTGTTTGATGGGCACACACCCAACATAAATGTGTCACTGAGGATTTACTAAGATGAGCCAATCTTTCAAAAGCAAATTTGATTAGAAAAGTGAAAGGGTGCAAACAATACCCCAGGATACACATCCATCTCAGCTGGCCAAAGATGAGTATTTTGTTTGACACTGATGACTCTTACAAGGGTCACCTTCTGACACAAGGCAGGAGCCTTATGTCTGGGGAATTTCTCAGCATGAATACATTTGGTAAATTGGAGAAATGAACTTGAGTTCAGTAAGACTTCACTCACTGAGGTTGACTGAAGAGGTGTGTGCTGAGAAAGAAGAGACTGAATGCCTAAATGTAAAAGGTCAAACCATCAGCTGTGCAACTTCACTACAGCAAGAGGAGTCCCAGCAGAATGCAGCTGCACACCTCATAATGTGGCACTAAAGAAACACAAATGTCACTCAGAAATGCTTTAGGAGTATCACATATGGAATCAGAGGTTTGGAGAATCACAGGATAGAAGACAAAGAACTTAACTACTCCATGCTGTTCAGCAGCAAAATGAGGCATCAGGTGGAGGGCTGTGCACAGCTCCAGCACCCCTCTAAAAGAGACTAACAGACTGGAAAGGGGCCAGTAGAGACCATCAAGACATAAAAGAGATTCATCACATTAAAGGGATTTATCACAAGGAACCTATAAGAAAAAGGATGGAGTAGTAAAGATTGCTCAGTCTAGAAGAGAGAAGGCTGAAGGAGACATTTTAAGCCTTCAAATACATGAAGACTCTTATAAACAGGACAGAGATCAAGGAAAAGCAAAAATATGCCTTATTTTTAGCCCCACAGAATGGTTTTATATGTATGTTTTTAATAGCTACTTTTAAGACCAAAAGGACACTGGAAGGGATGGAAGTTCAAGAGATGGTCACATCCCTGTCATGAGACATTTCAGAACAGACTTGTGAACACCTGTCAGCTGGCTGAATCTGCCATTTAAAAAAATATGTCCTCTTCCACCTAGACAAAGCCTGGCTGAAGGCTTAATCTTGGTTGAAGTGGAGGTTCACAAGACCACAGGACTTTGAACATACTTGGTATAAGCTTTAGAAATTCATAAAACAATGTAGAAATTTTTTCTACATGGATACAGTTGATTTTCCTTTAGAGCTGGAGCACAGACTCCCCACATTCTTTACAGATGCAATTCTACAAATACTTAGTGTAAGCTGCAAACTTGTGAAAATTTTAAGCAGAGTTCTTTAAAAAGAGTTAAAGGCAGGAGCCATATCTGTACTTCAGAGTTATGACTCCTCAGCATATCATTCAGATAAACCTCACAGTCCTTCCTTTCTCTCTGTATTTTTGTTTTCACTCTTGCATCATCAAATTCATGATCACTGTACTATATTCAAGGCAAAATAAATCATCCTGAGCATTTGGTAAATATCTTCAGTGTATATTGTATTTATAAAACTGGACAGGGTTTCTGCAGCATCTGCTTTTGGTAATGCACACAGCAGAACAACAGAAATCACCCACTACTCTGGTAATGGATTTATTGAGACAAATCCTGTAAATTTATTTTACATGTCAGACTTACAGGGAAAACCCCTGGTCAATAAAACCAGAGCATCCCCTGAATGCCAGCACAGAGGAGCAGAGAGGCAGCACCCCAAACACTCAGCAGAATATGATGTTTGCTTCATGTCTGACCTAAATGAAGCACTGGAACATTTTTACAGGGTGGGATAACTGAAATTTAAGTAATTATCACATTTTCAGAGTGTTGAGACCATCACATTTATTTCCAAGTGAAAATTTGAAAGTGTGTGCAACCTGGTCTCATATTTTATGGACTTATGCCTCTTTAAAATATAAAATGTTTTCTACCTTTGCAATCCTGTTAATCTTAGTGGATTTTGCACAGTCTTATCAAGTCATCATTACAAAAGCAAATTTAAGATTCATTCAACATTATATTAAATTAATTTCTAAAGAAAGAGAAACAAAAAATAATACTACCCCCAAGATGGATATAGAACAAGAGTGAAAGTAACTGTTTCAAAAAGTCAAAGAAAGGGAATTTTTTCTAAGCCTATAAGAACATAATTTTCAGTCGTGAAGAAAGTTATAGCTACCCAAAATGACAAATAAATAAATAAGAACAATTTAACTTACTGTTATATGTTGCACAAGCCAACTGCTTCATTCTGTCAAATGATCTTTCTGACATCCATGTACTGTTCATTCATAAGCACAGGGATCTTTCAATCTCAGGAACTCTACCTGTTTTGGCTAGTCTCAAGTGAATTGTTTAGATCTTTCTGCTGCTCCTGGTCTCCAGAGCTTTCTTCACTCCCCCTGTCCCCAAGACTTCCCAGCAGCCTCACAGAGCTGGGCCCAGCACCAACCCCCTGGCACAGCTGAAATCAGGCTCAGTGATGAGCTGGCAGCTGGTACCAAAGGGTCAATGCCTTTGCAGTACCAACTTTAGTGCAAGAGAGTCCTCAGCTGGAAATCCTCAGCCTACAGGGGACAAGGGTTGAGACACCTGGCTTAAAATTTCACATTTATATCTTACCTGCGTGCCACTGGATCCTGCAGTGACTCACTCATCAGGGAGCACTGGAAAAAATAATTTTGGGGCTGTGTATGGAATCTCCCTTCTACAAGACACCAAGCACCTGAACACTTCAGGACTAGCCAGTCCTTAGTAAAAGATGTAATTCAAAATATTAGACTTATTGTAACGATGGTTATGTAACAACAGAATCACAGGACAGTGGCTGGGTTGGAAGGGACCTGCAAGACCATCCAGTCCTGTCACTGACATGTTCTATGAAAAATCCCTTCCTTAGGATTTTTGCTCCTGAGAAGCTGAGAGGCCTCAGGAACAAAATGCAAACAATGATTATCTGCTGCTGTAGAATGCAACAGGTGGATCTGGGATTGGTCTCATGTGTTTGTTTCTAATTAAGGGCCAATCCCAGTCCAGAGTGTCTCAGTCACAGACAAACCTTTGTTATTCATTCCTTTTCTATTCTTAGCCAGCCTTCTGATGAAATCCCTTCTTCTATTCTTTTAGTATAGTTTTAATATAATATATATCACAAAACAATAAATCAAGCCTTCTGAAACAGGAGAGTCAAGATTCTCTTCTCTTCCCCCATCCTAAGATCCCTGCAAACACAGTCACACAGTCCCACCTCCTGCCATGGCCAGGGACACCTTCCACCATTCCCATTTTGCTCCAGGCCCCATTAAGCCTGGCCTGGAACACTTCCAGGGATGGGGCAGCCACAGCAAAACCCATGCCATTGCCTCAGCACCCTGCAGTAAAACATCTCTTCCTACTATCTAATCTAAACCCACCCTCTGCCAGTCCCCAGTCATTCCCCCATGCCCTGTCACAAGCTGCCCTTGTCAAACAGCCCGTTGCAAAAGGAGTCTGTTCAGCCATCCCAGTGACTTTGCCAGCACCAGGTCAGCTGGCTCCATGCCACAGGAATTGCATCCAACATCCCAGCTTCCTGCAGCAGCTATCCTGATAACTATCCCTGCACCTGAAGCCATAAAAAGCCTTCTCTTTCCCATTCAGGCTGAATGCTTCTATAAATGGATAGAAAAAAAATTCAAATGCCCCAAGACAAATTTCTATCGTGCTCAGAGCTCTTTTTTCACCACTTCTGGGTTTTGTAGTTCTTATACTATTACTGGGCACAAAGGGAAAAGCCTGAGTTTTGTCTCTCTATAATTATTAATTTATTTGGAGTGGGAAAACTGCACGAGGTTAAACAGAACGCTTCCAGCAAGGAAGTTTGTGCAGTGTCACTTGATTATCCTTTACTTGGTACAGAAGCCAAATCCAATCACTCAGAACATCAAATATTTCATCTCATTTTACATAAAGCTACAAAAGAAGACTTGTCCTCCATTTTAATGTGCTTGAATGAAAGATTTTTCTATCAGGTAAATTTTCCTGATCATTTGTGTTGATCTTAAAGACAAAGGGGCTCAGTAATTTCTGAGCCAAAACTGGAGCCCCTCTCTGAACACCAGCTCTGGGCAAATATTAAATTTTGACTCATTATGTCTGATTTAATCTCTTCCAATGGCTAAACACCCTCATTCCTAAAATTTGGACCCAATTTGGGGTTTAATCGGGCTAATATCAAATTCCTGAGAAATGGATGACCACACACTATCTGTTGAGATAAGGAAGAATTGTAATTACTACAAACGTCACTGCAGGTATCTTGCAGGTAATAAGGGAACCTTGTAACCTTTCTTTTAGACAAAGAACATAAATTAACCCTTTAAGTACCAAACAGCACAAGAGATTTTCCAAAACTCTATTGATGCAGAGCTCTTTCTGCTTTATCAGCACCCCTCTGTTTCAAGGCCATTTGAATACTACAGAATATCTCAGCCTTCAAGACATCACCCACAAGACCTCTGAGTTTTGATCTCCTTATACACATTTCTTGCCTTGCTTTACACAAAGATGAGAGTTTTTCCTCTCAGTTGCTCAAGTAGCCTTTTTCAATTGAATCTGAGGGTTTGACATAATCCAAATCTGCCATTTTAAATGACCTTAAGCAATGCTGAGTCCAAGACAAGCTCAGCATCACACAGAACCAAGTCATGGGAGTGTACAGTCATGCATTTTTATATCAGTACATGATTGAATAGGAAACATTTTTATCATCAGGAGTAGAAATTCCAATGGCTCAGATTTAGGATTTTCTACTCTTTCACAAGAGGGAATTCAGAGAAATAAATATGGACTTCCTAGGACAGTTGACATGAAGATACTGATTTAACTCTGAAGAGCCTTTCCTGCTAAAGCTCTGCCAAGATCTGCCACGGCCTCTTGAACTGTGCCCTTGAACCTGGTGCCCTGCCCTCTTGAACCTGATAACTAGAACTGCCTGCACACAGTGTTAAAACATTTTTAGCACACATGTGGCATGTGTAACCATACACCAGCTTGCTCACTGCAGTGGGAGTGACATTTCCTTGCTTGCATTTGACTGATGGTACTCAGTCCTATTTTGATAACACAAAGTTAAAAAAGAGGAAAGAAATTCCTTAACTGTCCTTCAAAATGCCTTAGAAACTCTTCCTATTTCAGTGGTTTACACTTAAATTTAGAAGGAAATAATATTTATAAGTATCAAAATGTGGTAACCAGTCTAGAGATATTCCTTCCAAGCTTCACCTGAAAGCAGGAGATGGGGACAGCCTGGGTAACCTGAGATGGGGCTATCCAGGCCCTGTCAAGGCAAGTCCTAAATACTTCCAAGCAAGTGAAATCCAACCCCTTCTCTGGACAAACTTCTCCAACGTTTAATTCTTCTCATAGTGAAGAATTTTATTCCTATTTCCAGACTTTGTGATTTCCCCTAAAGGAATGTGTGCCCCTTGAACTGTCATCACACATCCTCGTGAACATAGTGACTACCCTTTACATATTAAAAGACAGTCATTAAATACCCACAGTGTTCCAAGTTAAAAAGGTTTACACAAAATTTGAAAGGAATAAAATAAAATAAAATAAAATAAAATAAATATAAATAAAATAAATATAAATAAAATAAATGAAATAAATAAAATTTAAAAAAATAAAAAAATTAAAATAAAATAAAATAAAATAAAATAAAATAAAATAAAATAAAATAAAATAAAATAAAATAAAATAAAATAAAATAAAAGGAACACACACTTTTCTTATCTCCTGCCCATACGGACACTGCTATGAAAACATTTATTTCACCTCACTGTCTGAATCTGTAGGCATGTATTCTTGGGTTTCTTCCTTTTTCTGATACTATCTATGAGAAACCTGACATCAACCTACCTTCTTTAGAAACCTGAGTAATAAACATTTCCTTTGATCTCAAGCAGAAATGGGCAAAGTCTGGTAATATTTTTTTTTTTCCTACTGATATTTTACTTAACATTCAATCCACAGGAATACTGTAATTTTTCCCACAGATGTCTACTGCCCTCTGTAGGATTATTTTAAATAAAATATTAGGAACAAAGTAGAAGAAAAAAATAAAAAGCAAGCATGTAAGCCTGTCACAGTAGTGTATCACATCATCAACATGGTGGAGGTGGCTTATGAAGTTGATGTCTCTTACAGCTTCAAAATTTCATTGATTTTATAGATTGGACACAAGGAATAAGCAGAATATTCCCAGCCAACACCATCAGAGAGTGCAGAATGAAAACTGAGTGCCTGAAGAACAGAGAAGACAGTGGGAACATGAGGGTGTTCAGAGCTAGTCAACAATCCCCACCATTCTGCAGAACTGCAGGCTGCTTTCAGAGCATGTCCCAAGAGATTGTGTCCTGTCTGCAAGCAAAACACTGACATAAACTCATGAGAAAACCAACTGCATCAAAGTCTTTACTGAAGTTGTAGGTTCCATTTATTTAAGTTTCCTTCTTGATACTCCTAGGACACAGTTCTGGTTCCCATTGCCATGGATAAAAAGTAGATGCATGGATGTTAAATTGCATATGCAAATCAAAATTTGGCTGTATTTTATCTGGTGATCCAGTCAGACAGTTAGAAAGACGTGGTAATGTGGAGCCTCAAAGTAACTACTAACTGCACACAGGCACAGAAATGCAATGTTCATTTGCTTCTCTACACTCATTAGAAAAGTTCATGATAACTTAGATGAGGTCAGAAGTGACATGGGAAGTGGCTGATGCCTTCCATGCCATAGGAGACCTGTGATGTTCAAGGACATGAAAGGACAAGGAAGTAAATCAAAGCTATTCCTACATAAGCATGGGCTAAGTAATTCTGACAATTCAGAAGAGAATTGGCTCCAGTTGTATGAAGGGATTAGGGTGACATAAAAAACCCCAAAGCCCAGAAGCCTAAGTGTTTAATTCCCCACAAAACAAAAATGCAATTAAGACTTCAATGGCATTTTTCTTTAAAAAAAAAGCCTGCAACACCAATTACACATATAAAAATACCCTGTCTGGAATGTAACTGCAATTAGAAATGGCTAATCACCGTGACAATAAATAAAAGAACATACTACAGCACATTATCATTTTATGATGTGAGGAATGAGGGTCCTGAAATTCCTGTGAGTTCAGATAAATTCCCTACAAAAGAGGAATTTTGCACATAAACTGAGGCTCTAACTCCAAAAAGCTATCAGGCCCCAATCTCAAAGCAGGTGGCCACAGGACTAAACCAGGTGTCTGAGTGATCCTTACTACAGATCACTTCCCTCTTCTCTGTATATTGGTGACAGACAACATGTGGAGACTGAGAAAATAAAAACACTGAGGACACAAGGTCAGCTGTGGGGCAGAGAAGATTTGCATCTCTTTCCTCCACGTTCCTTTGCTGAGAGCACGTGTGCACCTCACATCAAACACGTGCATCCATCCAAGAGCTTCATCTTTGTCTGCAGTGGTGCAATAATTTTTGATATTACACAAATTCTCTCCCCAAGTTTTCTAGAAAATCAGTGCTCTCATCAGTGGCTGGTTTACAGAATCTTTTGAAAAATCTAGGTTATTTATTTCCCAGCAGTTGGCTGTTCTTCCATTTGCTGTCCTTTCCCTTTCTGATGCATTCTGCTTCAATTAATGCACTTTCATCGCCTCAAGACACAGACCACTGACTAACAAGACAATTTGCATCCAGAGGGAAAGGCCACAGCTTAATAAAAGCTAAAAATTACAACCTGCTTTTTGTAAGAAATGATTCAAACATTCAAGCACTGAAGGCCACCTTCTATCAACAAAGTGACCAATCTTGCCAAAAGAGGCTGATTTTTATTTCTCACATTTCCTTCCTCAAAAACACAACGGAGCAGGTACTGGGTAAAGAGATGAAAACTTACCAAGCCTGGCAGACAGCACAGTCATGTAAGTCTCATTTTCTTAGGCAAAACACAGGATATGGGTCAGAAAACCTGAATTGTCTTAGCACTTTGACAATAAACTTTGCCTGGCAATGTTACAATTGATTTCAAAACAAGCCAAAAATTTGTCAAACCAATTGCTTTTGTTTCTCATGGATGCAGACCAACTTTGTGTCATGATGATACTTTTAAGAAAAGTTCAAGTTCAACTTTACATAAGCTTTTTTCTTTTTTTAAAGACCATAATTTATGACTGGAAATTTTGACCAGAGCAAAATTCTGAGTAGTTAATGCAACTTATGTAGATTGTCAGCCTAAGAGCCAGCCTTGTTTCCTTTAGTCATTTGTAATATTTGTAGGAAGCAGTTCATCTCATGTGCTTCTTCAGCAACCAGTTTATCTTTCTCAGGAGATGAATTATAGTGAGGAATGAGGGTTCCCAGAACTGACTGTCTAAAAGCAGTTGATATTTAAGTTAGTTGACAAATCATTGCTATTTCTCTGTATGCATAAGGACTTCTTCCTTTCTTTTCTGAAGACTAAAACCAGTACTTTACCTCCCTTATTTAGTAATTTTGGTTAACTGAGAAAACAATTAAAATAGATGGAAGTCCTCTCCATGCAGCATACCACCACACATCCCTTATGGAGTAGGGATCATCTAGCCAGCCAAGCCATGCTGCAGGACAAAGCAAATCCCATTTCACCTCTCCCCAATCCAGTGCTTATCGTACATGAGCATAAAAATATTCACAAGAAGGACAAAGAAAGAAACTGGGAAGATTTACACAGGAAAACAAGGTTTCTACTGCTCACACAAACACCTGTTAGCTTGTTCTTTGAACTGAAAGGCAGACCTAATTCGAATTTAGAGACAACTATTACATGCTGATGTCACAGTTAAATCATTACTGTTTACACACTGTACCATTCTAAAAGAGCACACACTGATTTACCAAGGTGGAATATTGCTAAATTATTAGCTTACTATGCTAATACATTAATCTCTAACATAATTATATTAGACAGAGGTGAATTTTATTTTTCTGTTATACAAAATATGATCAGGGTGTTTCAGAATGCCCCTGGAGAATGCTGAGGGTCCTCTGCTGCCACCATAACTTTTTTGGGGTAACATTCCAAAACCTACTGACACGCAGCCCTGGGATAACAATTCCCAGAGAAAGAAGAGCAGAGTTTCCTGGAAAGAACCAAGCCTGAGAACTACAGAGAAGCTGACCTAGACCAGTGCTTTTCCCTGGAGCAAAATGCTCATTACAGTTATCAGAACCTCTGCACAGCCAGCGAGGAGACTTGAGCCTGAAGGCTGCCACTGTCAAGTGAGTGCAAGGAGCCTGTGCTGAGGCCCAGTGCTGGCCCCTCTTTGTCAGCAGAATGACTTTGGGAATGAGGGATTTGCTGCCAGCCCACGCCAGCAATCTGACCATGCAGGGCTGGAGAGATGCACTCAGTTCTCACCAGCCACAGCCCCCAGCCCCACTCCGAGCTACAAACGGAGCCTAATGAATGCTGGCAGATCACTGCATCAGTGAATGGACACAAAGTCAGCAAATGTCATTCAAAAAAGCTCTGCTTCACACACAGCATGGCTCTGAGTGTTCCTGATGTGCTGCCACAGACATCACTTCACTGCAACATCTGTAAAACATAACATGTTCCTGCCTTCACACACAACACTAGATGATTCCTGAAATTAGATTGGAATTGAGTAATTTTGTCTCCTACAGGGTAGTCCACAACAGTGATGGAAATGAAAGCAAACTGTACTATTTATCATATAAAAACTTTGCTGAAATCTTTAGTGGTCATTTTTCATTCTTGTCAAACTACTCATCAAAATGCCTTCTTTTATGATTAATTCATTCCCCCTTATCTGCGCTTGAAGCAAAATGAAAAAGCACGGTTCACCAGTGCCAGGATATTTTAAAGTTATTTTTTGGATGTACCTTCAGGCCAGCAAGTCACAACTTCAGATATATTAAAGGAGGACTATACTTTTTTCAAGAAGAGACAGCTGGCTTTTGGATTATAGATGTCATGTTTACAACACACAACTTTGAGACAGTCTTACAACTTCTGGAGATTAACAGAAAATCCAATTTCCGCCCAACTGAAGCCATTATTAGGAAAAATGCAAATGATGAAGTGCTTACCTTTGTCATTGCTGCTTGTTGGGGTTGGGGGGAGAAGGCCAGGCTTAGATTTGTCATAGTTGTTGAAGCTCTGGCTGCGTCGGTTGTTGGCACTGATGGAACCACGAGCTTTGGCCTCGCTGCCCGCAGCGGACACCCTCATGGTGGGACCTGGAAGTCTGGTGGAAGAATTTACAGCATGTTTAAACACAGGTAAAAGGCACTCTGGGCAAGAAACTATGGGACACCATGCATAAGCTGAAAACAAAAGCATCAACAGCACAAGTATAAGCTCATAAAGGTCTTTCTACTGCCGTAAGAACAAATCAAAGGATCGTCTTAGATGAAAATTGTGTGACAAACAAGCTGCAGTCTGGATTGTTTTACGCCAGAAAAAAAGCCCTGAGACAAAATTAAAAAGTCACCTGCCATAAATCTGGTGAATCAGAAATAGTTGCAGGTAAATTCAGGGGAGCAATACCACTGGCAAAAGGTTAAGACTAAGTCAGGCCTTACTGTTCTTAAACCGGACACTTCATCACATGCTGGCCACAAAAGGCTATCCTTATTTCAGAAATAACAATGAGATGGAACTTGGCAGCCTTTTCCCTTCTAGAGAAGCACATCTCACCTCTGCCCTGACAGCTACAAAGCTCAGCAGCCAAGCCCAGCAAGACTTTAACCTGATTTAATTATTTGAGCCTATATAAATCACACAAAGCTTCAGTACCCTTACCTAGGGTAATCACATTATCAGTGAGCTGGTGTTAGCCTCTGGTTTAAACTGGGCATCTGCCTCTTCCAGCATTTTCTTACCATAGCCTGTACTTACCTGATTAAGCTGATTAACTAGGGAAAAAAAATATAGTTATTCTGGAGTAAGGAAACAAACTTTTATGCTTTTCAGGCAAAAAAGGAAGGTGGGAGACTTCTCTAAAAAGTCCAACAGAATCAGGAAAGCCACTGGCATCACATCTCAGAACACCTCAAAGCCAACATTCACACACAGAATCTTTTTAAAGCTTCTTCATGTAAAATATAAAAATCTATTCAAATAACTTGTGTCAATAATTAAGTAAAAGGAAGAACTCCCAGTTGTCAGAGAGAGTGGGGATGCAACTGGCCAAATCAGCATTGTACCTCTGAGAGAAGGAAGAGAAGCCAGGAAGGAACCTGGCAGGGCTTCCAAAACAAACTCATTGAACCAGGACCAGTGAATAAATAGAAAATATGAAAAGAAACATGGAGAAAAAGCCAAAATGTCAGGAGCTGCATGCACATGCTTTCAAAGCTCAAAAGAGTCTAAGACACGAGGGCATCATTCAAATACAAACCCGAAAATTAATTTACAAGCTCAAACCACCACAGATTCAGCACAGCATATCATGGTTCTGAGGTTGACTTTTAGACCAGTATCTCTAATTATCCAGCTTTTTCCAGCACTGGGAGGGGATGCTAAAAAGTTGTCCATACTCATCATTGCAGCAAAGGGTCCATGAGAAAACCCCAGAGGGGCTTCATCAACTGCAGAGGAGACTGCAGGGGAAGAAGCTGAGGGCAACCAGTGACAAATAAAACTTTTTGAGAAAGTCACCAAGACAAGGAAGTTCATGAAAAATTCATTTTGTTTGACAGGAAACTAGCTAGATTTTCCACAAGGTACCTCAACCCAAAGCTGCCACCCAGTTTTGAAACACTGAGGATGGGGCACCCACCCCAGGATGGCTACAAGGGCCCCAGTATGGGAGCGGAGTTTTCCAGCAGCAGCAGGGAAGGGCCAATCTTCCTGTAGTGATGGATTAGAAAAGGCTCCCCACACATATCTACACGGGTTTTGCAAAGCTGTCACATTTTAAAGTAAACAAACCACTTAAGAAGTGACACGTTTTCCATCTGAGTCAGTATTGTCACTGCCAATAAAAACACACCAAGAATAAAAAACCTACGTGCCAGGAGCACTCTTGAAGGTATCCTCTCTCTTAGACTTTTTTTTCCCCCCCACTGTAGTTTAACTAAGTGGTTTTAAGCCCCTGCTTTTGGTATTAGGTCAAGACACTTCACAGCAGTGTCTGTGAAATCTAAAGAAAAAATCAGGTTCAGGGAGACACTTCTGAGAGAAGGTACTGAGCTTGGAGAACACACTTTTTTGCTACTCTTCAGCACCTCTGTTCAACAAATATGAGTTGTCAAGCCATTATTAAGATCAAGGAAGAACATGAAAAGGAAATGCAGAACTTTAGAGCAGGGATTGTTCTGCAGAGATTCACTGTTAGCATATAAGAAATAAGAGTGGGAAATAAATCTAAATTATCCAGCAGAAAAAACAATCTATAAAGATCATAAGCTATAGCTCACAAGCTTAGCAAAAATGGTATGGTATAATTTACCAATGTAAAACTATATTCTAGTCAAACATTTACATATAATAGTAAAATAACAAGATTATTACCCAGATTAATAACCCCAGCAACCCTTAGATGAGATGGACAGATGAACTGGCATGCAAATCATGCTGGGACCCAGGGAGAAAAGGGACTGAAGTGCCTCTGACTGCCTTCCAGGGAGGTCACAGGTGCTGGGTGTGGGAGCACTGGGGACAGCAGGGGCTCTGAGCAGCAAGAGCCACACAGTGCTGCTGGGGCTCACAGCATGCAGGTGACACTCTCCTCACTAGCTGAGCCACTGGCCTGATGCAGCTCAGATGGGGGATGGGACTGGATGATCTTTAAGGTCATCTCCAATCCAAAACATTCTATGATTCTATGATTTCAATAATGCAGGTCAAAATATAATCAATACAGTGGGGTGAGAACTCCCAGAACCATGTTTTGTTCTCAAAAGCAAAAGCTCCTAAGAACAAAAAATCA
Source organism: Haemorhous mexicanus (assembly GCF_027477595.1). NCBI lineage: Eukaryota > Metazoa > Chordata > Aves > Passeriformes > Fringillidae > Haemorhous > Haemorhous mexicanus. The sequence continues at coordinate 3,337,261 of NC_082346.1, forward strand.
AATTATTTCTTTGAGGGCCAAAATGCATTTCACACCTCAAAAAAAAAAAAAAAAAAAAAAAAAAAAAAGAAAAAAAATTAAATCCATCTAAAACTTTCCCATTTCAGCCACCTGTAAAGGCCTAGTTACAAACTGTTTTTGACAGGAACCCTAAACATGCACCCAGAAATATTGCAAAAGGTTATTCATGCTTTGCAGAAGATGAAGAAATGCTAACCTAGAAGACCTTTTCTGACCAAGAGTGAATCGGATGATTTTGCTTTGAGATGAGTCCCTGGGAGATGCACTGTGACAGGAAAGAAAAAGCGGAAGAGAACATTGAACAAAGAAACTTTTTGGTTGTTTTTGTTTTTTTTTTTAAGCCACTGAACTTAGTAACTGGTTTGAGGGAAAATTTTTTTTTATGAATTTCACAAGAATATAAAGCTTCTTGCCCAAGTATGGCTTCAGGTCAAAACTACTACAGTCTGAAATTAATTTTTACGGCGTAATGAACGTGCAAATCTGCATGCAACCCCCAACTCTATTCCTCTTTTCCTTCTCACGCCTTTATTATATATATTTTCTGTAGAATCTGAGCAATTTGACTTTAGTACATATTAAGAACACAAGACATTGAGGATCTTCAGGATATACATATTAGTCAATTATTTGAAACCCAGCCCAATCTACCCAATGGAATGAGAACAGCAGAACAGTGTTCAGCATCTCTGCATGTTTGACAGAAAACTTGCAGAAATCTCTTCAAACACGTCTTTATTTTACAGTAATTACTTTCTGTTTATACATGCTGTAGGAACACTATGTTTTTCAACTACACAAAACTATTGTTTACACCCAAATGAGCATAATTTGTGAAGAAAGACATAAAAGCCAAACCCAAATAACCTCTGAGTGGTCCCACTTGGAAGGCTTCAGTGGAACTGTTTATATTCCTCCTAAGGCAGCACTTCAGCCAGCATTCACCTCAAGGTGTGGTAACACAAGCAAGCCTCAATGTGAGATTTGTAAGAACAAGAAGCCTTCATACTTTAGTAATTGTACAAATATGATTTCTGCTTTTAATTCTCTTTCTTATCCCCACTAAACCTTCCCTGTTTTAGCAGTGCAAGGGTCAGACCAGTAGAAGGCTGCACATGCATTTACTGTAGTACTGCCTCAGAAGACTGCTTTTATTCCAACCTGCCCAGAGCACTCCTAGCACTAAAGACATTCAAGGAACAAAACCCCTTTCTATTCATCTGTACTCTGATCTAGGAGTGCCAACAAACACCAATGGAAATTATTTTTCATGTAAAGCCAGCAGCATATTATTTTTTGACCAAAAAGTCTAAATTTGATTTTGATTGCCACCAGGCGTTATGAGCTCTATTTCTTTTACCACTGTCAGAGTAACCCTTCCTCACAGTGGAAGGTAACCCTTCCATTTCTTAGTGAGGACTGAAACTCCTGTAATCTGAGAACTGGTTTTCACATGCCTAAAATATATGTTTTCTAAGGGAAAAAACGTGCATGCTTTGTGAGTAGAAAGAAGCAAAAGGAATAGTGAGAAAAGCAAAAGGAATAGTGAGAAAAGCATCCTTTTACAATCCTGTGGTTACTTGGTCTAGCAGGGATGTTACACCCATTGGGCTGAAGATTTCCAGCACTGAGAACATCTTTAAACACACGTGTTTTCATTTCCAAAGGCTTTTGGTAATTGGAAGTCAATTGCTACCCAGCATTCCATTCCCAACACACTTTATTCTAGAGCACAATTAAATAAAGTAGTTTCTCTGGCTTTTTAAGACCTGCAGTATGAAGTAAATAAATAAATTTTTAAAAAAATTAAAAACTTGAAGGCGATTTCCCCACCTGGATTGCATTTCTGGTTGTGCTTTTAACTGATGCTGCACAGCTTGTGGGGGCTGTTGGCACGGAGTGTGGAGCGGAGCTGGCACCTGCTGCTGAGGGACCCCCACCTGGCACTGGGATGGAGGCCCTGCTTGTTGGGATGGATGGTGCTGGGGCTGCTGCTGCTGCTGCTTGTACCGAGACAGGCTGAAGAACAAGCCCAGGATGGCCTTTAGATTCCCATTCCTGATTTCTGTAAGGCAAAGTGGAGAAGTCACTCATCAGCCATCAGTGGGTGTTTTCTCTCCGACAGCACAGCGGGTCAGCCTCTGCATCCCCAGAATACTGTCTGAACTGAGCTCCTTTGGGATATCCTTCAGGATAAGTTTCTTTCTGCACATCTCATTGGCATTACAGTTGATTGCCAGTGAGCACCAATGACAAATAAATAACTAATCTCTGCCCTGCGGTGCCTGAGCAATATCTCACATTTCTGCTGCAGTCTCTGCTAATGCCAGGGTGCTTAAAAAGCAAGTCCCTTAAATCTTTCCTTTAAACTAACAGAACCCAAAACAGAACCCCCACAACAACAATTGCATTAAGGACAGCATGCTGTAAATGATTTCTCAGTCCTAAACTTGCACAAGGAGGAAACTACTCCATTCTCACACGTGTTTCTGGAATGTCAGAATAATCGCTTCCACTGAGAAAATTTGATGCAAGTTTTGCACTAGAAAATATGTTTATTGGTGACATGGCTGTATTCAAACATAATTACCAGCTTTGATACTATCACAAGCTGGTAAGGGATGGGCATTTAATGTACCAAAGACAGTCAAGGTATAAACTTTTCAATTCCTGAATGTCATCCTGCTCTTCTATGCAATATCAAGTGCAAAAATGTAAAAGCAAACAGAAATACAAAGATGAAGAGGTGTATCAGACCATGCACTTAACCACTGTATCATAATTAATATGCCAGAGGGCAAATTCTTTCTTGCAGACAACCTTAATGTGCTGTGACTTAATTATTTAGCATGTTTAATTTCCTAAATTTAAAAAGTGAATTTAAAAAGCTACATCAAAAAGCTGAACTTCTGCCTGTGTTGTACAGATCACTTGAACTAAAAGCTGACTGTTGCCCTGTGAGAAAGTAAGGACATGTATTAAGCCAGTGGCCAAGCACAAAGGCAAGAACCAGAATTTTCATTTGTTTCCAGTTTCCACTCCATCCTTTACTCCCTCTCCCAGCCACATTTCTGCTCACACTGCTCATCTTTGCTGTACAAACAAGCTTCTGCCCCTAATCCTAAGCACTTTACGAAGCAGATCTGAGGCTCAAGGTTTAAAACTGTTCTTTACCCATTCTGTACCAGCTTCCAGCTTTGGTCTCCTTGTCTACCTGCACCTCAGCCACTAATATAATTTACTTACTTTCTGAAATTTATCTCAACCCATGCCCACGTCTTCAGAGATTATCAGCCCTTCTCCAAGTGGCCCTGGTCATCACCCAGACCCAGGATATTCCTTTCCTCTCACACTATATGACTCAGTTACCCTAGCCATTTTTTCTTCTCTGCAGCCTTGGTCCCTCCATCAGTGCTCTCTCCCACCACTGACCCCCCAATCCCTTGTTTAAAGGATTATCATCCCCAGGGCCCTTCAGCAGCCATTTTCAGTCTTCCTTCATTTTCTTGGCTAATTTTATTCTCTTCCTGAACAGTGGGGTCCCAATTAATCCTGCCTGTTTCCCCTTTTCCCAGCCCACTCCTGCTCCCATGCAGCATCATGCACAAACCCAGCCTCCTCTCACTGCACCAGGCAGGTTCCTTCTCTAATCTGCAGATTCTCCTCAATAATCTGTGTTTAGCTCAGGAGGACGGGGATGGAAGCAGAACAGACACAAAATACAGCAGAACACAGTAAAAATTATTTCCTTAACTCCAGCATTCAAATTACTCATGGGAACTGTAAGGAAAGCAGCATCCAAGCACAGGTCAAAGCATAACTAAACAGATCCAGAGGCACTGGGAAGCTTAACTGCACAAATACAGGTCAGATACAAAAGAAATTACCATGGACCTACTTGTTTACATTTAGCAAAGCTATATGCAACTGGAAACTGATTTCTATGTGAAATGAAAGGCAATTATAACAATAACCCGACTAAGACGTGTTGCTGCCTGTTTTCTGCTGCATTTATCAGAAAGGCAATCTGCTTTTGACCAAATAATCAAAAGAAGAACACTTTCAATGAGTTAAAGCAGCCTCTTCCCCTCTGAATTTGAAAAAAAAAAACATTTTAAATCGGACCTTCAGCACTACCTCTGTTTCTTTTATCTTAAAAACTGAGGTAATTCTGGCAGTTCTACCTTGCATTTCATACAAAAGGAGTATTTCAAAGACTACCTCAGCCTCACTGCACTCTGCACATCAGCAGAGTCTCAAATGCTTCCTGCTTCAAGTCCTCTCCAGCCCATGGTCAGCTCCAGTATCATACTGACTTAGATAAGGACAAGGATGACACCCAGCCATTCTAAATGTGGAGCCAAAAATTACTGGAAACAAACACTCCAGACACTTGAAACTGGAATCTGGGTTCCATAGGAAACCCCACAAGTCCACTCTTGGGAGATTTCCATCCTGGCACATCCCTGCTGGTGCTTGTTTCCCCTATGTCACTGCTCCAGGATGTGTTCAGCTGATCATTATCCAGCTCATCTGTTATCCAAAAGATGTGCAGCTGCTTATCTGTGATACCAGTCTGAGTTTCTAATGCACGTTTGTGTCCTCCAATATCTTCAATATTGTGTGAAGGACAGCAAGCTTTTCTGGGCAGCTGCAATTCCAGAAGTCTAGAACAGGTCTAAGGGCAGGAGTATAGAATGACAGTTCAAAGAATGAACAATAAAAATTTGCAGCAAGAAGTGAAAAGAGATCTCCAGCTCTCAATAGTTTTCTTCAGTAACTAGAAATGGAGATTTTCGATTTTTAAGAATCTCTGATAAAGAGATGCCTTTTTGCCTTCACGTTTCTGGGAAGGGGAGCCTCTAGCACAGCACAGCCATTATCAGTGACTGCAGATCCTCAGCATCTCCACTGCATGAATCCATCAAAATAGACTCTGTGTCAGTGGCACATATCAAAGCAGGATTTTTCAACACTGAAAGGATAGACACGTGCAGTCCCAAATTATTTCAACATTTAGGAGTCATCCAAATTCCAGTTTTGAGTCATTAACTTCCCTCCACACTGAAGCTGCACTGTTGAAAAATGCGTGCTCCTAACAACCCCAGGGGACTTCAGTGATTATTCCCGTTTGGAAGCAATCACAACCTTTTCCTTCCTCCTAGATGAGGATCTGCCAGTGAAGTAAATAAAGTTATTTGCAGTTGACCTAGCAGGTCTTGGCAACGTGCACAGAAACGCTGGCTTGTTTGGTAACAACATTCCTCACTTTAAATGGTTCTGTGATCCTCAACACAGTGCTGGAGAAACTAGAAAGAGAAATTCACTTCACTGTTGCACTCAAGTCTTTTAACTTACTTTATAAAAATGTATTCATTCCCTCCCCTTCTCTAGTTGTCGCTTTCTTCCTTCAATGTTAGTGGTGGAGCCAGTAAATTTAAATGTTTGCTGGCAGCAAACACTACTGGTCCCTTCTTTGCTTCCATGTGATTTAATACACTAATTCCTAGACAGTGTAAAAGACAGGCAGAAATCCCGACTCGGGGAAGCCATGGGATAACATGGGATGTGTCCTGCTGGGCCTGACTTGTGACTTGGCAGGAGAGCCATGAGCATTAATCATGCTGTCCCTTCCCCAGCGTGAGCCACACCATGCTGCCAGCTCCGCACACCCAGGCAGTGCTCTCATCACTGACCTGCCATTCCACTTTGGTTTTACCTTCTAGCCAGACAGGTAAATAACGTGAATGTATTTTTACAATATTGCCATGCTAAGGTCAAAATTGGCCTTTACAACCCACTCAGCCACATTTTCTTTTTAATCATTTCCTGGCAAACAAATTTTCTGCTGTTTGAAGTTTTAGCTCATGCTTTCTTTTCTTGACATGAGAATCCTTCTGATTATAACTGAGGAAGTGAGGTGTGTAATGCTGGCAGCTCTCAGGTGGACCATAGCAAAGCTTCTCTTCGGAGGAAAACTTTTGTTAATGCTGCTCTAATCCAGCCCAAGAATACACCCAACATTCAGCCTCCTCTTCTGCTAGCTGTAGTGCACTCAGGTTAGAACTCTAAATATCTGCTACTTTGCTGCAGCCTCCTCCTCCAAACTAACTTTGTGAAGAGACTCAGTCATCAAATGCAACTTTGAAGTCTCACTTGATGCCACACATTCAGTTATGTGTTCTGCAAAACACTGATGGAGATGTCATATCATATATTCAGCTACTGAACCCAACTGCTTTTCCAGCATATTTAAATGAAAATACAAATGAAAGCTGGTGATGAGGATGACAGAAAACTGTTTGATCTCTTAATAAGATAATAGCTAAACAGCTTCTGAGCCAACAGGTACCACACATCCTGGCATAAAGGAACAGAGTTAATCTAGTTCTGATGCTCTTCAAAAGCAGAGTGATTAATTAGAGGCCAAAACATCTTGTTTTGTTTCAAAACATTTGGATTTGATTGTTTTGTGCACTTGGAAACAAGAAGCAAGATGGCTGTTCATGTAAAAGAATAATTGAAGAATAAGGAAATAAATTTTTTCTCTGAAAAGGCAAACAACTGACAGCAGTTCACTTATATTTGTAAAATATACACTGATCAATGTGCAAATTATTGAACTGAGATAAGAAGTTTCTGGTTTTAAACAGAAAGTAGTAAAGACGTGACTGAATTTAATTTGGTCTCAATGATTACTTTTACAAGTCAGCTGTGTAGAGATTAGATACATATTTTATCTACCTTTTACACTGAGATGGGGGAAAAAAGAAATAAAGATTGTCAGAAGTTTAAATTGACCTTATTAATCTTCCATTACACTCCATGTTCTAGTTGCAAGCACAGGTAGCAATCCAGGTTCCTCATTTACCATGAAATCTTAAACAACCAATGGACTCACCTTCTGCCGACAGCCCCTGGATGTTAATCCCCTTAGCAGCCAAGAAACTCAGGCACGCATCTATGTTTTCAATCTGTTCAAGAACAAACAAAACAAACAGAAAAAAAGGAGACACAAAAAGAAAATGCATTGTAATAACTATTTACTTCCATCCACCACCACCCTTGAGCGTGCTCAGTCTTTGCATCCCATAAAAAAGTCCCTTTGCTCGTGATGTGGAAACCATAGCATGAAACCCCCTCAGTTACTGAGGTCCTAAATGAATTATTCCATTGATTATAAACTGACTGTTCCACAGGTCAGGGCCTTCTGTTATTTGCATTTGCACAAAGCAGGTGAGCTCAAGCCCCAGCCACAACGGGCGATCGCTGCATTCCTTACTAGAGGGTCAAGGATGCTCTGCACCAGGATTCGTAACCTACAACGAGTGCAACAAACATTAAACCGAAAATAAACATGGAGGCCACTTGTTTGAGAAGGCAGACTGCCACTTGCTCCCAAGCTGACAGCTGGCAGAAGTTTCCAGCCACACCAGGAGCTGGACACAAAAGCTGTAAGTGGAAACTGCGTCCGGAATCCGGAGCGCGTTCCCTGGCGGCATTCCCCGCGAGGCACAAACACCAGGCCACGCTGGGCACTGGCTGAGGGGCACCTCCTGCCCCTCACAGGGGTGGCACAATGGGAACAGCCTTCGTGGCATAAAATCAGCTTTCACCAGGGAGGGACTTGTGCACAACAGGTCTGGACTCCAACCCTACCTAAGAAAGTGAACTCCAGAGGGGCTGAACGAGTCGGGAATGCTTTCCACTCTACCTCAACATTACAGTAAGAATCTTGCAGTAGCCTCACACTTGATTTCCCACCAAGTTCCCAGCGAAGCTCTGCTGTCATAGCCAGAAGATGCAGGGAGATGCCAGCCCCCACCCCAAACCAAAGCAAGAACCTCCATGCAAAAGCCTGAGCTTGGACACCTCAAGGGGCTGCAAGGAAGATTTGGGAAAATACCATGGTTTGTGTGTGGTTACAGAAAAAAAACTTCTTGGATGATACTGTTGAGCAATTCTTTTATTTAACCGTGGTAATCAGCAAGTGATAGAGTCTTTGTGTTTGAACATCTCTCAAATGTTAATTTATCAATTCCTGAAACATTGCAACCAAACACTGCATCCACCACATGGATAAGGAAGGAGACAGACACCGAGCCCCACACTTGGTCTCACATAACTACCTTTATTCTGTGAAGTGTGAAGACATCAAAAGGAAACATGAAAAATCCAGCTGCCCTGGCAGCCCCTGCCTGCCCTCAAAAAAACACACAACTGAGGGCAAAGACAGCAGTTTAGAGCTCCCAGCACCTGACCTGAGCTCCTTGTCCTTCTCAAAGTAATAAAAAGTATCAGGGAAGCTGCCAGGAAACCTCCCACATGGACTTCTCTCAGAGTACATTAATTTATGGTCTATAACTATAAAATAATTTTCTTCCATCGGGGTGGAGGTTAAGTTATTGGCATTGCTGAACTGTGACTTCAACAATTAGAAACACTTTTATCAACCTCATTATGCTTTGAGATATAATATAAAGTACACAAAGTATATAGTACACTTTGAGTAAATTATATACTCCAAAACCCAGAGAGGTACCAAAGAAAACATTTCCTGTACTGCTCAGACCTTAAGGCTTGGAGCAGGGTGCAGTTCAAAGGTTCATTTATCCACAGTCCAATATGATCCAACAGTCAATTGACCCATTTCCTGCTTCAGTACTCCACAATCCTTTCAAGTTTCCAACAGGGCTCTTTTATTGAGGTGATTGGAGACTTGGCTGGAAAACCAAAGTCCACCTTTTCAAGAATAAACACCACATAAAAGGATCAATCCATTCCTACTAGCTGCACTTAGCAAGCTGCATCATTCCGGGAACACTTCCAGACTTCCACAGCTGTGGGCAGATGCCTCCTCTCCAAACAAGCAGGTTAGTGCCTTAAGATAAGCAGTATCTCACCCTCACTCCAGATCTGCAGTAGCTCTCTCTGTGTTGCTCTGCTTGCTTCTCTTCCCAGGCCCCTCACCTTTGCACAAACTCTCTCTTAGGACAGAGTGAGCAGAAGATTAAGATTTACATCTGGATAGTGAGCTCCTCATCCATGTCCTCATTCTTGGTGCTACTCAGCAATCTTTGGTGATGCCCTGATCTCATCCTCTTCAGATTCAGGGAGTCCCCTTTAAAATAATTCCATTTCTCCTATGGCATAACCCCACAGTTTTTCTGAGCATTGCAGGCACTGAATTAAAGTACATCACTCCCATCCTCAGACTGATGGGTGACTCTCCATCACAGGTCTGTGGTGGTTCTTTCCTCGGGGTCACCATTTGTGACGGTGTTCACAGGGGTCCCAGGATGAGGGAAGAGACGAGAAAGTTGACTCTTATGTTCAGAAAGCTTGGTTTATTATTTTATTATATATATTATATTAAAACTATACTAAAAGAATAGAAGAAAGGATTTCATCAGAAGGCTGGCTAAGAATAGAAAAGGAATGAATAACAAAGGTTTGTCTCTGACCGAGACTGTCTGGACAGCTGGACTGGGATTGGCCATTAATTAGAAACAAACATATGAGACCAATCCCAGATCCACCTGTCGCATTCCACAGCAGCAGATAATTATTGTTTACATTTTGTTCCTGAGGCCTCTCAGCTTCTCAGGAGGAAAAAATCCTGAGGAAAGGATTTTTCATAAAAAATGTCAGTGACACAGGTCTGTATCTGAACCATAGGTTGAGCAACCTGGAACCTCACTGCCATGCAAAAGCTCAGATGGACTGCCTTGCCACACCAGTGGTAATACTGGCTAAAAGCTATGAGAAACAGGGGCTAAAAGGTGTGAGAAACAAGGGCTGTTGGTGCTCTGCTGGTATGGAAAACACCCCAAGTTCATCAGGCATGACAAAACAAAGTGGGAGTAACAGGGATGTGCAAAGGTACACCCTTTACATTCAGCAAATAAAGAACTAGCATAAGATGCTGTGGGGATGTACAGCACTGCACATATGAGAATTTCACTGAAAGAATAAAACTGAAAGATATAAAGGTGTCAATGACTGTCTAAGATTTACACAGTATCTGTGGTATTAGCAATATCACATGGCAGCATGGCAGGCATGAGAGGAATTGGTTGATTTTGAAGGAAAAATAGAGCTCGAAAAGGAAAACAGAAGGAAATTAGAAAAAATCCAAGAAGAAAGTGGAACACTGAATGCAGGACTATAGCTGAAATCATTAAAATTTACTGCTGGTAAGAATTCAAGGTCCTTCCCACACAACAATGGCTGGCCTGAGTCAAGAACCCTGACTTGGCTGAATCAGTCTAATGCATCAGAAATCAAGTTGCTGTTTGTAGAGATGACTTCCCAGCAATGCAACATGTCATGAACTTCACTCATAAAACCTCCAAGGAAGAATTCCTGCCCTGGTCCCTGCTGTAATAACTACTAATAATACAAAAATATTGTTTTATAGAGAAAGATGACCCCAGTGCAGACAGGGCTGGAGACAGCAAGCTATGATAATTAGACCATTTAGATGTGCATAGGATAGAAGTGAAGTTTCTGGATAAATCTCAGCTAGATGGTAGGAAAAAATTCTTCCCTGTGAGGGTGGTGAGGCCCTGGCACAGAACTGTGGCTGCTCCATCCCTGGAATTGTTCAAGGCCAGACTGGACAGGGCTTGGAGCAGCCTGGGATAGTGAAAGGAGTCCCTGCCCATGACAGGGAATTGGAACAAGATGTTCTTCAAAGTCCCTTCCAACCCAAACCATTCTATGAGTCTAAGCAAAACTCCAATGACTTTGCATCCTGGTGGCTTTCAACACAAAGTACAGTTGCCTCCTTGTAATTACAGCATTCAGCAGCAAATCATCACCCAGACTCTGTAGGCTCCTTTTCTGCCAAGTCCACATACTGCTTAAACCCTTTAAGCAGATGTGAAAGGACCGGATTTGCCAAAGGGGAGTGGATATTTTCTGTTTCTCTATGAGCTACAATTGTTTTTTTGGCTGACAATTCTGATTTCTCATTTGCTGTGTCAGCAACGTTTAACACAGCAGAAGCAAAGCAGGAAAGCAGGAAAGATAGCAGCTGGATGCTCTCATTCAATGCCTACCCAAAACAGGGGAAAGCTGTGCAAAAGAAGGAAAACCAAGCACAGCCACCCACAGTGATTATCTCACTCAGAAACGTTATGAGCCTTATTAAACCTCCCAGACAAAATATTCAAATGAATTTGCAATTTTAGATCACCACATTTAAACTGTTTCAGGTGTAATCTGCTATCAACAAGTGCTATCAATCCCACATCCTTTTATGATGGGCATTTATTCTCAAATGTCCCTAAATGCCAACCAAGGACAGCTGAGCCCACACCAGAGGGGCTGGCAGCCTCTGGGGTTCCTCCTCCTGCTTTCTTTTAATTAGGAGATTATGAGAAAAAAAACTCCAGCAACGCTGTAAAATTAAATTTCTGCTCAGACATAACCAATCAAGTGTCATCATTCCCATTCTCATTTTCAGAGAAGGAAAAGCTACCTGAAAACTTCCTCTTAACAGGAATAACCTGCCAAGGTGGGAACAGAAGGCATCTGCACATGGAGAACTGCCCAAGACCAGATAATCACACAAGACTTTGTGCTTGTCATATAGCAGCAATTTCCATTTCTATTCTTGCCAGTGCCAGAGAGAAAACATGCCCTGGCCTGTATGAGCAGAACAGGATATGCCAGAAACAAATTTAAAATAAACCCCAAGCTAAAATATCCCCATCCTGTAGCCTGTAAATGGAGACCCACAGGTGGGCACTGATGTGTTGAACATTGACTAGATCAGACAAAAAGCTGAGGATGGACACAGCCTCCAGCCAAAGCTGCCTGTCCAACTCTGCCAAGTCAAACACAAAGGTGAAGGATAACCAGTGCTGCCCCTGGCACAGACAGAGATGTTTTTCTAAACAAAAAAACAGAATTAAACTTCATGTAGGTTCCTTCACTTACAAACCAGGGAAGTTTCTCACGTTGTGATGCAAGACCTCTGCTCCCAACTTTTACAGTGATGAATGGGGAGTTTTGATGGGCTTATCCAGGAAACCCACTTCTCATACTGAAACCAGTGCTTATGTAGCCTGTGGCTCAATTTCATGTCTACTATATTAATTTCCAAAAGAAAAAAGAATGAATTCATTGTAAAGCTTTTAAGGCCTCACAAACCTCTATGCAATAATATTCCAGCAGACTTCACATACAGTGCAGAAACAAGGAAATAGCCTAAGAAACACAAGCTGTTCCTTAGGACAAAATTTACTCCTTGTCTGTATTTTTGAATAAGGCATTTACCCTCACATTTTTATATCCCAAAGTTTATAAAGAGCCCTAAAATCTTAAGTCATTCCATTGACAAGCTTTAGAATCCTGGATTTTTGGGGGAGGAAGGGCTCTCCATTCCAATATCTCATTTGCTCTATTTCCTAAACATAATTATATATAAAAAATACCCAAGCAGAACTGCAAATTCCATTTGTCCCAGAAGGATATAAATACTAACTCTTATTGCTCTGTTTAAAATAAATCTTCATTAGCAGTTATCCCATTCAAAATGTATCTTTTTAAAAAAGAAAATAATACATTGCTCCCAGCGTTCATCTGCTGCTCCTGACTACTTGGATAAAAACGTCTCCCAAAATTAAGTTTCAGGATTTTGACAGAACTTGGTGGGCACCTTAGAAATAAAATAAAAGATGTAATGGAAGGGCAAATGAAGCTAATCCATATTCTGAAGCCAGGTTGTGGCAGATATACCCACAGAAACAAAAATCTGCTCAAATATACGTGAGAAGTTGAGTCTTCTCTTAAAATTGCCTTACTTTGGGTTTTTAAAGACAAGGAGAGTTTGGGCATTAGTCTAAGGCTGGAGAACCAGCCTAAGCCTCATCTCATGCATCCTCTTCTCTTTGACCCTGGTAAAACCTTTGCTATCCTGTGTCTGCAGCTCTTCCTGCAGAAATAATGGGACAAATATTCAACTTTCACTCCCAACATGCCCAGTGTGAATAGAAATGAGGGCAGCAAACCCCAGAGAAAACCGTGCTGCACACTGGCCAAAATTCCTAATGACAACAAAGAGCATCCAAGGGACACTCTTGTGTTTTGAATGGATTCAGGCCATCCAGGGCAACTCCCAAGGTTTGCCAAAGCTGATCTGCTCAGGGAGAGACACATGGAGGATTGTAGAAATGCTCCTGCTTTATTCAGCTTTCTTTCAGGTTTGTTTTTTCAGGTTTATTTATTTAAAGATGAAATTTTCCCATGGGGAAAAACAAAAGCAAAGAGCATTTTCTTTGAAAAATATTCCTGGCAATATTAATTTTTGATTAGCTCTTCAGAATCAGACCTTTGAAAAGTTAAAGTGGATAATTTGTGAATAATTTGAAATCTTGAGACGTTCTAAATTAAGCAACAAGAAGCTCAACTGTGCAAAACAAGCATCAACAAAGAATCCTGCCTCTGGAGACTCATTAATTTAGGATATAGATGAAACTCTCTTGACAATATTTTAGCACATACCACAATAACTGTATTTCTTGGCACTGAATCTCTGTTCCTGTGTAACTGAAAAGAGGAAAAGGTGGGGAGAAGCCATGGCTGTGCTCAATAAACCCAGAATTAGGATGGCAGTGACTCTCACGGGTGCATTATTCCCACCTTCCCTGGCTGCCCATGGAAGACCCTTTCCTATCTGGGCCTGCCAGGCTACAAGTGATGTTCTGTGCAATTGGGAAAAGAGAGAATGGCTTTAAACTGAGAGAGAGCAGGTATGGATTAGATATTAGGAAGAAATCCTTCCCTGTGAGGGTGGTAAGGCCCTGGCACAGGCTGCCCAGAGAAGCTGTGGATGCCTCAGAGAGTTCAAGGCCAGGCTGGATGGGGCTTGGAGCCACCTGGGATTGAGGAAGGTGTCCCTGCCCGTGGCAGAAGAGTTGGAACCAGGTGGTCTTCACAATCCCTTCCAACCCAAATAATTTCATCAATCTGAAATGACACCAATATCTAGCAAAGGTGGATTTCTTCCTAAAACATCCTTGAAATTGACATAAACCAATTTTTTCCAGAGTGCACAAATGCCCAGAAGGAAGGACTGACACCAACACCAGCCAGGGCACCAAGCTCTGGCTGCTCTCTGTCCTCAAACACCAGCTCAGATGTTGAAAGCTCTGTCTATCAGTAACCTAAACTTGCATCAGGAATCCAGAATTTAATGAAACTTGCTCAGAAAGAACCTCCTGCAATGCAGTCACTGACAGCTGTTCCTTTCTAAAAAAGGTCCCTGGGCAGGAAGCTGTGGCCAGAGCCCATTCCCAGGCACTGAGCTCCCTCCCCACTGGCATTCCTGTGTCTGCAGGCCTGGGGCTCTCAGCCTCACCTGTTCCCAAGGGATTTGTTCCAGTGCCACCAACACATATGTGCCCCCTCCTTCCTTGCACCTGGATAACATTTCCTACTGAAATTCCCCTGCATAGCTGCTCAGAGCAAGTGCAATAATACCATTTGTGTATGTAAAAATAGCTCTGCACAAAACCCAGAAGAATAAAATGCTCTAGATATGCACTACCATCAAGGAATAGCTAATTAAAATAACCATTATCACCCAGTTACAGTGTATAAGCAATGGCTGCAAATGAAAGATCTGTGACAGGACACAGAGACAAAAATTTCATTTCTCTGCACTGTTTAATTCTTTGTAACAGCTATGATCTGTTTACACAGATATTCCACAGTGAAGAGCTTATCACTGCATCTCCTGTAAAAGAAACACCCAGGGAGGAGAACTAATTTCCATACAAACAATCTTAATCCTTATAGCACCAAGCTGAAGGAGAAGAATCAATTCATTTTTACTTCTACCTGTCCTCAAATCAACCAAACTTTTTCTTCTTAGTTAGAAAAGGTTCTAGTCCATGACTTCACAGTTTTCCCCATTTATGCCAAGCATAATAAGAAGCTGTGTGTCTGCAAAGTATTGCATAAAAGGTTTATTAATGTAATAATTTTTATCAGCCATGGTCATGGCAGAAAATTATGTTAATGGTGCTTGTAGACTTTGGTGTAGGTGTAAATATATAAGTGGAAGCTACAGACACCTCCATATACACATGTGGAATGACCCTGGCCCCTCAGTCCATTTGCTGTTTCATGAATACAGGGTGGCAGAACCACAGGTATTCAAAAGGCAGAAATTCCATTGAACTGTGACATAAATGATCAAATAGAATCTAATCCTGTCTTTATACTGAAGCTCATATATTGCATTTTTTGGCTAAAAATGACTTTGTTGCTCTTTATTGAACCTCACACTATTTCAGAGACATCCCTTCCAGAAATGAAACAAATCTCGGTGACACTGCCATGCCTCATGGCAGGGAGATGTGCATATTGGTCTTTCCTGATCCGGTCCAGCTCCATTTATCCTGTTATTTTCTATGCAGGATGATGGGGGGCTTGTGGTTTTATTTGGACTGCAAGCCCTGCAGCAGACACCTCTGATCCAACCACGCCTGCCTCACTGATTACCAGGCACAAATGGGAAGCATGGCAGCATAACAACAGTCTGGGAAACTGGAAAAAAACACAGACAGCAAAATCAAGCTTATCTTGGAGAGAGAGTCTTATAAACTGAGGCTGGAGGACAGCTAAGTTCAAGCAACCTGGCAGATCTTCTCTGCAGCAAATCATTCTTGTCTACATCACAATGTGGGTTCACACACAACCAACAGAAACCCTGAGAGCTCCAAGAAAATTCTTCTAACATTCCGGAACTTGCTCTTTGGCCACGTCCCTGCACGGGCAGTGACAGCAGCTCAGCTGGGGTCTGTCACTGGCCAGGCTGGCACAGCACTGGGGGATGTCTTCCCCCTCAGATGACCTTCAGCTGTGTGGAACTGCACCACAAGTTAGGGCCAGAAGACACCCATCTGTTACCATGGCAGCATCAAACCAAACTCCACTTCCAAACATATGCCCCTGGCAAGTTACAAGCTCCCCAGGCAAAGTGGGGGAATGTTCAGATGATGGGAAAGTTCCCTTCACTACATTTGCTCAGCCTTGGAGTTGGATTACTTGAAAATACACAGCTATATTTAACCCCTGGGATACATTTCCAAAAATCCTACACTAGGAATTCACAGAGAAAAAACACGCTTGTGATGCTTTTGATCTTCCAGCAGG
Organism: Haemorhous mexicanus; assembly: GCF_027477595.1. Classification (NCBI taxonomy): domain Eukaryota; kingdom Metazoa; phylum Chordata; class Aves; order Passeriformes; family Fringillidae; genus Haemorhous; species Haemorhous mexicanus. The sequence goes on from NC_082346.1 coordinate 3,353,452, forward strand.
GCTGCTCCCCTGAATTAGCAGCACATGCCCCAGCAGCAGAGCCCTCCTTGGCTTTGGGACTCAGGGGGGCTGGAGCAACAGCCTGGCAGATTTATTGCACCTTCCTGTGGCAATGCTTGGACAACACTGGCTGTATAAAACTGCTCAAATCTTTTAGAGGAGCAGGTTAAAGTGGGTGCCTGCTCTTGAAGAGCAGAGACAGAATTATTTTCCATGAGAAAACAAGCAACAAAGAATTTTATTTTTTATTTTTTTTTAAATACAGCAGCTATTTTTAGTTATTTGTACATAACACAGCAGCTCCCTCCCTTAGTGGATAATACACACACACACACAGAGAGCTGCTCGGGTCATGCAGATGGTTTCAGCTCCTGTTATTCCTTCCAACCATGAATGTGTGAGCCCAGCTACCTCTGTAAGTATGAACCACATCATGGCAGCACTCACACCCATTACATCAATTCATTAAAGTGCTCTTGAGAAAAAGAACACAGAAATATGGATGGATGACACATGCCATACAAACGAATTAGTCATGGAGATTTCAACATCTATGCTCTTTCAACAATAAAAATAATGTAAGGAGCTGGCAAGGATCACACTGAGGAGGGCAGTGGGTACCTTTCTCCAACAGCTGAATTAATAATCTCAGTTCAAGGCAAAACCAAGGTCCCCATCATGTTGGAAAATTTCCATACAAACTGTTCCTCAGGTGTCACACACATTACAAAACAGCTCATTATCAGAGCACAAGAAATCAGTCAAATATTAAAATAATAGTCAAATTCCCATCACTGGAAGTAAGGTTTCCTTGAAAACTAAGTTATTGTACTGAAAATATGACCTTCATCCCAACTTCCATAGAGTTCTTGGGAAGAAATGCTGGCTCTGAGCCACACTGCAGTCAGTGCAAGATCCTTTGGTTGCAAGACAAACAGTAGTAGGAAGACTGAGCTATATCACTTTACCACTACAGCTTGGTTTCTGCACCAGAAAGAGATGATTCCTAAGAACTTCCTGCCAGCACATTAAAAAAATAAATTTTCTGTTTGAGAACACATGGACACAAAGTGATCCTGAAAAATATTAAAGCCCAAGCACCAACCCACAGGTGAACCACAGTAATTTCCTCCCCTATTTCTAGGAGGTGCTGTGGTGTTTGTTAAGCCCACGTGCTCCAGATTCTTGTCCTGGGTGCCCCACAACTTCCCCAGCCATGGGGAGATGAAAGTCTGGTGTATCCAGCCACAGGTTCCCCAACTCTCTTCCTTTCAGCACCTTTCAGCTTTGCTACATTCACACATCTAGAATGTAGCATAGACAACTCATACACTTTGGGTTTTGTTTGTCATTTTACAAATGTAAGTGGTATGACCCCTTTTACAAGAGGTAACATTCAGCACTTGCAAAGGCACCCACATGAATAAGAAAAACCTGTAATACCTAGGAGGGCAGGTACTAACCTCCCATAATCTGCAAGATGCCACACATTAAACTCTAAAATCATGCCCTAAACAAGAAGAAAATAAGAAAAAAAAGGAAAAAATATCTGTTTTTCTATAAACAAACCATATTAGCAGAGATAGCCCTACTCAGGTTTATTCACCTAAGTCTTCTTTTCAGAAGTGAGAAAAGACAGAAGAAACTGGCCTTGATTTATTGACCTTCACCCAGTTATCAAGGACTATGCCAATATTTTCTGTTTTTTTTTTTTTTAAACCCCAAATGCTGCAATGCTCTCCAAATCTTCTTGGTCCCAGAGCCTGTGCTCCATACAAGCACATCCTCTCTTACCCACAGCATTTTCTGCATGCAGCTGGAACTAATCACCAGAATTATAGGCTTTTGTTTAGACAAATATCTACAGTACAAAAATATCGAGGTTTGGGGGAAAAAAAAAACCCTGAAACAGATTTTATGCAGAGGACAAGCTATAGAATAGTGTATAACAGATTATATAAAAGCCAGCCAACTCTTATCTGGAGCAAAGGAAGACAGGGATACTCCCCTCAGCAGAACAACCCAGACAGGATGACGATGGGAGGACAGGTTCTCACCTAAGTAATTTTTCACAGAGCCAGTGGGGTCCTTGTCATGTCATTTTTGGCACTGGGACAAGGCTGATAAGCACTGATGGTCCCACACGGTTCTGCAGTACTAAACTTCACTTGACAAGGCTTATTAGCACTGGCTTGGAGCCTGACAGAGCCAAGCTGTCTCTAATGCTCAGTCTGGGCCAATCTGCCTGATGCTCTCCAACACAGGGAACAAGGCAGAGAGGCCAGAGCTGGCTCTGCAGAGAGCTCCCTCAGGTTTGGCACCACCAGCTTGGGACTGTGCCAGATGGAGGTGAAGACACTTCTTTTCCCCACCTCCCTTGATGGATTTGGGAAGACACAGATTTGGTCCAGCTTTCAAAGCTGGTACACCTGGCTGGGAGCGAGCTGATTCTTCACAGCTCAGCTCACATGAGTCTGATCACAGCACTGGGACTCTGCAGAGGGAAAAGAGGATGGTAGAAAGCTTCCTTCCCTCTGAGATCTGCTGTATTTCTATACAATGAGCTAAGATAAATCTCCACTTATTGGTGCTATTTTTTTTTTTACATCCCCCCAAATCTCCTCATCTGTGCTGCTCACCTTTCAAGCACTCTAACGTGGAGATGGACACTTGGAACTGAAAGATTCATTTGAAAAAAGAGTGGATATTACCTAAGTGCCTGGATGGCCTTGCCTCTGCCACCTCTCTGAGCCAGAGTGACCAGACACAAACACCAGCTTCCACATTCTGCAGGACCCTGTAAGCTGTATCAATAGAGTGCACTGAAATGCAAAGGATGAAGACTGCTGTACCTAAAAGAAGCCCTGCACCATGTCTGTCCTGCCTCCCTAAACACTGCAAGTAACTCCTGCACAAACACCACCCCTAGGAAGATTCCTATGTTCTGCCTTAGAAGAATCATGGAATGATTTGGGTTGGAAGCATCCTTAGAGATCTTCTGGTTACATCTTTCAGCATCCCAGGTTGCTCCAAGCCCCCTCCAACCCAGCCTTGAACATTTCCAGGGATGGGGCAGCCAGGGCTTCTCTGGGAAACACCACTATTTTCACAGTCAGACAACAAAGAGCTCTGTATCCACGTGCACCTGATAAAAGCAAACCATAAGCATCATTCTCATTTTTCTCACATGAGGAAAACTGCTTGGGATGCCCAGCTGTGACTGCAGCTCTGATAAGGAGGGGCTCAGTCCCACCCACTGCAGCCTCCTGAATGAGCAAGTGGAGCAACATCAGAGCGGGCAGCACAGACCAAATGTGTCCTTCCAGCCCTGTCCAGCATTCCTGACCCATGCCCCCTGCATGCCTCTGGTTGTAACTTGATCCAGCTTTCATAAGCAACGTGCATCCCACTATCCAACAGAGCAGCACTTTCTCTTCATTGAGAATAATGACTTGAAGTGACTTTTTTAGCTGCAACGTCCTGGAACTGGTTACAGACTCTGGTCCTGAATGAAATTCAGTTCTTAAGACACACTTGTGGAACATTAAATTATAGTAATTGTCAAAATTTCCTCATTATTTTTACTCTAGACAGCTGCTGTGGCTACAGCAAGAACAGCAAACACCCTCTTCAAAGCAGCAAAAAGGAGCAAGGATAAATCTTCCTGATGGCTTGCTTTTTACAGAGTGCTTGCTCCATGCTTTCAACAAGATTGATAACTTCCAAGATACAACAAAAAGCCAAGAGAGAAGAGCAGAACAGAGTGTGAGTTTTGACTTAGGATGCCAAGCCCTCCTTAAATTTTTATTTCATTTTACTACATGAGTGGCTGTGCTCATGTTGAAGTCATGAAGAGATGGGCAGACAGGAACACTCATAAAATTAAAAAAACATTAAAAAAGCTTCCCACAGAGAACAGATATCCTAGTGTCCCAAAGCAAGCATTTGCAATGCCAAAGGAAGACAACAGAATTTATGTTGCAAAATGACTTTTTCTCAAGATACAGAAGGAAGTAACCTTGTTTGAAGTATCATCAATTTTAAAAGCTCTTCATTTAAATGCATTTTAAAAACAAGTTTTTTATTATTTGTGTTCTTCATAGAATTCTGCTATACCTTTAGCTTCAGCAATACTCACAGCAAATATACTCCTGAGGTATTATTATACTTTTAATTTTCCTGGACTGATTTTTGGTTCTCCAAGTTTGAGTATTAAATACAAGCAAGATACAAACCAACTTCTTATCTGACAACAAATTGCATCTTGAATTTTATGAAATTTTTCAATTCATTTATATTGCTCATTTACTTTGTTTCATTTCAAAAGATACAGAAACTCTAAATCATACTTTCAAATATCTGATTCTTTATTTCTATATATTTCTGTTCAATTATGTGATATTTCATAATTATAAAGTAGCAATGTAAAAATAATGTCAATTGTAAATATGTGATATATTATAAGGTCTGACCCAACTACTGTGGAGTACAATGGGGCAAGAGCTGTAATATTAATGTTCTGAAGATTATACTTTTAGTCCACTGCTGTGAAAAATTAATTTAAAATTGTTACTTAAAGTCTCAGGCATTGAAGTCTGAGACTGTCACTCAGCCCCTCACACACAAACAACAGACCACTTCACTACTTACCATTTGAGACCTATTTTTTGGGCAGCCATTGATGTCTTCAATCTTTTCATTTGCTGAAAGGCAAAAAAAAAAAGAGGCAATAAAGCAAAAAACCTAAACCAAGGGCATTTATTCCAACGATTTCTTGAGCACCTGCTGCCAGCTCAGTAGAGGGGTTTTGGATTGTAGCTGTCCAGTCCAAGTGAATGTGTGAGACACTGAGAGCCACAAAAAGAAAAAAAAGCAGCTGGAGTTCTCTACTGGGTCGTGCCTCCAGAGACAGCTGGGGCAGAAGCCAACTGCTCTGACAACCTCTTGTACAGGGACAGGGAATTCCTTTAAACTGCAAGAAGGATGTGGGCTCTGGAAGCTGAATCACTGCTGGGTGGAAAAGTGAGCACTGCACCTACAGAGATGTTAGCATGGCAGGTGGTTTGCTGGCAGAGTGAATACAGGTTTTAAATCCAAATGGCAAATTTATGAACAATACTAATAATTTTTTCTTTCTTTTTTAAAGCACAAATCATGAAACAACTTTTCAAGATTCCTGACCATGGCTCACACACTACCCCAACCTGCAGAAGAGCAGTTTCCATCTTTAAGGTCAGAGGTAAAACAATGAAATCCTTGAGGTGGATGATGTTTGCCTTAGAGTCTGAGTTTGCTCTGCTTCACTTTTCAGCCTTGGATGCTGAAATGACTTTGTGTTTGAGTCTGAAGAACCAGGTACAACCCAAGTTCAGTTTCCCACAGCTTTTTTACTGTAATAAAGGCAGGCACTCACATCCCATTGGATTCATGCATTAAAAGCTGTATTTTGTAGCAGTTCCATGTGTTCTCAAGACACCAGTCAGAACTCCATCCACTTCATGGATTCCCTCTGTTAGGAGGATCACCCTTGGCATGATATTCCAGTGGCAGTCATAGCCATGAGAAACAAATCAACAACAGGGCTTCACTCTTGCCTGATAGCTCCCATTTTACACAGCCAGGACAGAGCACACAATGCAAGGAGAAACTGATGCTAATCTGAAAGAGACTGCAGCTGAATTCACAGTGTGCTCCCCAGAGTGGTCCATCAGCCTCTACATATGAAAAGCACACACTGCTTCCAGGAATGCCATCTCAGATTTGGCCATACAGAAACAAAGATCAATTCATTAAATCCCATTTTCCAAGTCCTGTGCACCCACCTCGTAATATTAAATTTATAACACTTCTAAAATTGATAGCTGTATTCCTATTAATTGGCACCATTCATGACTACTTGAAAGCAGACTAATGAACTTGTGAAGGAGGTGTCTCTTGTTTGGGACACATGTACAGAGACACCCCCAAGAACCCAGGTCACATCCAGTGTGTCTGCATTCATGGATTTAAACACAGCTACTATGTTTATATGGCATTACTAAGGCATACAGGACTTAACATATTCTTTTACAGGCTCAAAAATTTTGAAACTGGAATGAACCAGAATGATGTGAATGCATTTTAATTGACTTGCAAACAGCTGCTTTTGCACATAGCACACCATAACATAAAAAAACCCCTCTCCTGCACTGCATATCAAAGCTTTCTTACTATGGAGTTAGGAAAAAAAGCTTGGATTTTGCAGGCTACAGAAAAAGTGTGAAAGCTCTCCTCATCTTTGTGACAATGAGATGCAGCTGCCTAAAGCCATACACAGCAGAAACAAATTACTTTTCTGCACTATTAATTTGCTGGATCAAACTCAGAGTATTTAACTATGACCCTTCTGCCACATGAAGAAGGTTCTTCGAAAAATAAATCCTTCCCCTCATCCTTCAACTTTGGAAACCTTGCAGACCTTATCTTAAATATTAGCCAAAAGGCAGCTATAAAAAAAACCAACCTGCAAAGGTGATCCAAGCAATAACTGGTTATGTATTTTAGAAGGAATAATTTGAACTTCATAAGGGTTTTCACAAGTCAATACTCAAAGAGCTACATTTAAATATTTGGTAGAAGGAACCAAATCCACATTCTGATGGTGGCATTCTTGCACACATGCTCTCAGGCAGAAGTTTCCTACAACTGTGTTGAGGCAGGGTAGCCAGACAGGCATGAAAGGAATAAACACCTAACTGCTCCTGGGTTTCCAAAACCCTTTCCTATGAAAGGAAGGGGATGTAGGAAGGAGCATTGTTCAAAGTGAATACCTGTCAACACACAGTCATCAATTAATCCATGGCCTGTTTTTACACCTCTGTAACTGCACGGGCAGGTCTACAATGCCACTGAGATATCGTGTTGCTCTACAGCAGAGAAACAAAATCTTTTTTAACATATCCCAGTGGAATCACTGGAAGTTGTTTCACAGTGTCATCCCAGAACATCCCCCTACTTCAGACCCAGAAGTAGCTCCCTTACAGCATCTCAAACACACATAATAAATATGCATGCACTGATGTCCTGTTTGGCTTCTTAATTTGCATCTCAAATCTGTCAGTTTGTCCCTAACAATGGCTGCCCTAATTCCCATCAGGGGGCTTTCCCATTCCATCCATCTCCATTGGCCCATGCATGTGTTTTGTGGCAGCCCCAGCACCAGATGGATGAGTCTCTGAAGGAACTAATGAAGGATCCAGGCCCAAGGGAAGGGGGACAATATGCAGCTCTAGGCAGAGAAAATTGTCCAGAACTTTCATTATCCACGAGCATTAACACAATAATTTAAGGAACTAAAGGCTTTGGATAAAATGACTGAGCCTGCACTTGAGATTTGTCCTAATGGTAAGAGATTTCCCTCTTCTGAAAACTCGTTATGAAACATTTATTTTTCTGCCACACAAAAATTACACCCTTTCTCCTTTCCCAGCTGAATAAATGGATCTCCCAAATCCAGCTGGAGGCAGGAGATTCAACACAGGAGGCAGTCTCACTCTGAATTATATTCAGACCAGTACCCAAGAGGTATTAGAAATAGTGAGGGCTAACAGCATCCTAGCAGAAAAAAAAAAAAAAAAATCTCCTGAGCTGTTTTTTCTAACATTCAGCCATGTGGAGTAATACTGCTGTGTCAGGAGATCTTATCAGCAACATCCAATATTTTTCCACTATAAGACAAGGCTCTTTCAAATTAATTACCAGAGCCTCTGAAGGAAAATGATCTACATAATTCCATGCAGTTTGAGGGATAGCCCCCCGTGCACTCAGTGTTAGTGCAGAAGATAAAAACGGGGATTGTCTGACCGAGCTGGTGGATGCTGGGCACAAACAAGAAAAGTCACTCACCTACAACCTGGATGATTTCAGCTAGCAGGACTCCATCAGTCACATCTTGCTGTAGATCTTTTATCAATCTCTTGTGACCAGATTTTGCTAGATAGTGATTAGCCCAATCCGTATAAATCTGTTAGGAGACAGAAACAAAAAGAAACCGTTACTCAACCTGACAAATGAGAAGTCTTGGTTTCTCCCAGTATCCAAAAGGCTGGTTTCAGACCACTGCCCTCTTCTTTCCCCTCTTTGAAACAAGTCAACAGCATTAAAAAATTCAAGGCTTTGTGCAGATCAAGTGCTCAGCTTACTGTAGTATGGATTTTTCTATTCAGCAACCTGACATCAAAGCCCAGGGCAGATGACAGTGAGCTCCTGGACATGTTACAGCTTGAATGGACCATCAGGTCAGTGGAATATTCTACAGCAACAGTGAGTGTGCACAAGAGATTTCAATTTCCACCCAAGCTTTTTTTTTTTTTTTTTTTTTGCATTTTCCACTTTAGCATTTTTTTCTTCATAGCTGTTATAGAGAAAGTTTTAAAGGTTCTTTTCCCAAAATGGCTTCTGGTAGATATTAGCCATAGAGCAGTTTCATTGTGAGGAAACTCCTTCACTGTATTACCAAAGAAACCTTTAAAGGTCCTAAATATCCACCAATTTTAATAAATTCCATCCCACAGGTTAAACAGGCCCATTAAATCACTTTTAATCTATTATGCAACCTTCCAGCTCTTGGAATTTATTTCAAAATGTATTACCTGAAAACTAACCACACCAAGCAGCCAAAATCTCTCTTTAATTTGCATTAAGTACTGCCCATCATATGCCAGCACAATTTATTAAAGATCTCCAGAAAACCTATAAAAACTTTTCATGCTAGGTTATCAAAAAGAAGCTAAATTACTTCATTATGAATTTCTGCTCATGAATTAAATAACACTGTTCTTTGCATAGGACAATATTCTGAATTAAGATTTATGTTTCCAAAAAATAGGGTAAAAACAATTAACTATCAGGATTTTACTTTTTAAATATATAAACATTAATGTTCACCTCTACTGAAAAGAGCACAAGGAGAGGTGTGGCTCTCCAGGCTGAACAGCTCCAGCTTCAGGAGAGGCGCTGCAGCCCTCTGACCATCTCCAAGGACCTCCTTTGCACTCCATAGCTCCACACCCTTCTTATCCCATGGGCCCTAGGGCTGAGCAGGGCACATCCTCTCAGTTACTGACCCTCAGCTCCTCATTTCAGAAGATTCCCCAGCCTTGCATTTCTGTCACCATGATATTTTCTGAAAAATCCCTTCCCCATGATTTCTTCTCCTGGGAAGCTGGGAAGCTTCAGCTCCTCCCTGTTTTGCTGCTCTGGAATGTGATTTGGAGAATTGTTTGCCCAGCATGAAAATTGTTTTTAATTAATGACCAATCACAGCCAGCTGTGTCGGACTCTGAGTCTGTCACAGGTTTTTATTATCATTCTTGTTTTAGCCTTTTGATGTATTCTTCCTCTTTCTTTAGTATAGTTTTAGTACATAATTTTCTTTTAATATAATGTAATAAAATAATAAATCAGCCTTCTGAGAACATGGAGTCAAACTGTCATCTCTCATTCGTCCTGGGGACCCAACACCACAACACATTTCCAGAGTGGTGATGATGCCCTCTCTCACAGGAATCAAAAGCCAGCTACCAAGTCTAGGGGGCAAGTATTTGCCACAAGACAGAGCAACCTGGATGTAATACAAGGATTGTAATTTCATAATCCTCTTGCACTTGCTGACTCCATGTTAATGTGATAAAATGAAGAACAGAGATTTTTGTTACCGTCTTCATAGACTATAGTCTAATTTTTCTCATAAACTCTTCATTTATGGTTTTTTTTAACCTGTAAAACACAACTGGTAGCAGCCATGAACAAATCACTTCATATCTGAAAGATATGCCCCTATTTTCCACCATTTATCCTTGACTTTCCCCTTCAGAGCAGCAGGATGTGCATTTCCTATGCCAACAGCGTCATGGCTTGAAGGGAAAAAAATGCTGGAACACCCCCATGAAAAAAAGCCTCAGAGCTGAAAAACATCTCAATGAAATAAAGGCTGAGCACACATGAGTGATTTCCCCAGCTGAATAAGAAAAGGGGCAAAAAACCCATGCTGCACAAACCGGACATTGTGTTCCTTAGCTCCTTTTAGAAGAAAACATTTTCCATAACAGGAAAATATTTTAAAAGATTCAACAACTTTAAGGGACTGGGGTTGACTTAACCTCCTTTTCTGCCACATGGTTTTAGCTTTCTTATCTAGGAGTGAAGACATATGAGGAAACAGGTTATAAACCATTTACTTTGCAAGTGCAAGGGTCCACCCCCCCACCATCCCTTCAATTCAGCTGACAAGGAACTTTTCAAGCACAAGAACCATGTTTCCTTTAATGGGAGGGCTGCAATGAATGCCCTAATTTATCACTGAAGGACTTTCAGAAAAGTTAAGATTACACTTCAGTGCATCAGATCCATTTTGGATCATTTCCATGATGCAGATCATCATGCAGGCAGATAAACCCTTGGATCAGCCCTACAGTTAAAACAGGAGTAGACCCCTCCTGGCAGAGCCTAAAATCACAGCAAGACCTTGAGAGCTAGTTAGGATTGATTTTTTTAAGTCAAATAACAGGATGAGAATGCTTGGCTGGCATTGCAAAACTGCTATCCTGTACCTGCTTCCTGCTGCCCTAATTCCTGTTGCACCCAGGAACACCAGATCTTATATCCATTATATTCTTATATTCAAACAGAACTGCATCAAAAAAAATCTCTGAACTCCCTTAATTCCTCCTGGTAAAGGAGACATCTTGAAAAACCCCAAATACCTGCTGCCTGATTCACTGCCCATGATAACTCATAAAGAAATCCCCTCTGATAGCAAATTACTCTTGTAAACCCCACCAGGGTACTGAAGTCAGCCTGCTACAAGCAAAGCTTTTATGCTTATTATGAAATGCACACCAGTATGGAGGAACTATTTGTTCCTGGGGTATTTAAGAGTGTGGAATATTATTTCATTCCACTAGTTGATTAGGAGAGAATTTCACAGGTAAATACAGATATAATAAACCTGTGTTTCTCTTAAAATTGTTATCACACAACATTATTTTGCAATATGTGTAACAAGAAAATTATTATTTTTTACCTGCCTGGGCTATATATTTACAATCTCTGAAGCATTCCTAGGCATACAGTATTACCCAGGCTTATTGTAGGTCAGCACTGATTTTTATGGCATATATTGAGCTAATAATTGAAACCTTCCAGGATGTTTTTGAAACCTGTTTGTTACAAGTCTTTGTAATGTGCTACACAAATAGATTTCTAATGTTTCTTTTCCTTTTCCATACAAACAAGTGAAAGAAATAAAAATTGCACAATGGCTGCTATTTCTAGACACGTGAAATACGTTTCAAAGCACACGGTGTTTCCAAATGTTCAAAACCAGGCAAATAATTGGAAAAACAATAATAAAAGAAGTAAGAAAACACTGCTGAGAAACTTTCCATTTCCCTATCCCTGCACACCAATTATGAGTGTTCCTCAGGTATTTTCAGCAAATAGTTATGAAGTCATGTGTTTGAATATTCATGTGAAAATTACTTGAACAGTTGTCTTATTAAAAATACACAAATCTTGTGATATGAAATATCCAACCCACTACAACCCAGGAGATATTGCCTTATTATACACTGACCAGTATGGTGTGTATAACAAAACTTTTAAAACTGTTCAGTGATTTCCCACAGGATGAAAATCACTGGAGCAGCTTCTTTACTCTGGTTACAAAAACCAAGTGAACATGGTGATTTGGGATTATCACCCTAAGCAGGTCTTTGTGTCCAAGGCAGGTTAATGTTTAACTCAGGTCTAAGTCCCAGCTTTTGTTGAAGGTGGACTCAGCTGTTTGGTAGCTTTTTTTCCCCTCTGTAGTGTATGATCTAAGGAATCCCATTTTCTGGGAACAAATGAAAAACTTATGTGAAAGATCTTTTTCTTCTCACTTTTTCTCTGCCCCTTTGATCCACCAGATTTGAAATAAGAGCATTACAGTTAAGTATCAATTTTGGAAATATTCAGTACATAATGAGTCATAGCTAAAGCACTAAAATGTAGCACAAAAAACACGGAGGTTTGGGGGAAAAAAAGAATCCATATTCTAAAGATTTTGAAACCTGTCTGTAAAGAAAAAGGCCTTGAACACTGTCTTCCATCAACAAGATTGAAGAATTTTGAAATTTAGTGGGGTTTCTTCCTTAGCCTCACACCTGCTCCTTTAAAGCACATTTCAGATGAGAGAAGAACCTTGCTTTCCAGCCAGGAGAGCCCTGAAATTCCCAGGCACTCCAAGGCTGCTGCAGCATTTCTGGCTGTGCTGAGAGAGCACAGGCACCACCTGCCCTGTACCTGAACACTGAATCAGTACAAAAGGCACCTTCTGCAGAGCTGCTTGGTTGTTCAAGCCCACACAGCTGCCCACAAGCACCTGAAGAAGGCTGGGGAGAAGAAGTGACCAGCAAAACCAGGATACAAAGCATGAATAAAGTCATGGGAGCAATGAATGCAGGAAGATCCTTTAGAGACCCAGTATATCCCTGGGACTGCAATGGGGTTAAGGTGCCAGGTATTATCAGCACTCCAGGGTCTCCTTTAAATGGAAACTACCTGATGTTTTTGCCTGTCAGTATTCTGAAAAACACTCATGAAAAGCAAAGGATTCACACGAAGCTGCTTGAAAAGAATGTCTCTCTTTCATGCAAGTAGAAAATAGGCCTGTGTCTCTTGTTTCTCATTTCCACACACACACACAAATCTAATTATAATCAATGCCCGAGTAAATTTTCAAATCTTTCTCTCCTTCCCTTACCATGTCAGTTCTGAACTAATCAGACTCTGATTGTTTTCTCTCAATAATTATCATGAATCAGGCTCTCATGAATCTGGTAACAGCTGAAGAATATCTTTTTGACATCATGCAGCACAATTAGAGCAGAGCAAGGCTTTTTTCATGACTGAATAGCAGGGTTAGTCACACGGATGAGCCCCCATCCCAGAAGAGCCACCACAATGCAGTGCCTGTGCTGCTGCTAACCAAACCACACCGCCTGCTGACCTTCACAGGCAAAACAAAAACCACCCCAAAACCTAAAAATAGCCACAGCACACTGAGATGAGCTGAAGGGGAATGCCTGCAGTCCTTTCAACACTGTGGGGTTTTGGAAAAGCCTGTGAGATACTCACTGCTGCCCAGTGTCACGGGGCTTGCACATGTGGAGCCATAAAATCCCAATTTTTGACTGGCAACACTAATTGCAGGCTCATGCTGATCCATGCATGCAGTCCAACACAGTGATCTCATTAACAGATATCACACTGCAAAGCCCAGAGCTAAACAGCCAGAGCCAAAGGTTTGGCTGAAAAATTCATCCCTCTGAAGCATCTCTGGCTCCAAGGAAGCACAGGAAGGATGATGGCTATTTTGAAAGTGCATAGAGATTATGGCCCTGACAATATTTTGCTGAGTTACTGGCAAAAGGACAACAAGGAAGCAAATGGTAAAAAAAAAAAAAAAATTTAAAAAAAAGGTCAAGTTTAACAGCATCTGTTAAACTTGTACACAGATCTTTCTTCAAAGTTTTCTTACAATTTGTGGCCTTAGTTGCCCCTAAATGGTTCTTAAACCCTGTAGCAGTCTCTATCTGTACATCTGTACCAAGACACAAATCCCACTAAAAGGGCAACGCTGACTCCTCCAGAATGAATTAAACTTTGCACTGCCATCCAAAAACAGTGCCATGGTTTTTTCCCCAAGATAAGCTCTTGCAAAACAAAACAAAACAAAACAAATGCTTAAAAAGCAGGACACAGGATAAATAACGTGTGACCCCATTTCTCTGTGATAAGTTCAAGGTGTTGGTGGGCTTTGAGCAAAGAGTTCTGTCTGCTCCTTTTCTTTTAGGATACAGGGACAGCACATTGTCCTTAGGGCTGCCCTCAAGTCCCCAGTGACTCCCAGCCCAGAAGGAAAGGACACACGAGGCAAGGACTGAACCACTTCTCCTCCCTGGTCCAAGACACTGGAAACATCTGGAAAGCCAGGATGGAGGGCTGGAGCTTTATTTACTCAATCCTACCAAGCACCTTGGCACCAAAGCCAGCTAATAAAGGGAGGAAACCACGGGAAACTCCAAGCCTGAGGCAGTGATGGGCTGAACTGCAGGTGGATTCCTTTCAGCAGGCAGGTGAGACAGCAGAATTACCTTCCTGGAATGCCACCTATGGAGAACAGGCTGGATGGGGCTTTGAGTGACCTGGTCTGGTGGAAAGTGTCCCTGCCCATGGCAGGGGGGTGGAAAGAGAATCTCCAAGGTCCCTTCCAACCCCAAGCACTCTCTGGTTCTATGATTTGCAATCCCCTAAGCACAGCTGTCATACACATATGCACACATACCTACTAATTAGTATCTAACATGATGCCAGTACTCTCCATTACCTCAAGGGCTGGAACTTTTGGAGTTATCACCAACTATTGAGACCTGAGCTACAACTATCTGCAATTCCCACTCAGTTCCCACATTTCTGGGGAAACAGAGACAAGAAATTTAAAAAAAGAAGCAGAGTTAAGGCAACTCAACTGAATTAGTCATTCAATTCAGATGTGCAACTGTGTTTGTTACAACTGCTTTGAATTATTGCCCAGTTGGTGGGGATATTATTCTGAATATAACATCTTACTGGACACTTGTGTACAATAATTAGCCTTTGGAAGTTAAATAGATAAATGGATAATTTAAACACCACTGAGACTACTTATTTCTCTCTCTTTAAAGCCTTATTCCCAGCTGAGGAGGGCTTTTCTCATGCATATGACTACTATTCAAAAGCAATGGGCTGACTCACAGCACACAGAGCCAAGCATATGGGTCAATTTTAGCAGGCCTGCAACCTTTCCAGGAATAGAGCCTTGGACTGTCCACACTTCAGAGCAGGCACTGAGTGTGTTTAGAGCAAATCTTTGGTGGACACTTAACAAGCATGGTGCTTTTAATTGCCCAGCTGGCACCTTTCCTACTCTTTCCCCACTGAATATTTTACTACATTTAATATAAAAGAGGAGCAAAGAGAGAATTCCTTTTTTTCATCCCAGTTGGGAAGTTTCTGAACCCTGTCACTGACAGGTGCTGCCCACACAGAGGGCTCAATATTTCTCACCAGAGCAGCATTTTCCTGTGGAGCAGCCCCCAAGGTGAAGCAAGGACAGGGATTGTGCTGGCATGCTGCTCCCTCAATGCTCCCATTATCCATCCACCTTTGCCACACACAGATCCCTGTCGAGCTGGAGCCACACACACACACCATGCCAAGCAGGTGGCCACTTTCTGATTCCCCCTTGCAAAAAACCCCATGAAGTCCAGAATAAAACGAGATTGCACTCAGACCTGCAGCGATTGCTCCTCAGATCCCAAAGTGAAAGAGCTCAGTTTGCTGAGCTGATCAACAAAACCTGCTCCAAGTCACATCTGGCCCCAGTGAAACAACTGAACTGATCTCACACCAACAAATTATCATCTACCTCAGAGAACAAAAGCAGCAAATGCACTACTTTTTTTTTTTTCAGTGTTTTCTAAAAAGTCATCTGAAGTGCACAGCAAGTTATTTTCAAAGATCACAGTTCTCATACACAAAATATACCCATTTACATCTACTACCACACACAAACAGCAACAGAAGAGGGCTTATCTGGAATGGTGATACAGATCTACTCCAAAGAGAAACCACAGAAAATTCTAAGAAGCTGCAGAAGGAAAAAAAAAAAAAACCAACCCAAAATAACACTTCTAAGGCTGAAGTTAGTTACTGTTCAACAGCACCACTGCCATAATTCAGGAGCCAAGAGCTGCTTACTGTTTTATAATGGTCACAGGAAAATTTACTTCTCCCACGAACAGGGACCTGGAAGGTCATACTACTTATTGGCATTTTTAATGTGAATATATCTGCTGGAGTCCAGCTTGCTCTTCCTTCTCAAGGGGTCCACAGTTAAATGATTATATATATGCTGGCATGTGAAGCTTGGCTGGTTAATTTTAGCAGAAGACACACATGCACAGTGCTCAGATTTCTGACACAGTCCAACTTCACAAATCCCACCCCTCCTGCAGCTCTTCCCTTACGCCCCCACTGCTCCCTTCTCTCTGTGTCTGAGTTCCAATGTTTGGCATCAATTTCAAACAGAATCAGTATATTTTATCATATCAAAGCTATTTACAGCAAGAATGAAGTTTGGCAGGTCTTCTGTGTTGGACTTCTTCTGTGTTGGACACTGCAGGCATTAAAAGAATGATTAAAGAAATTGTTGGGGTTTTGTTTGACTCTTTTATTCTGTTGTTGTTTTGGGTTGTTTGGGGTTTTTTACACAATCAGGAGGATTTCTACCTACTATACAGACAACCCCCTTCCTGTAAATGCTCCTAAAATCTACAGAAATTTATGCTCTGAAAGGAAACCCAAGACTTTGCATGACAAAAACCACCAGGTACACCTCCTTTTAGAACTTCAGAGCATATCTGAAGGTTTGATCCATCACAAATGCAAGCTAAAAAGCATCAGGCTGAATGAGACCTGGAACAGACACACACACCCTGGTGCAGCAAGGGCTGCCTGCCCTCTGGCAAGACCCCACCATGTGCAAGTCAGCCCTAATTCCATGGTCTGACCACTGCTGCTGGCATTCCTTAAAAATACAGAGAATTGGCACTTGTAAGATGCTTGGCTGGGATTTTGACATTAAAAAAAATAACACAGCCACTGCTGCCAAGGTGAGAAGCGAGGGCTGCTTCACCTCCCCTCTTGCCAAGCTGAAGGATAGATGTCTGACATTTTCACTGTTGATTTTTCAAAAGGCACACTCCTGCCAGAGTCAGATCCACGGGGCTCTTTTAACTGCTCCATGAAAAGCAAACAGCCTGGGAGCCACAGTGTCTCCACACCAGCTCTCCCCCCAGCAAAGCCCCCTCACCGTGGCAGAGGTGGGTGTTTGTTTTGGGGAGGTGGGGGACGAGAGGGGCTTTGATGGAGTTTGAGGAGAACACGATGTACTGGGACATGAAGGAGCTGCTTTACCCCGACAGCAGCGAGGGCTGAGGCTCTGATGTGCTCAGGACTGTGCTGTGAGCAACAGCTCTGCTAATGCAGGCAGGCTGAGCGGGAGAAGGGGGGCAGTTTGCATGGGTTCCCCCCAAAACCCTGACCACTGAAGATGGGAGAAGGATCTAACTCCAGGGTGCTACAGCCTTACAGCTTCTGCTGTAAGCACCCACCCCTCAACGTGATCAGTTCCCAAAGCTCCACATACTCTTGGCTTGTGACACTAAACAAGTCTTCTAAACTTTTCTAATAA
Source organism: Haemorhous mexicanus (assembly GCF_027477595.1). Lineage (NCBI taxonomy): Eukaryota > Metazoa > Chordata > Aves > Passeriformes > Fringillidae > Haemorhous > Haemorhous mexicanus. The sequence goes on from NC_082346.1 coordinate 3,370,769, forward strand.
AGACAGATTCGTTTTCTCTATTTGGAAAAGATATGAGAGACTGTTCCAAGCAGCTGCTGTAACTTCATTGGTATTTTTCACCTGGGGTCACAAATCTGTGTGTTTGCAGTATCATCTCCTCCGGGCAGAAAGCCATGGCCACAGGAGGGATCAGAACAGATGAACCATCACTGCTGGACTGGACTCTGAGAAACAAAGGGCAAGGAAAAGATTCCAGGAGATCATAATCTGAAGAGAGCTGGAAATGGAACTTGATTTGCCATGTAGCATTTTAAGAACAAACTCACTCCTCTACTCCATTTTCTCTTGATTGCTTAGAGGATTAATTCATCAAAACAACTTTCACAGATGTGAAGCCACTCCAAGTAAAAATAAAATTGGTTTCTAAGGCACGTGGTACCAAACCCTTTCAACTCCAAGCAGTGTAGAAGATGAAAGTTATCTGATCCAAACACTGAGGCCAGGAAACATTGCAAAAGCTTTTCTTAATTTTTAACAAAATCAGTTTGCTGAGGGGATTAGGGAATTACAGAAACTGGCCTCGGTCTTGCAGCAAATCCTAGCCCTCTTTTAGCCAAGAAGGACCAGCCAACATTCCCTTTTGGGTCTGCCTAGTGCTTGATGGACAAAAATGAGACTTCAAAAGCAGGGCCTGGGTAGGCTCAGTCCATACCAACACTGCAGTCACCAGCCAAACATCCTCCTCTCCCACAAACAGAGCGTCTAATGCCACTCCAAAAAGAGTAAGCCAGCTGCACGTCCTTCCTGACTCTGCAAAATGCAATTTAGTTCAGTGTCCAAGGCTTTTCAGGAGAGGCAATGCCTCTGGGGCTGCCAGGAGCTGGAGAGAGGCAGAGCTCCCTGACACCTGGAGCCACATAAAGCAACAGGCAACCAACACATGGATGAAAAATCACCACAGCTGAGGTAGGAGGGCCAACAACCTATCCATCACCTGATCTGCCAAGCAAGATCAATGCAAAATCTGGAGATGGAAAAGGAGGGAACAAGACCCAAACTTGAGCAAGGACTTGACCACGTGATTGCTTCAAGCAAATACTCAGGTCTCAGTTACTGAGTGCACACTGAACTCTTCTGAACAGAAATGCTGAGGTACTGAAGTCAGTAGTTAAAGAATTACATATTAATTCCATTTTTTCTAAAGCTTATTGATGGTAAGAGGAGGAGCGAGAAGGAGCCAATTACCTTTCCAAAGACTTTTTTATATTCCACCCCTATTTCCAACACACCTCCAGCTTCTGGGCACTGTCAGAAATGGGACAGTTGGCTAGACAAATCCTAGGTGTGACCAACTTTTGACCTACTTTAAGCTGCATTTTTAAGATAGTGAAAAATATTTTGTGACAGCTGAGCATTAATTTGTGTGGCAGAGACTCCATCCCAAAGAAAGACAAGAAGACCAAGAATATCAGAAGGACCCAGCTTTTCCCATTAGAGCCACATTATCCCAAGAGCTCATCTTCCTCCTAGCCATGAAAATAAACAACCCATCTTTCAGAAAACTTCAGATAGTTTTAAAAAAATGAAACAAGTGCCAGATCTCCAGCATTTTTAAAATCTGGTCCTCACTTTTCAGTAGAAAAAAAGGAAATATTCACAAATTTTGTATCAACATACAGATGAGAGGATGCAGCCCACATAGATGTCTGGCCCTAAAAGTTTTGTTAATGAGATCTTGAGGTAAAACTCTTGCATTTGAATATACTAACAACCATCCATACATAGGTGGAAGCATTTCTGGTTTTATGTCATTCACTATATTGCCACACAGCCCAAAAATCAGGCTAGAGACAAAAGCTTCCTGCATTACCTGGGATCACGAGGGGTTTGCCATATTTTACAGGAAATGAGGTCATCTTTATAAATTGTTCCTGCTAAGCACTTACAAATTGTTTCTTTTTTCCTTCCCCAAACAAAAAAAATTAAAGTGCTGAATTAATTTCTACAAACATAGCAAACCTAATCCAATGGTCTTGCAGCTGGCCATCTGTTTCACAGATAGAAATCTAACTGAATCTCCCACTGGCTGATAACTTTCTAAATTACATCAAATTGTCAATGCTGACCCTGCTTCCAGCTTAGTTCCTCCTGCTTCCATTTAGGAGGCTGGGAGTGATTTCTGGATCATGATCTATATGCCAATTAGACAGAAGAAAATTGGCAATAGATAAAGCTACACATTTGGCACTAGATCAGATTTAAAGGGGCAGAGAAAGGCAATGACCCCAGCTATGATGCAGACTAAGGGAATATAGGAAAAAAGCTCTAGAGTACAGAGGTTATAGAAGAAAATTTAGTTCCCCTCTCTCCATTTCAGTCTGTGTCACAAAGACCTTTTCAATCAGATGTACTTTTTTATTTATAAATAATTAAGAAATACCCCTCCTAATGGGAAGGAGCAAACCTCTGTACCTAAGTTTAGCTTAGCACTGTATAAACAATCAGTAATTTCATCCCTGAAAGCCACTTGCAGTCTGGCCAAGATCCTGGTTACCAATTCACTGGTTTTGGGATGAAGAATGATTCCCTGCATGATATAAGAGGAAAATTCTGGTTTTTCATCTCCCACTGACCTTATGCCTTGTTGGGGAAGGAGGGAGGGGGGATGCTACTTCCATCAGAGCCAGCTTGTGGGCACTGCTGCAGGCAGGATGCTCACAGACTCAGAAAACCACTGGCCTGATCTGTGATGGCAAATCCGATGCTCCTAATTAGAGAGGTTCACTAAAGTGACACCAGCGTGGAGTTTCATTGATCTGGTAATTAAAATCAGTGCTGTAGGGTTGTGCTAAAAATTCTGATATTGAACTTTAAACACCTCATTTTACATTAAAAAAAAAGAAAGAATCCGGGTAAAGTAAAACTTACAGCAAGCCAGAATTAATAATTTTAAAATATATTTTATATTTGATCAGGAAGTGACAGTACAGGCAAAATTCCCACAGGTACAGAAGATTTGGGCACCTCTGTCTGGGAGCTTCCTCACACAGCCATCATCCACTTAAAGGCCTCCTGCACCTTCCTGAAAAAAATCATTCAACCAAAAGGAATTATTCTTGCACTGCTCCTGAAGCTTTCTACAGAAATATATATATATATATATATAGCACAGTCCTTGAATAGAACTGTCACAAGGCAGATCAACTGCAGGCTTCATCTATTTCCAGCAGAAAGAGTTTTAACATAAAGATATTTAATGGGAATTTCCATTAAACAGCATGACCTACACCAGACTAAGACTATTAGCAGTTCCTTATGATTTTTCTTCATTCATCCCTTTTTAAAAATGCAGATGGTTGAAGTATTCTATTATTATTAATAGTCCTTGAAGAATTATATGGCAGCAAGGAGGCTGACCAAAAGACCTGCAAGCTCTGGAAAATTTAGAAAGCACAAGGCAATGACAGCAGCCTATCCTCACTGGGCCCTCTATCACTCAAATTCAAATGTAATTTTACATACACCTAACTCAGTCCCTTTCTCTGTTTGATATCCTGCATTTAGGCCTGCTTTTGCCTGAACACCTAAACCTAGCAAAGTGTTACTCCAGCAAACTTATGCTGCTAAAATTAGCTGAGTAAAAGGTTTAGTGAGAAGAAAAATTATATGGAATTTATTTACAGGTAATAAACTCTTGCAACTAATCCTTGTGGTCATTTTACTGGGATGCATAGAAATCAAACATTTGAGCTTTTTTTAAAAAAAAAGAACTTGGTAAATGCTCAGTTTTCCTTTGGATGAGAGCATTAATTTTGATGCAGATGAAAGCCCACCTATGCATGAAAGTAAGCATGGTTTAAAGTAACATCAGATAAGAGCAGTGTCTTAGCTGCAGATAAAATCAGAGCAATTTACTGGCAATCATTCCAAGGACAGATCCTACACACAAGGCTTAGGGACATCAGCAACAGCAGCTATTCTCTTCTGCCTGGAGCAAGGCTTGGAGGAATGCAGAACAACGAGCACGCTGCCAGTTTGAAAAAGAAGTAGTAAAAAAAAAAGTGAATTATGCACCCATATAAAATGTTGATTCAGAAATTAACCACAGAGATACTAAGACTAGGAGGGGAAAAAAAAGAGCTATCAGGACTGGCTGCCTGTTATCCTGATTGAATTTATAATCATAAATATTATTTATAGTAATACAGTTACTTACCTTGTTCTTTGTTAACTACAGTTCAAGCTCTCTAATCTTAAAACTTCAGAAAAATGTAAAAAAAAGAAAAAAAAAAGGAAAAAAGGGAGCTGCAGCAGCTGTTGTAGCACTATGTTGAGATTTTAGGTTACAGGTCACTTTTTGCAAAAGGCAGGCTAAGAGCATCATCTAAAAGCAAAATTGCAACAAATTGATTAAGCTGTGGGCAAATGGTTGAGTTGTGAACGAAAATTAGGATTACTGTTAAAACAACCTGAAAGAAAAAGCAGCTCACTGCTTGGATTTGGGGTTGTTTGTTTGTCTGAGGTTTTTCTGATTTCGTGAGTGGTTTTTTTTGCCTGGCTTTGTTGATATTTTTTGAACAAAACAATTCTATTGCTGAATTTCCTAGAGCTGTCATTTTTGCAGTGTTTGTTTTATACCTCTGGCAATACTTTTGTCGAAAATTTTGTTTATGCAATCCCACAATGCTTATGAGGTTACAAACTCAATTTTTTATCTCTGCAAATAACCTTCCCAGATACCTCCTGCAGGTTTTCTCCTGAGCTGGAATACAGGCTGCGACAGCCCGGGAACATGGGGAGGACAGATCCAGGCAGATGACAATTAGTGGTTCTGGGCCAGCTCCACTGCTCTCAAACTTGGACATCATTTCAAGGAGGTGAGTGACACTTGCAGGCACAAATCAAGGGAGTGCAGGCTTGTCCCCATCAGAGTGACTCTGACACAAAGGCCAATAAAGAGAAAACATCTTACTGAACTATACTGGAGCTGACAAAGGCAGCAGCTGCTCTGCTCCACAGGGCAAATTTATATCTGCAGGAGGTGTTGGGAAGAATGGATCCTTAGGGGAATTACTGTCAGCTCATCCTCTCTCGCTATCTAAGAGATCCCAAAGAAGAAATCAAGCACATCAGAGCACAGTTTAGTTTTTAAAATATGAGAAGTTCACAGATTCAGAGTTGCACACAGAGGTACTTCTGAAGAGCACGGAGAAACACCAGGAACTAACATTTCCCAGCACACACTGTAAAAAATATCAGTAAGTTGGAACAGTAGTGCCTGCAAAAGATACAGATCTCTTTATTAGGATTCAGAAGCTCCTAGAGGATTTGAAGGATGCGTGTTTTGGCATGAGGTCTTCAAACCTCATTTTATTAGTGCATAAGGGAAAAATTTACTTCTGCTAGTACTACAACAACACAGTTGGCCAAAGAAATAATTATTGAGTATGAACTGGCTTAAGCGATAACTGGCAAAAATCAGGATTACTTGAAAAATGAGCAATCTTACATACTGAGATATTGAGATTGCACAAAATCAAACAAGTGAAAAAAACCCCAAGAGTCCATGTGGTATAAAACACAGCATGGAATACTGCTGCTGTTTGGTACACTAACTCAGGCTTCTCCATGGACTAAGGGACTGAGTCTGTGCAGTTTTGTATGCTGATATTTGTCCAGTGTTTTTCAAAGCAATAATGCAGACAGTAAGCTCTCAGCAGCACATTCTGAACTAAGCATTTACAGACAATATAACTGTGTTTAGTACATCTGTTCCTGTATTCCTACACTATCCGTTTTTCCTTTTTTTTAGTATAACTAGTAGTAAATAGCACATTAAAGTATTCTGATGGTCTAAATGAGTTTTTGTGGTGTTTTAAACACTTGTGTCTATTTAGTGTGACCCTTTATGTTTACCCTTTATATAAACTAGGATGTGACAAAGCTTGGATAAGGGATAAGGGTTAGGGGAGGGCTTTGCACATTCTTAATGGACACCTGCTTCGCACTGACAACATTTTGTTCTCCCAGATCTCTGCAGATGCTTGTATCAAAAAGCAAATAACCCAAAGATCAGATTAGCAGCCTGGTATTTCCATGAGGGCAGCTAAGACTGGCAGACCTGTAAAAGCACTGAGTAGCCCTGAGACCAGCCTCCACCCCCAAGAAGGATTAAACACAATTAGCATCAGGAAAGCAGATGTCTAACAAAGTAATAAACCATAAGTTGTACATAAGGTTAAAATTTTCCCTCTCCTTCCCTCTGTTCAGCAAATGATCCATGGCTCCCAAATGTATCTCTTTGCTGCTTTACACCACCTCGAGACTCCCTCATTCTCTCATCAGTCAATTCAGTGGCAATCACTTGTCAGCGAAAAAGAAAAAAAGCAAAACAACAAAAAAGCTTGTTGAGCAAACGTCAGAGAACATTAAATTAACCAAAGATCAGCAAAGAACAGCTGACACCAAATTGAACCCAACACATGGCCCCATTCACATTCTTGTTAAACACACATAGCCAATCGCTCTGCCTTTAAAATTACATTAAAGGATCTTTATTTTATCAAACAAAAATATTTGCTTGTGGATGAATAGCCAGCCATTAAGTACATCATAAAAAGTAAACTATTGCTTTCATGCAGTTTGGACTAAAGGTACTGTTTTACCTCTGAGTACAAACTAAATTATTAAGCATTATTATTAAGCATTTTCTCTTTAGCTCAAAGAGACCTGAAGCATATTTCTGTGTACTTTTATTTGTGTACATAGTGTATAATCTTACAGGAAGGCCTCCCAAGCACCCACTCCAGACTGTATGAAATTTGTTGCCTGCCTGGTGGAGTCACCTTACACCCCCAGTACATCAAGGGAGGCTGTGATCTCCAGTGCAGGGCAGCAAAGTCTCCCAGGGCACTCAGCTCATGGGGACATCCTTTGGCCTTAGAGGAACAGGAACAGGTCCCAAAACGACCCAACAATCAGCAGCACCCTGATGCTTGCTTCTCCCAAAACAATGATTTCAGCTTCTCCCATCAGCACCCACCATGTCTTCCCCCAGAGCACAGCCATCTTCTCCAGCCTTGCTGAGCAGAAATGGCATTTGACACAGCAATTGCCGACTCCAGAACGGAAAAATCAAATACCACACAATGGAAATGCATTAAAGGAAGTGAGAAACCTGATGGCTTTCTCCCCGGGCAACAAGGGCCATTCTGTGCTGGAGCTGTCAATCACTTAAGGACGGGTTGTATGGGGACAGAGGTAGAACTGGATGTGGATGTGAGGACAAGGAACCCAATTAAATACATCGATTCTCTCTCAACATAGGAAAAAGCCAACCAGGCAATATTTGCAATATTTTAAACACAGGGTGTTGAAACAACACATGAAAAAAATCATATTTACAAGAGACTAAGGTACCCAGACTAGCAGGTGTGTTTCCTTTTATTCCTTGAAAAGGACTTTTTCAGCACTGAGTAAATCTCTCTATGCCTGTCACCCCTCCCACTCCTTGTCTTATTTAGGTAATAATTCTTACACATGCTTATACTACACACCTTCAGAACAAGAGCTGCCACTTTAAGTTTCAGCAACACCTCACTCAACTTGGTTGTCATCTCAGTAAATCAATCTAGGCAATCTACTCAAAATTTAAATAAAGTTTTTCAAAAGGGCACAAATTTGCCTCCTAAATCCATATTTAGTCATGAAAATGTTTCTACAGAAGGCCAGAACAGATTACTTGTTCCCCACAGGCATCTCATCCTCATCAATCCCATTATCCTGTATTGTGGACCCTTTCCTAATGGAAATGTTCCACTGCAATGTCCCAAACCAAAATCAAACAGCAAATATTTCTACCTTGTGAATACTAAGGCATGGATCAGAAGAGAGCAAAGCAGCATCTGCGTGGTTTTGGAAGTCTCTGCCAAAACCAAGCCCTGTGGAAGGGTAAGCCTTTGGAAGGGCTGGTCTTTTTTACATGCCCTGTGCTGAATCCAGTGATGTAGAACTCTGATCCCAGATCATTTACCTGCATTTTGGTCATTTAAAAAAGCCCAAAAAACAAAAACAAGCATACAAAAAGAAAAAACAACTTCCAAAGATTTCTTAAAAAAAAGGAACCAGCCCGTGTGGCAAATCTCTGAATGCAGAGCAGAGAGGGGAAAAATCCATTGCCTTACAATGCCCAACTATTTCACAGGTGATCATTATCACATTCCAGTGTGGGCACAAGGGTGAGATGCCAGAACACTGACACCACTTCACCGCTTGAAACCGGATACTCAGGAGTGCTCTAGAAGCTCTCCAGTGCTTCACTGTAAAAAGATACTGACGAAAAAAAAAAGAGGAATACAACTATTGCTTAGTTCAGAAGCCTCGTTCAACCCTTCCCCACCCAAATCATCCTCCCTCCTTCACTTTAACAGTACTCACCCTGATAAAAGTTCTGCAGGGTCGTGATTCTTAGACAACAAGATTAGGATGGTTATAATAAAATTAGCAGCTGCACAGATAATCTATAAGGAATTTATGTTTGTCATTTCAAAATAAAAAAGCAAATCCACTACGACAATAAACAAGTGTATTTGAAGTAAGACTTTTCAAACAGAAAGGTAACACAGAAAACATCTGAGCAGTCACAGCCTCACCACGATGGCCCTAATAATGAACTACCTGCTAATAAAAGAAGGCAAGTCGCATGAGAGACTTAATCCTTACTCACATGCAAAATTTCTAAATTAAAGATACATGAAAACCCTTGTGCAACATGTAATGCCGTGGGAAGACTTCACCTGAAACATCTCATCTCATTCTTGCCACCTGTATTCAAGAAGGAAAAATTCAGACCAGAAACAGTACAGAAAATGATCTTGAAAATTCGGAGGTCTTGTGAAAGAAAACTCTTAGAATTATGTTTATTTGAACTTCATAGTAAGAGGTTCTTTGCCCAGAACACGGAGGAGGAGGAACAGAACAGCCAGCAGACGTGCTGGCAACAACCCCCAAAAGCACAGACAGGCTGTGAGAGTCAGAGCAGATGAGGCTGGAGGAGAATCGGGGCAAATTTCCACCAAGAACGAGCACCATTGCAAGCCAAGTGGTTTTCAGGTTTTATAGCCATGGAAACAATGAAATTGTTACACTAATCAGAACACAGTAACACTAAAGTCTGCCATTGATTAGAACAATAAAACCTCATTCTCACATGCTGTTAAATACCATCTGCATCTATCCCTATGTGGGATAAGATGACTGCAGAGCAAGACTTTGCACAATACCACATGCAACGGGGAGTAAAATAAATAGTAAGGCTTTTAGAAAAGTGAATGGAATTTCTAATCATTCCTCAGTGTCCTACGAGGGAAATAAGTAAATAAACCAAAATCAAGCTGCAATCCCAAAATGCATCCTGTACCAGAACAGGAATGCTTTTTGAAGGATCACCCACCTCAAATCCCTTTCCAGTCTGTTTACTGCCATAATCCCAGAACAGAATTAAATGAGGCTCAAACCTCTACACCTGAATTCTAAATTAAGTCAGACAAACATATTAATCTGGAATATTTCGGAAAGCCTAAACCATGCAACATACAGCATCTAAGTATATTTTTAGATTTGCATTTCTGAAACTCCTTAGGTAAGGATTTTTTAAATGATATCTGCATTGAAATGTGACATGCACAGTTTGGAACAAAGCAGTTACGATACAGCATTTATTTATCTTCAAATATAAACACCTGAATATGCACATTAAGTCATTTTCATGTGTTTCTTTTCAACTTACTTTGATTTCTGTAATGGCATCAACTCCTTCAATAACTAATACAACTTAAGTTATTTAGATTTTTATACTATTTAAATATCCCTGTATTGTACAGAAAAAAGACACACTGTGCTGGCTTGTCCCTGGCACATGTATGCACACACAGAGCACTTGTATGTGCAAATTTATTTACGTGATACAAGTGCTGTCATAAATTATCCAAGTCACTCCTAGAAGGTGTGTGGAGGCTTCCCTCTTTGAAAGAGAGCCTGTTTCAGTCCCTGCTGTGGTGATTAGAAGCACCCTTCTGTATTTTGATGTCTTTACAGAGAATACTCATATGCACACATTGTCCTTTTTTTTTTTTTTTCTGGAGTGCCAAGAAAACAGATTTTTCTCTATCAACCCAACAGCCCGTTCTTCCTTTGCCCTGATCTTCTGTAAATGATACCACAACTGCGTTATAAGATTCTGGGTGAGGTTTCACCTGCCTCCTGGCAGTTTCACTGCTTTCACACCTCCTTATCTCTACTGACACCTGTCAGGAACAGCCTTATGATGCTGCAGGTCACACCTCTGTTGTCCTCTCCTGACTGATCCTCGGAAAAAGAGGTGTGTGCTCTTGCAACAACACACTGCTCACAGGCTTCTGTGTCAAAAGAACATCTCCTTAGCTGTGTGATTAAACAGCAGTGTGGGGAATGTATGATTACATGCAACAGCCCTTTTCAGACATATCCTAACCTATGAAACACTGAATTATACTTTAATATTTATTTTAATCTCTGTACAGTGCCAGCAACTAAGCCTTCAATCTAGACATCTAACAACTGGCTGAAGTTCTACACTTCTTGGCTTGGAAAAGCTGGGTAACAGGCTATGATCTGATTCCAACACCAAGTCAATAGTCAGCTGCAAGATAATGCTATGATCATTCCAATAAACTCCTTAGAAGCACTCACAGAGATGGCAAAAGCTTAGGGACCTGCAGGAGTTTTTTCCCTTACTTAATGAAAAGTATTGCTAAGTCAGCTAGCAAAAATAGGCCTATCAAATCCTAACTTTGCAAATCTCTTATCAGCCCAGTCAATTCTTCTCTCTCAGTTTTCAAGTTAAGCACTTGAAAATCTCTTCCAGAATGAAGTGCTTCTTCCAAATAAGTATGTCTCCTTTGCTGTATGCTCCACATCAGCCCAGAAGGCACACAGAGATAAGAGAATTAAAGGGAAATTGTAATAGAAGGAGAAGTCATATGTAAACCAGGACTGAAATTTTACACAAACTTTTTAACACTTTCTTCACAGAGAAAATTTTTAACTAGCTCACTGTTCTACAAGAATAACTTCTTTTCCCCATTTTTTTTGCATGAACATGTTTTAAAATCCAGGTGTTTACCCAGCTTAGGGCCAGTTAACTTGAGCAAACCTCAGGTGCTGATCCAGCTGGCATCACTCACCCTGGCACACGTCCGGGGTGGTGCAGAGCAGGAGTCATTCCTTTTTCCCCAGCCCATATGGACATGGTCCATCTCCTCCTGCACCTCCTGACCTACAGCAGGAGTGATTTTCCTGCTCCTTGATCTCAGGGCTCCTATGGAGCAAGGTTAAGGATAGGAACACTAAGGGGCATCCACACCCAGGAAATGAGAATTTGGTCCTGCTCAAAGGTTACAGCACAAATATAAAGTGCTCGTGGCTCGTGCAAACACATGCACCTTTCTTTTCTCCCAGGTTATTCAACATTTTAAAATGGAAGCAGGAAATAATTACGGGGAGAGAAAAGTCATGAAAGAATTATATCTGCTTAATTCAAAATTTTTAAGCTGAAAACAGAAACAATAAAGGCGACAGCAAAAGCTGAGCAGCCTTCAGTTCTCTCCAGCTCTGTATAATCCATGTCTGATCTCAAATGAGAAAAGACAGAAGCTACAAAAATTACAAATAAACTACATTAAATAAAAAACTAAAAAGCTCAATTTTTTCTGCATCTAAAACCTGGTTTTGAAACACTATTATGGTACATTTCACAATAAAATGCTACAGCCTCTGCTGACATTACTGTGGCTCTTCAGTGAAGTTTTTCTACTCCATTCAAAGAAACAAATCTTTCAATACAGGCTTATCCTGGGGTCATTTATTACACCATGTCAGACACAGAATGTTTCATCTCAAGAACACACACATAGGGTTTTCATTCATTAGTCTCTTACAAGCTCAAAAAACCCAACAAACAAACACAAAAAAAAACCCCCACAAAACAAAAAAAACCCTAACAAATACCAAAAAAAAGCCCAATCTAACACAAACCAACAAAACCACAGAAGAACACCCACCCTGGAAAGGTTATCTACAGCTGGTAACATATTGCCAGGTTAGTTAACATGTTTTTACTGATGCAATAGCAGGAAAAACCTCATAAAAGGCTGCAGCATTCTCATATTTGTATACGTTGTATACACACACTACAAGGTTGGGGGCTTGTAGGACATGTGGGGACAATTTGAACTTGGCAGAAAGAAACAGGATCACATGCTTTTTACAACCCCTTGTGAATTCTCAAAGCCATAAAATAGTGAGTGGGAACGATCCTTGTATTGATTACATCAGAAAAAGGTGTTTGCATTAAGGGGTGAAGCTGACTCAGAACAGTTAAACAAAAAGGAGCGAGTCTACCCTGAAATATTGTTAGTCTCAAATGTAAAATGGAAATAAAATCAAAAATTAAACATTTGTTTTTAAAAACCCAGGAATAAGGAACTCTGAGGTCAAAGTGATTTTATCAGCTGTGCACAAGTCACTCAGCATAAATAGGAGCAAGCTACACAATTCATTCTTTTTCTCCCATGAGTTGGCAATACCTTAGCAAGTGGACATAGTCTACTCAGCAAAAAAATTCTCTTGGTTACTGTCTGGCCACTCCTCTGAACGTCGAGTAATAACATGAATATGCTCCAGAGAGACTGGCAAGAAACCTGACATGATTGCCCAGGAAACATACCAACGATGAAAGCAACCTTGTATTTTGCAGCTAATTCAAGATGACAAGATGGCAGCTGAATGGATTGTATAGTGTGTGACAAAAATTAGGCCACCATCCCCCAAAATTATTCAAGGACACTATTATGAAAAAGAAGCTACCAACACAAAGTTTCAGCAGCGTTAAATACTTATTCCACACTGCACCCTTATGGCAACATCACCATTTTTATGAACTTATCTAAGTCTTGCAGGATCTGATATTTGGAGATTCTGTGATAACAGCAGGCAGATTTATCCCTGGCTGCCTGAAAAACCCTTTATTACAAATCAGAAAAAACCCCTAAGTTTCCACACTCTGAATCTAACGATTTCAACCACCAAGTGATTTCTGCCATCACCACCCAAAGCTCTCAGCAGAACGTGTCTGACTTTTGTTGGCATAGTAGCCACAATCAGCTCACCCTAAGCAATGACTGGCAAGCATTTTCTCATTCTTTTTTCCACAGAAACTTCAGTGGGCCAAAGGAAGGAGGAGGAGGAGAGAAAGCAGAAAGGCAAGGTCTGAGGTATTTACTTTGACACTCACTTACCTGAGGATTATTCATATATATTCATATTATTCATATACATACATATAAATGTATTATATTATATAATGTGTATATATATAAAAAATAATATATTATTAATATATAAATAATCCTTAATTACATAATATATATAAAATAATCCTCAGCTAAGTGATTGTCAAAGTATAATAATATCCATAATAAATATAAATAAATATTTCTGTATATATGTATATATAATAGTAATATATAAATAAACTATACACACACACACATATATATATATATATATATATATATATATATATATATATATATATATATATATATATATATATATATATATATATATATATATATAAAAGCTGTCTTTCCTTGATCCACTTTATCAAGACAGACCAACCAAGGCCTCTGGAAGAGTTCTGCACAGAGCTGAGCCAGAACCCTGCCAGGCCCCACGAGACAGCATCCAGCAAAGCAGCCAGGCAGGAGGCAGTCCCACCAGGCAAACCTCTGTAATTCCCCAATTGCAGGGGCAATAAATGTCTGCTGCTTGACAGGGAATGTGGGTCCAGCAGGGGTATGGGGTGAAGGATTTTATCTTTCCTCCTCCTGCCTATGGAGTGGGTAAATCCAGCACTTTTCTTCCACTCTGAGCATCACTTGGATCCTTTTCTCCGCTTGAAGCCACAGCTCGGTTCTCACAGGTGCTGCTTGCGCAGCCCACGGGGGGCGGGTTTAAAGGCCAATGCAAAGACTTTGCGATACACCTGTGTACACAAGCTCTTTCTGCTTCCTAAAAGGCTCTTTGCATATGAAAAGCGAGAGAAAGGACTCACTTGAACCTCCCTCCCAAAACTCTTGGCTTCAGCCGGAGCCAGGCTTGGGCAACCCCCACACAAAGCCGCCAACTTCCACCGCCGGCTCGCAAATTCATTATTCCAGGGGCTACTCATGCGTGAAATATCCGAAACTATCTGATCCCACGTGAAGGGCTGCTGCTGCATCCAGAGCTGAATACTCCTTCACTAACACGTGTTTATCACCTCATTCCTTGCGAGGAAAGTATGTAAAAACAGAGATTGTTACACTGCCGGCCGCGCTATAAATTTCTTTGATTGCAGAGCCTGATAGGAAGAGGTGCTGGGAACCTTTAACTCCCACATGGACTCAAGAGGGTTTTCACACAAAAAGGCTAAAGGATTAGACCTGTAGCAAATCCTACGGCTTTATTATAAATTTCTCGGGAAAATAAATCTTTCCTCTAAGGACTGCACAGAAATGTAATTTTCTTTGTTTAAATAATCTGCCAGAGAGACAGAGAAAACACATTTAAAGCTATCTCAGACAGCCACTGACTTGAGATCCTTTACATCAAATAGCTTAAAAAAAAAAAAAGAGCTGCTGATGAGAAGTCTCTCTAAGTTTTGATCAGAGTTTATATCTTGGTGCGGACAGTAATTCAAGCAGACAGGCATATATGTTTTCAGGGTTTTCTGAGCTGATTTATGCTGCAGGAATGGAGCAGCCACACACTTTATACTTACAATGTGCGGTTTTTCACTTTTCAGGAAAGGAGAAGAAAGAAAAGGGGATGGGGAAGAAAGGGGAGGGGGAATTTAAAAACAAAAACTATCGAGCAAACAAAACTCCAAATGCTCCCAGGCGACAAAATTATTCCAGCATAACTGAAAGAGAGAATATTGCTTCCAGGAAGAAGAAAACAAGAAGAAAGACAGTAAATAAATGAAGATGAAGGGAGAGAGCTACATACATAACTGATGCTTCCGTTCTTAGCTTTAAACGAGTTTAACTACAGAGATGAAACAATAAGCACATCTAAACAAGCCCGAAATATGACTTAATAAGTAACAAATCCGGCTGCAAAAGAGAGCACATCGGTCCAGCGCCAGCCCTGCCACCCTGAGTACCCCAAAGAACCGTGCACGGAGAATATTCCCTGGATCAGCGGCAGTCCCGGGGTGTCCCCGAGGTATTCCCGAGGTCCTTACCAGCTTCATGGTGCTGTTGTTCTGCTCCCAGCGCCACAGCATCACGCTCATGGTGGGGCCGGCACCTGCCGCGCCCCGGGGCTGCCCGCGAGTGTCCCCGGGCGCGGGCGGCGGGGCCGGGCCCGGCCATGCCGGGGCCGCGGGGCCGGGCGGTCCCTCCGCGCCGGGGGAGGATCCTCGCACCCCTCGGGGCGGGGGTGAGCCCCTGCCGGCCCGGCCCGGCCCGGGGAGGGGTTTAGCACAGAGGCGGGGAAGTCGGGGGAAGCCGAGCCCAGAAAACAGAGATTAACCGAGCGCCCAGCCGCGTTTTAGCGAGATGTTTATGGGTTGCGGGCGCATTTTAAAGCAAAACTGCGAATTACAGGGGTTTCTTCCCATTTTGACAGCCTGGCTCTGTTAAAAGGTTCTGGAGCTGTCGTGTTGTATCCGCATTTGGCCCGAGCTGCTTCCACGCAAAACTGGGTTTATACTTAATTCTGCTAGGGTGGGAAAGGACCGGGCTTGCCCTGAAAGGGAAGAATATCCCGCCTTAAAAATTATTCAACAGGTGGAGCACCGCAGATCGGCTCCAGGAACATAAACGAGAGAATAGGGAGAGTGTTTAGAATAATTAGTACATCAGAGTTTGCCACATCGTATTTGAGACACAGCTCTTAAAGATCTTTGTAAATGCCAGGCTATTCCATAGGTGCTCTCTCGCACCCTCTGAAACAGTTCCCCTGCTCTCCTGGAGCACCTTACCCCGGCAAGCAGCCCAGACAAGATACTCGGCTGTGGGAGGATTCATGCTTGCTCTTGCCCAAGGTCCTGTGAAATCACCGTGAAATCAGCGGGATCCACACTCGTCACCCTCCTGCTCTGCAGAAGGTGCTACACCTGATAAAGGCCAGGGAAATATGGGGAATTAAAACACCCTTGAAGGAGTTCCCCAGGCCACCCTTTTTGCACCCTCTCTCCAAACACAAGTTCTGATTCACATAAAAAGAACTTTGCGGGCTGCAGGAGAGGAGGCAAGAAATTACCACAGGCATCACCCACAGCAAATGGATCCAGAGCCCACAAGCATTTCAATATTATTTTCTAATTGTTAAATCATTTAATAATCCAGTAAAAAGATAATTTTTTTTTAATTTTTAACGGACCAAATTTTACTCAAAGTGATCACTTTCCTATCTGACAATTCCCCTTTTGTATGATTTTACTGGCAAGGCTGCTTCATGTATCCACTCAGTATGCTGCTGAAGAAATACAATAAATCAGTAAATTGGCATCTGAAATTCTGTAAATACCCTTTTCCATAAGGGACACATGTCGTCAATTCCCTAACAGTTATGCTTCCACAACCTAAAGATTCAATTTTTTCAGTCTGTAATTGTTCCTTTGTTCTAGTTTATTCTTTTAAGTGATAGCGAATATTATTGAAACAAACAATCACATATTCCTGCACTGTAAAAATAATTGCCCTACCAAGTCTGGTAGCTTGAATAGCTATGCACAGAGAAAGAGCTGCATGTTGAAAGCACTCAAAGACTTTATGCATCCAGGTTACCTTTGAACCATAGAAGTAAAATCTGAATCCTCTTCTGAGAATAAAGAACTCTTGTTCTTTCCCTTCAGGCCAACGTGGACCAAAGCCCCAGCACAGCCAAATCTTCCCAGCCAGCCCTCTACGTAAGCAAGTACCCTGCTGAAAGGTCATTCCTACAACACTCAGAAGAGGGGAAGGTCACAGCCCATTCCAGGGCTTGAACCTAAGATGTATGGTCTTCAGGAGGGTCACAGGCTGAGACAAAAACCTGCTGACAGACTCATGAATGAGGGAATGAATGCGTGCACTGGGAGGGAGAAGCCTGGCTGTGATGCCAGAAGGATTTTCTAAGAGCATCTCACAGCACCTCGGAGGAGCTGCCAGCGCCTGTGGCGCGCCGCTCGCTGAGCTTCGGCTTGTCCCCTCCCTGCTGCTGGCCCAGGGGGAGCATCACCATCATCGACCTGCTGGCATCTGCCTGGATATCAGGACACGATGATGTTCTGCTTCCAAAAAACACACCAGCTTCAGGCAAAAAACCAAGGGGACTGAGACAAGTGGAGCTTGCAGGATTACGGCCTCTACAAGGGGCCAAGACAACCCACAGCACAAGTCAGCGTTGCCTCAGACACTTCCTAAGCCTCTTAAAAGGTTGTTGATGATCTGCTCTGCCAGTTTGAACGGCCAAATGCTCTGATTCAACACTCAACCTGGTGCCAAAATCAGGAACTGTAAGAAACAAAGGAGAGGTCTCAGGAAACGGCAGATTTTTGTCTACCATTACAGGGAAAAGCTCAATTTCTCGGACCCAGGGAACAGAGTAGAGCCAAACAGCTACAAAAATCAGATTAAAAGACTAGATATGGATGGAAGGACTCTCCAGCCAGCCAGTCTTGTTTCTTTGAACACAGTTTGCTGTCTGTTTTTACATTAACTGAAGTGTGGCTCATGCTTGAGTATTTTCTCATTTTATCCCTGTTTGAGCCAGCTGAACACACTGAAAGTGGACAGAGACACATGTAATCAGCCTGAAATTCTAATAAAGCAAAGCTCCTGAGATTAAAGCATAGGCTCTGTGCCTCCCAAACACTTTTTAAGCTAATTAATATCCTTAAGTAAAATCTGTGTTGCTTTTAGATACTTTTATTTAATGGATTTTCCCAAGCCAGCCTTGATTTGGGATGAAGATCCCTTGCTGATAGCGTTGCCAGGTGTAACCGGAATTTATTTCTTCCATTAAAAAGCAAGACTTTGGAGCTGCCTTTCATCTTCCTATCTGCCTTTCAGGCTCCCACAACACAGTGAAAGAGATAAGGTTAGGACTGAAGCTGGTAAAATCCATGCATGACCTCTTGCCCCCTGGCAGAATCACGGCAGGAGTTCCTCCCCAGCTGCAGTGCCCGGCTTTGCTGACGGATCCAGGAGATGCCTTTCCCACACAATGCCCAATTTCAAAAGAGAAAAAGGACCAGATATTTGCATCCCTTAAAACCATAAAACATTCAAGCTCTCTAAGCCCTTATTATGATCTTCAGCAACACATACATGATGACATGGGGTCAATATTAAGCTGAACCATCAGGAAAGGACATTATTTACAGCCCTAATGGGCATCTAAACTTCCCTATTAAAGTGCTGAACAATACACTTGTTATTCACCAGCAAGCCTTCAGTGACACAGAAACACGTGTCCCTGGCAAACCCCGTGCTCTAATGAGACATGATTCCAGATTCCAACGCTTTCCAAATAAAACTGCTGGAAAAACAGGAGGAAACAGGTGTTGGAGACATTATGAATGAACTCAGTGCACACAGTCCTTGTCCATGCAACATTTACTACAAAGAAAGCTTGGGGAAATCCGTTCAGTAATAATTCATTGTTTGCCTATGAAAAATATGTGTGCTAACAACTTGCTCTGCCGTCATTAAACAAAGCCACACTCCTGTACTTACCCATTACTTTTGCTTTTTAAACACATCAACATTTTGCTGGTTTTTTTGTTTGTTTTGGGGGGTTTTTTGTGGGTTTTTTTTTTTTATTTTTTAATCTGGAAAAGAAAGCATATTAGAGAGTTTTATTACTGCATTTCAATTCATTTTGGTCAAAAAGACCTCAATCTTCTGTTCACTGAAAGCTGGCATTTTATTTGTTTTTTACTATTATATGACATTCCATTCTGTAATGCATTTCGTGCATTACAGAATGGAAATATCTACAAATTATAATCTTGAAAGCGTCCTAGAAATCTTGAAGCTGTCAATAACAGTATTTTGCTAAGCGTGGCATGGGAGAGAACAGGAGCCTAGCTCATGGAATCACAACAGATGGTTAAAAAAGCCCTCAAAATGGTGTGGAGCAGGAGCCTCTGAATTCAACATTTTCTAAACCAGCAGAAGAGATGCCCTGCACTGAGTAGCACCAGTGCATTAGAGGATCCAATGAAGGAACTGCCCACATGGTTACTCTTGGTTTTTGGCAGTTGTTGGCAGGTTCTGGAGGACACAGAGACAGCTGATACTGGGTACCAGATCAAAGAGAATGAGATGGCTTAGATAGTCACAACCTCCCACCAGTCCCAGACAGAAGTACAAAAAGAGACAGAAACTCAATTAATCAACAGCTGAAGCAGACAGTATTATTACTGGCAAATGAGCATCCTTTCTCTGGAAAACGTGTCTTGTTAAACTGGTATTTTCTGCTGAGTTCACAGGAGCTTACGAAAGCGATATCACAGATGTGATTCTGTGAGAATGCTCTTGCCTCAGTTTCACCTGGCTTGGTGAAAACTAGAATAATAATAAATCAACCCAGCAAACATCTGGTGGACTGAAAAGGAGCTAACAGGTTTAAAAATATGACATGTGAGAGATAATCTTTACAAAAATAAGCAGCTTGATTGTGTTTCACAGGAATAATTTTCAGCCCTTCTTTTCGGAGCAAGCCCTAGAAGGGGCTACAAAATTTGTTACTGGCACATCAGTAATGGGAGAAGTACATGGTAAAAAAGAGAGGAAGATCAAAACAAGAGAAACTCATCTATAATGACTAGAACCATGAAAAGGTGTTAACACAGCAAATGCAATCTTGTAAGGAGGAGAACCTAAGAATGTCACAGAGCAAATGGCTCTCCATAAGTTCAGTGCACCTGGAGAGAGCATCACAGCCATGCTGTGCCATCAGGATGACGGGATTGTGCTCTGGTGTAGGGGTGATGCAATACTTGCACATAAGAAGAGAGGTTATCAAACAAGAACAGGCTTTATCACCTGCTGGGTTTAATGCTGGTTGCGTGGAATGGTTCAAGAGGTTGAACCTTTGGAGAGGCTTCAGAGAGGAGCCGTGAGAATGACTTATGGACTGAAAAATGTGGATCACAAGATCCAAACGGCTCCTTTTTATTTGTCAGAGAAGAGTAAGAGCAAATATTATATCATAACATGAACTAATTAAAAAAAAAAAATGAAAGCAAGTCAGCAGCAGTCATGTGAACTGTTTTATGGAGGAAGTCAGAGTGAATGATCACAGTTATTGCTGTCTAATTTATCATCAAAGGTTATTTCTAAGTTGTTGATTAAAAAGTGTATCAGTCAGCCACAGATCTGTTCCGGCTGACCTCAAATCTTTACTACCACCGGACTTCTGCCAGCACCCCAATGTAACACACAGCAGCTGTCAAGGATTCCAAGAAATATACAAGTAATGGAAACATTCCTGTGCTCTATCCCAAATCTCAATCTGCTGGTACTCAACAGCTCACCAGTGCACCAAGAAATAGCTGAGTGTCCTAGGGTGACTTTAGGATGCTTGTATCCCCAGTCATCTGTTCTGTTAATGCTGGATATGATATTCTCTGCCTTCTAGACTGGTTCTGAGAGCAAAGGTGGGGAGAAGAAGCACAGAGTTTGTTATCAGAGGCTGCACTCACTCCTTAAAAAGCAGCACTCCTCCACATTCTGCACTGCACTGTCTGGGCACCGACAGAGCAGAACAGAGCACTCCTTTGCTTTTTAATTGCTTTAGCTGGCTGAGGCAGAGTTTTCTCTGGACTCATTTTTCATTCCCTTTTTTTGGAACTGTTGGAACCTGCTCCAGACAGGGACCTGGTAAAAACTGAGAGCTTGCACTTTGTGACCTGCCAGGACCTGCCCTGGGCAGCAGCCTTCCCCAGTGCCAGAGGGATTGATAACAGAGTGAGCACCCACAGGAGAGACTTTCTGATTTGCCACCTCTTCAGAGCTGTCAATGAGTTCTGTCATCTGGTATTGTTCCTTTTTTGTGCTGGGGAGTGCTTTGCCTGTTAAATAAACTGGTTTTTTCCCCTTCTCTCCCAGGAAATTTTTCCCAAACTGGTTGGGGGGAAGGGCCACGTGGGTGGGCTTTCTGGGGGGGCCCTTTTGGAGGTTTTCTGCCAAATTCACCCTAAACCAGATCTCGGCGATTTAAAAAAAATACTAAATTCTTAATTCAGAACAAGAATTGTTCTGAATCAAGAACAATTCTTGAATTGTGTTGGGGAAAAAAGCAGATAAATAAAGTAACAAAACCACCAGTACACTGAATATGGACTGGTTAAGCAATGCTGACACTATTAACAAGGCCACTGAGATGATGGAGAGCACTAAATTCTCACTGTGGTCTAAGGGACACAAGTGCTCAAATCGTCACTTCCAACCACCCTGGTCCCACAGTCCAAAGGTCTGAAAAGGACAGTAATCCGTGGATTATCCTTGCCAAGGAAATCTGTGGGTCCTCCTCCAAAAGTCATAGGGCAGTGTTGTCTTTGGACTGGAGCATAATCCCAGCCCACACTTCCAGCTCTATGACCTGACATGCCCTTCCCCAGTTTCCCAATATGTAAAAAATAATAGTATTGATATCAAACTAAAATAGATTGACTTACTATATTTGAGACTAATTCTTGAGTCATATTATTTTAATAGGCAGACTAAAATACAGACAGGAAAATGCAATTTGCTGTTTCTGCTGAGTCTTTGCCAAATACCCTGAACAGCAAGAATTTAAAATTAACTAAGCAATTTTACTTAAGCAGATGCAGAATAGTACGAAAAAAGTGATTAAATTAGTCTGCAGACAAAGCTGCTCAATGCTAACAAAGGATTCCTCACCATAACTTCTGAAACCTATCCTACAAAAGAACACATACCAAGATTTAATTAAAAAATAGCTGCTACTCATAGCCTTAATCAGCCACCTGGAACACTTGATAACAACTGGTATCCACCAGATCCATTTGCCAAACTCTTTATACTTCACTTTTAAATGAAGTGGTTGCTAATTCAAGAGCACAAAATTCTGTTACCCAAAGAGCCTATGTGGCAGATTTGAGTTTAAATTTATATTATGGAATTACTTATGCATACAAATGCAGAAGTACTAAAATATAGAATGACTTTGTTAGGGGTGCATTTATTAGGGGTGGCCTTCCAGTACCTGAAGTGAGGCTAAAAGACACATGGAAAGAGACTTTTTGACACAGGGAAATGAGTTCAAACTGAGAGTAGGTTTAGAATGGATATAAAGGAAGAAATTGTTTACTGTGAGGGTGGTAAGACCCTAGCAGAGGTTGCCCAGAGAAGCTGTGGCTGCTCCATTCTTGGAAGTGTCCAAGGCCAGGTTGGTTGGGGCTCTGAGCAATCTGGTTTGGTGAAAGGTCCCTGCCCAGGGCAGAGGGGTTGGAAGAATCTGATCTTTAAGGTCCCTTCCAACCCAGGCCATCCTACAGCTCTATTTAGTTGAATCCATTGAGCAGTCTGCCGGTAAAAGCTGCAGTTATTAACCTGTTATTGGTGGAAGTGCCATAATCAGGTCTTCCCAATGAATTTGATTTCAAAGACATATTTCCAGCGTCCACAGAAGGTTCTGGACTCTGCTGTTCTCCTCCCACTTAGGTTTCCAGCACTGCCTTCTGAACCATTTCTAAACAATGAACAAGCCCAGGCTTGTTTTGAGTTTGTTGACAATGGCATGGAACAATGCTAATTAATGGATTAATAAGGGCCATGCCATTGGTTTTTGGTTGTTTATTACAGCACCAGCTTTGAAAGCTTCCATGCTTTGCTCATGGCATGGCTCTGCGTCAGAGGCTGATTTCACCATGAGCAGCCCTGCACAGCTCCCCTTGCTGTTCCTGCTGAACCCAGAGATGGGAAGGAGCTGCTGCCAGCCCCACAGAACCCTCTTCTGTGTGCCCCCCTGAAGGCACAGATGACTTCAGGGATGTCCCATTGCCCCTTCAGTCATCAGCCATAATCAGCTCCCTGAAGGCAGCAAGCTGGAGATATAAACATAGGTTATGAAATACAGTCCAGTATTTTCATGATAAAATGATGCTTCTTACTCTGGAAGAGCTGATTAAAACCCAACACCACTGGGGACAGCAGAGCTGGGGTAGAGCTCATCTCTTACCCAAAATGGCCAGTGACATGATGAAGAAAAGCTCTTAGTGCAGGCTTGTAACCAGAGCAAGGCACATTGCCAGCTGCTGCACAGCAAGAGTTGGTTTTGAAAGCCAACACGTTATCAATTAATGCACATGTGGAAACTGTTGTCATTGTAGTGCAAAGCTCTCATACCTTCTCGGTGGTTTCTCATGGGCAGCTCCTCACAGCACTGACTCCTTCTTCACAGCCAACAACTCCATCTCTCTCCTCACCCAGCTAACCCACTCTTTTGTAGAATCTTCTTACTGGACACAGCTGTGGCCTGTTAAGGGCAGCCCTGTTCCTAATCTTTGGTGATTAGTACAGCTGCAGCTCCTCAGGTGTGAGACTGCCTTCTGCACTATCTTTATTTTCCTACATTCTATCCCTCCACAGGAAACACAGGAAAATCCCTGCTAGGGATGCCCAAGTACCCAGGTTGGATGCCCAACAAGACTCTCCTCTGCCTCCTCAATAAATTCACGTTTCATTCAGCAGCCCAACCAAAAGTGATTTTTTAGTCCCCATAAGAGTTCTGTACCCTCAGTGAACCTTCTGCTTGAGAAACATTTGTTTGTTGTCTTTTGGGGTTTTTTGTTGCTGTTTTTAATACAGGGAACACTTGTGAAAAACTCAATTACTTGATATGATCATACATAGCAAAAAGTAATTATTCTTCCCCGGCATACTCAGAGTCTGCTGAGTTGAATGCACCAATTCTTCAATTTTTTCACAGAATAACACTCATTGTGCATGTCATGGGGGAATGACAAGCTGCAGCCAGAGCAGCACTAATTTGACATTACAAAACAAAGATACAAGGAATTAAATAATTAGAGCCTTAATGACAGAGTACAATGCATGTCTCCTTTGATAATCTCTCAAATTCTGAAGATAAAAGCAGTGTAGGAACGTGCACACAAGATGTTCAATTACTGAGAGTTTCAAAGTGTAGTGGAGCACACTGTGGTGCACCCTTCCATCGTATTCCAACATGTTAAAACATCAGCCTTTTAGAGCAAAAAGGTCTCCAAATTTCTGGCCTCCTCCTGCTCCTTTGTACCTCCCTTCCAGCTGCTCTCCCCTCACCTCCTCTGCCAGCCTCCCTTGGCTCACTGCACTTGTGGGTAGCCAGAACTTCTCTTGCTCTACTACTGTTTGATAATAGCAGAAGTGACAAGAAATAACTTACTTCATGTTTCTCCCCACTCTTCACAATCATTAAAAAAAAAATTAATATATATCGTCTATTAAGTCCATTGAGTGAAAAACAATTTTTCCTAAAATTTGCCTCTTTTTTTTTTTTTAGTTATTATTTCAAATATTATCCTTTCCGCTTGCTTTCACTTTTCTTTCAGTTTTCATCCTGCCACATTTTCAACCTTGTCAGTTGAATTGAGATCCATTCAAGCTCAAAAGAGTTTGGAGCACTCTAAAAGTCAACTAAAGATAGTGCTTAGCTACTTTTTATCTACTTTTTCCCTGTACTCTGAGGACAGAAGCAGAAATAGTAGTAACAAAAAAATAAATGAAGATGCTGATATTTATCATGAAAGACTGCTCTAGGCTGTATCAAATATAAATGCAAATTCTTATTCACAATGCTGGATACAGACAGCCAAATCTCAACATATTCATGCTACTTTAAAAGAGAGAGCTTCCACTAAAGGGTAAACAAATTATGAGCTGCCTAAGATAGGGGTTCTGAAAACAAGATTTATCTAAGGAAAGCTTTTCTAGTCCCTGGAGTTGATATCCAATTAATTCTTCTGGTATTCTAAAGGCATTATCACTTGCTTGAAAATAAACATAAAAATTCTGCTAACAAAACTTGTTTTGTGCTTTTGATGGATTAGTAAAATAGCACAGAGCTATGAATATAGGTTTTTACTTTAATATTATTTTCCCACATATTATCATTATCAAGGATTACTCCCATGGCTTACTGGCACTGTTAATCTTCTGTATCTCAAAATATGAGACAAATAGAAAATATGAATAACTGAAAAGAAGCTACAGCATGCCCCACTGTAAACAACCAGAAGCATTTTGCTGAGTTCACCTTATATTGCACTAATGAACAGAGCACATCCTCACCCCATAAAAGTCAAAAAGAGTTTTATTACCATTCAAATCACTCTAAGAATTGGGCTATATTTTCATGATGGGGCAAAGAAGTGCATGTTACTTTAATCTGCTCCCCAGATTGGCCCAATCTAGACTATGACCTACAGCCCAGTCTGACTTGAACTAAATAATTACCATTTACTAAGATAACTCAGTTATCAGCCTCCATTTGAGATGCCTGCCTAAGAGCAAACCATCAGCATTGTGACTGGGATTCACTTAAACTGTTAATAGGTTTTCAGTTATAAAGTTATATTAGAATACCAGGCAATTTTCCCCCTACTTGCACCATTTCCTATCACTTGTGTGTCTAGCTTATATATCAGCAATAAAAATTATTGCTGGCCTGCTCTCAATGTACCTTAACATCATAACTAAAGAAGAAAAAAGAAAAATCCAATTAAGATTTATGGGATCTGACTCTTCTTTGCCTTTTAGTTTGACCATGTAATTTAGCATTTCACTTTAATATTCAACTAGTGTAACTAGCAATTACATAAGCTGCAAGGTATAAAAGAATCAGACCTGTTTGATTACATGAAATTAAATATTTCTCATTTTTATTAAGCATTCTTTCACTGGTGTCAGGCCATGCCTGAGATTCTAATACTGCTTTTAAGCTATTTAGAGATTTTAAAATAGTGTCAAACTATGCTCTGAATGTCCTAAAATGTGGTAGTTGGGAGCACAATGTTATTTTCAGAGGCAAGGAGCCTCTGAAAACAAGATTGGTTTCCAACCTCTAGTCTGGTTACACAGAGTTCAAATCACAGACCAAGGGGGAAAAAAAAAAAAAGACTCTGCTGCTACTGTTACAGCACTTCACTAGGGGGAATAGGAAAAATAAATAAACCTGAGAGCAAGCTATTATTAGTTTTCCTCTGCAGATAAATATTATTTATGCTGCTTGGTTTATTCTCCAAGCACTTGGCCCAAAAGAAGCAGCATTGCACTGATCTGTGCCTTGGAAACTCTGAGGCTTGGTTCATCCAAGTCCCAAGAACAGGAAAGAGAAGAGGAGGGAAGAGAGTGAGGTAAAAAATGACATCTGCCTGAGGATGCCTTCCAAAACTGTGTGTCCTGCTCATATGGTTTGGGAATGCACTGTCCTTTTGTCACAGACACAGAGCATTCCTGGACAATAAAAAGTGGGGGACTGTGGCACTCACATTTTCTGGAAAAATCCCTTCGCCCAGAATTTTTCTCCTGGGAAGCTGAGAAGTCTCAGAGAAAAAAGAAAACAATAATTATCTGATTTTCTTCTCCTGTGTTTTGCTCCTGTGGAATGTGTTTGGAGATTGTTTATCCAACAGATGATTGTTTCGTTGGATTCTGCTGTGAGTTGTTTTCACTCTTTGGCCAATCAGGGCCAAGCTGTGTCAGGACTCTGGAGAGAGTCAGGAGCTTTCATTATTATCTTTTTAGCCTTCTGTAAGTATCCTGTCTGTATTCTTTAGTATAGTTTAGTACAGCATTCTTTAATATAATATAGTATCATAAAATAATAAATTAGCCTTCTGGGAACATGGAGTCAGATTCATTCCTTCCTCCTTTGTTGGGCATCCTGCAAATACAGCAGGGGATCTCTTTGGCTCAATTGAGCAGGGCAGGTCAGACTGCCTGAGCTGGGGATGGCAGGCTTTGTCTCCACCCAAAGCATTCAGTCAGATATTGTTCCCTCATGTTAAGTGGGTTTAAATCTAAAGGGCAAGCTCAACAAAAGTGTCCTTAAATAAGTTCATTTCAGCCTGTCACTAAGGCAGGTAAACCCCTCACCTTGCAGCATCCTCTGAGCACAGCCCAGCAGCACCAGGGTGGCTCTTACTTGTGCCAGGGGTGCCTGCACTCTGCTCACTGCTTACCTGAGAAGCCCCACACTCACCTGGGCAGTAAAACACACCTAAAACCCATCCTGAACCAGCTCCAGCAACCACCTTCAGGTCACCACCTTTTACCTACGGCTTCCAGGGGGAGCAGAACCTTGGATGAAGGAGACCAAGAAGGTGTCCACCAGAGGACTAGGAAGAACAATGATCTTTAAAGACCTTCTGGTGTGCTGGCAGAACCACAGAAAAGACTCTAAATGTTCAATCACAAAATCTGTGCAGAAAAAAAAAAAAAAAAAAACAAAAAAAAAACTCAAATTCAATATATTTCCTTTCATCCCTTTTCACTGCACATTACAACCAGGGATCACTGTGAGCAGCATTTGTGCCACTGTGATCCAGTTCATTTTCCAAATACTATGAGGATTAAGCACATATGAACTAGAAAGAAAGAAAAAACAAACCAACCATCACACATGAGAAATAAGATCTGGCTTCCATTTCAAGGAATATTAATAGCTGAAATTGTTAACAAGTGACTGACAAAAATTGTTCTGCTTCCTGCTGGTTTAACTGCTTCTAGGCAAAATTATGATTACTGCTAATAAGCCTAGAAATCTAATAAGCCTTAATAACAATACAGAACAGCAAGTCACAAAACAACTATACTTTGCAGTCAGAATGGTTCTCCTGCAGCCAAAAATACAATGTGAATGTGGCTTGAAAGAGCCAAGTGAAATTAGCACTTGATATTCATGGGGGAAGGGACTTTGCACACAAGGGCACCATTTAGTTGTATTTCAGGTCCTGTTAAATTGGCTCAAACTACCATATAAACTGGAAATCCAAAGATGATAGCTATAAGTACAGTGTAGCTGCTTCAGAAATATTTTTTCTTCCATTAAAATGAGTTTTCTTTCATCATGAAGGATCATGGTTTGTATTGGAAGGGACCTTAACGACCATCGAGTTCCAACACCTCTGCCATGGGCAGTGACAACTTCCACTAGGCCAGGTTGCTTAAGGCCCCATCCAACCTGGCCTTGAACACTTCCAGGGAAAACTTCCAGACCTGACAACACAATGGAGATTTTTTTCAGCCACAATTCCAAGCAAATGCTTCTGACTTGAATGGATTTACATCTTCCCTCCCAAAACAGAGAGGTTTGTGGCACCGTTCATGGCAGCTACAACAGAGGGAAAGAGACTTTTAGGTCAGACCCCTACCACAGATCAAATTTCCATATGTGACAAAGCTGATCTTAGCTCCAAGGTGCTGCCTGCAAGATTCACAGCAAATAACCTATGCCAGCTCTAATCTGAAAAGCACTATAAAGCTCTGAAATGCTCCAGCAGATGCATATGCTTTCTAGAGACAGAGAATCTACAGATTAAGCTACAAAATGTGGCTTTGTCACTGAACAGGAGGGGCTGAACAGTGATCTGCTTTTTTTCTCGGTAACTACAACTTAATCTGTATTCCCCTGCTAAAAGGATTGCAATAAAACTCTTTGTAATGAAAGGACAATTAAGTCACATTATGTGCAAAAAGTCATCATTTGATAATGATCCACTAATTGCAGCAAGATAAGACACTAATCACTTATGGTAATCAAATTTTCCCTGGTAATGCAGTGACTGGACCCTGCTGCAGCAATTCAGAGATGTTCATTAGCTCTGCACCCAGATGCCACCAGGTCACAGCGTGTCCCTGCTGAAGACACTCCGAGGCTGGGAGGACACCACGTTACCTCCTGTTCCATTTTTGTACCAGAAAAGGCAGACTCTGAATTCATCAGTGATATCATTGTACGAGTTTCCAGCCACACAAGTACAGGTGTCTGGCAAGTCAGAATATGATGATGCCCAAAGAAAGGCTCAATTATGTATTTTTTTACAACATCATCTATTCCCGAAATAAATGACAGTCATAAAATACTGCGGATTTTTTTTTCCGACATTGAAAGAATTATCTATAATAAAAGCATATCCGTAATAAATTTAATCCATACCCAATGGATACTTAATCCCATGCAACTCATCCGGGAAAGCAAAGGAAAATGAGGTGTGCTTTGGTTCTGTCCAGCACCACCAGGTGGCATTAGCAGCCCAGCTAACCCATCCACAGCGCACCAGCTGCTTGATTCCCCTTCTCCCTTTCACTCAGCCCTACGCCGAGCTTTTTATAACTTAAACTCAGCGTCAGACTGAGCATCTATAATAAAAAGGACACCTACTCCTGCTTCATGAGCTGGTCCAAAGACTGGGTCCAGCCTAAGCAGCTCCCAGGAACCCATGACTGACACTTCCAATCTGGCAAATCCTGTTGTTCTTGTGCTAAAGGTGTAGCTGCCTCCTTCAGATATCCATCACATTCACTTGATTTCTGCAAACTGACACCCCCCCCCGCGATGTATTTTGGCTCGAAGAGAGAACAGCATGCAAGACTCCACTCATTCCCTATGCAAACACTGCATACATGCCCCAAACCACATGATATATGGAAAAGCAGGAGAAAGAAAAACACGTTTCAATAACCTGGATATGACAGAAGTACACCAGGCTTGCATTTGAACAGAAAGTTAGATCCAAAAAGTGGTTTATATTTTTCAGATTTCAGCAAGTTCTTTAAATAAGTGAGTTAGGACTGTATGGTCTTGCTTTACCAGTCATCTTAAGTTCAAGCAAGAGGCAGAGGTGGCTTGGTGCATGGAAATTAATTGCCATTGTAAACACAAGTTGCAGATGTCAACCCCACTGAATGATGATGCTGTAAATCAAAGACCAATCTGGCTTCATTCAGTACCCCAGGACTACAGTTTCTAAACTTCCCAACAGTCTAGTAAACACATCTGTGGGGTTTTTTTAATGAAGCTGTAGGAAAAACATAATCCTGGGTAAACTCATATATATAAAGTTACATCTCTGATCTGACCTCACCAGTATCCTTTCTGGAATTACTATAAGGTAAGCAAAAATGAGTAACTGATCTACACCTGCTTTTCAGACTTACAGTTCTAAGTGCTCAATGACCTCAGACCACCAGGAACTTCCAGCCCTAGTCCCAGAGATCAGTATTCCCTCCCTAGCAGCCATAAATCTGGCCTGCAAGGATTCACCCACTGACCTAAGTCAAAAACTATTTCATATGACCCTAAAGGAGAACCTGGAATAATTTGCATTGCACTGTTCTCTACTACAACTTTCTATTAAAAGAGCTGAATCAAAAGTCTCATCCCTGCACTGGAAAAAGAAATGTGACTGAAGGTGGTAGAAGAAAAAAGAGGAAGGGGAATTATATTCTCTTGGCTTCCACCCATCACTGTAGACTTCTAAAACTAAATATGTTCATGCTTAGGATGGATTTATATTCTGGTAGTCAAAACCCACAGCATCTTTTTATCAGAGGAACACCTGCTCAAATGCAAGTTACACACTAGGACTTTTTGTCCCCAATTGCTTTGATCTTTAATTTCAGTTCCAGTATTGTCTGCATGTCTATTCATAAAGCTAAATTATGAGTTGAACTGCAACATTCATTTTAGCTCCTTCAGAACTTGAAACACTAAATCAGAATATGAAATTAGCCACTGCCTCCAGCTGCAATACATTTCTTATTTCTCATTTTCACCCACACTCGTTGGAAATGTAGTTCAAATGACAACCTGAGAATTGGTTTTAACCTCAACTAGTACATGGAGGTTCCTCCTCCCCATCTTTTTGTTCCTTACTTCCCATAAGCACCCAAAACAATGACACAGGCAGAGTGGCAGGAGATGAGCCAAATACCCCTCCAAGGTACCCCAAGGCACCACAAATCTGAGCAACGGGTGTGGAGCTCTGCAAAACAAAACCAGATACCAAAAAACCCAAAACACACTTCAATTTGATTTCATTCTTTCGAGCATTCAGCCTCAGGCCCAACTCTGCAGCTGTTCACAGCATCCACTGATGCTTGTGTGCCATTCCTGAGCCACAGGGGCAACATTTCCCTTTCAGCCTCTTCAGTGGAAGCAGTGCACTGTGGTGGAACCAGAGCCCCACAAAGAGGGGAACAGCAGCAAGCACTGCAGAGAGCATGGCAGGAGCTTCCCGAGGGAGAGTCCTGCCCCTCAAACCTGACTTCCTTTTATGACAAGGCAACCCACGGGGTTGATCAAGGGAAGCCTGCTGATGTAATCTTTTGGGATTTCAGTAAAGCTTTCCACAGTGCCTCTCAGCTTTCCACCTCCTCTCAGTGCCTCTTCTGGACAAAAGCATCACGTGGTGGGTGAGCAGCTGGCTCAGGGCTTGGGTGCAAAGGGTGGCCATGAATGGGGTGGCACCAGACTCTCACCAATGGGGCTCTGCAGGGCCCCATCTTGGGCCCTGTGCTCTTCAACATCTTCACCAATGACTTGGGGGCAGGACTCAAAGGAACACTCAGCCAGTTTGCAGTGGTACAAAACTGGAAGGAGCTGCAGGGAGGCCCTGTGGGGAGATCTGGACAGACGAGAGGACGGGGCAGTCACCAACCCCATGGAGCTCCACGAGGGAAAGCGCCGGATTCTGCCCTTGGCTGTGCAGCCCTGGATGCCCAGAGAGACTGGGAATGAGACACTGGGAAGTGGTGTCACAGAAAGGGACCTGGGGACCTGCTTAATGCCAGGTGAGCATGGGCCAGCAGAGCCCTGCAGCCAGGAGGGCCTGCCCTGTCCTGGGGACATCAGGGACAGCCAGGAGGGCCTGCCCTGTCCTGGGGACATCAGGGACAGCCAACAGGGCCTGCCCTGTCCTGGGTGACATCAGGGACAGCAAACAGGGCCTGCCCTGTCCTGGGGACATCAGGGACAGCAAACAGGGCCAGCCCTGTCCTGGGGACATCAGGGACAGCCAGGAGGGCCAGCCCTGTCCTGGGGACATCAGGGACAGCCAGCAGGGCCTGCCCTGTCCTGGGGACATCAGGGACAGCCAGCAGGGCCAGCCCTGTCCTGGGTGACATCAGGGACAGCCAGCAGGGCCAGCCATGTCCTGGGGACATCAGGGACAGCCAGCAGGGCCAGCCCTGTCCTGGGGACATCAGGGACAGCCAGCAGGGCCTGCCCTGTCCTGGGGACATCAGGGACAGCAAACAGGGCCAGCCCTGTCCTGGGGACATCAGGGACAGCCAGGAGGGCCAGCCCTGTCCTGGGGACATCAGGGACAGCCAGGAGGGCCAGCCCTGTCTTGGGGACATCAGGGACAGCAAGCAGGGCCAGCCCTGTCCTGGGGACATCAGGCACAGCCTCACCAGCCAGGCAAGGGAGGGATTGTCCCGCTCTGCTCTGAGCTGGAGCAGCCTCAGCTCGAGTGCTGGGGCAGTTTTGGGCACCACAAGGGAAAAAAGACCTGAAGCTGTCGGAGAGTGTCCAGAGGAGGCCACGAGGACTGTGAAAGACCTTGAGGGGAAGCCGTGTGAGCAGTGAGGGCACTGGGTCTGTTCAGCCTGGAGGAGACTGAGGGGAAACCTCATCACAGCCCACAGCTTCCCTCTGAGGGGAAGAGGAGGGTGGGCACTGATCTCTGCTCTGCACAGGTGACAGGAGCTGAGGGAATGGCCTGAGGCTGGGTCAGGGGAGGTTTAGGTTAGGTACAGAAAAGGCTCTTCACCCAGAGGGTGGCTGGGCACTGGAACAGGCTCCCCAGAGAAGTGGTCAGAGCACCAAGCCTGGCACTGCTCAAGAAGCATCTGGAAAACACTCTCAGGCACCTGGTGTGATTTTTGGGGCGTCCTGTGCAGGGTTGGGAGTTGGACTTGATGATCCTTTTGGGTCCCTTCCAACTCAGCATCTTCTGTTATTCTGTGGAACAGGCTGCTCAGGGAGGTCATGCCGTGTTCCCCTCTGGAAGTATTCGAAATCCTCCTGGACACATTCACCTGCTCTAGGTGATCTGTTCAGGTCTCTGCTCTCTGCCTTGGCAGAGGAGTTGGACTCGAAGATCTTCAGAGGTTCCTTCCAACCTTAACAATTCTGTGATTCTGTGATAAAAAGACCACCTAAGTCAGGCTTTGTTCTGTGTTCAAATTTGCAGAGCTAAATGCAAAGCCAACCTGCAGTAGCTCTAGATCTCTGGAAAAGAAGCTATTTTTAAACAGCAGTAGCAATGTGGACTGCATAAATTAGCATAATCTCAGCTTTCACAGATAGTTCTCAGCTATTTTACATACTACAAATCAACACTCTGCAGATTCCTCAGTTCTACTAACATGGTCAATCATGCATTTCATGAGGCTTAAAATCTCCTTTTTTCATCCTACAAAATCTCAACGGCCTTTTTTTACATTCTTCTTTTCCTTTTCGGAGCAGTACTATCACAGGCTCAGGTTCCATTACAAATCTCACACGGTTTCATGTGTAACTGGTGGTTCTGTGGATGCCTAAATGCAGGACGTCCTCTTATTTTCTCAGCTGATGATTTTTTCCTCCTGGGCAGATGGCATAGAAGTGGAGTGCAGATGGAAACCCACAGCCCACAAATTCCTCATTATAGTTTGAAATAGTGCTAGCAGCTCTTCGATTCTCATCTTCTCTTCAAATTATTTCCAGCAATAAAGGATGAACTGCTGTTTTCAGAAGGCACAGCCAAGAGTAATGATATCTGTTTATAGCTGAGAACCTCCTAACAATGTGATTTCTATTTTCACAAGTTTTATTAAAATCTATAAATTGTTACTGAAAAGGACTTCAAATCGAGTATCTCTTGCTTTGATTCAAGCATTACCTTAAGAAGAAAGATCAATAAGAAAATAACAGATCACACATGCATGAAGGTTTGAAAGTCCCACAGTTAGCTATTTAAGGTAATCCGTGGCTCCAGGTATCGCTTTACCTGAGCTGCTTGGAATTACAATGGATTTATCTCTGCAGAACAGCTGTGAGATAAGGGAGCTGCCGGTGACAAACTGCAGCAGGCAGCAGGGAGCTGACAATGATGCTGATGGCCTGTGGCTCACAGGCTCACCCTGCATCCTCCCTGCCCTTTAGGACTGAAACCCCTCCTGGCAGAAAGGCGGCTCAAAATGAGGGTGCAATAGAAACTAGTCTTATCATTTCCTCAAGCTGTTTCACAGCATGTCCAGTCTGCTGGAACTGACTTTCCTAACCTTCCCATCAGCTGGAAAAGTCCTAAAAACAGCAAAATAAAAATATCTGTGGTGGAAAATAGCAAGGAATGAAAAATAATAAGAATTAGAGGTCAAGCTTGGATCCCTGAAAAGTTTGTATTAACCAATGGAAAAGCATTAAAATAACTAAACTTATCCCTTAGCTATAAAAAGAAAACAAACAATACTTGAGACACCCAAGTGACACGGTTGGTGAGGATTTACAAACTCCCAGACAGCTCTCTCACACAGCATAAATGAAAAGCTGACTAATTTGTTCTTGTTCTAGAAACCTAGAGTCAGACTTGATAAACACAAATATCCTCTTTTGTTCCAAGTTTTGACCTGGTGCCTGACAACCAATTATTAAAACACACTGCTTTACCTCAGCTAGAAAGGAACCTTCTGAACTGTCTCACAAAATGGTTTCTGTCTGTTTAAAAGATGGGTACATGTTGCTTAACTGTATTTTCAGCTTGCAAGAGGCTTTTTCTCAGAAGGCTGAATTTATTTGCATATTACATATCAAAAACATCCAGATGTCCAACCTAGTTGTGATATACAAACTCTACAACATAAATAATTTGCCTATATAATGCAGGGCTATAATCTTCCTCAGCATGCAGGCGTGCTAATGATCTTACACAGGGACAACAGAAGATGAAAGAATTAAATATTTCATCACCAAAGACATTTTATCTTTCCTGCATTCATGGAAGAAGATTATGGGAGGTCACCTTCTTAGAGGTTTCCCTTTCACAACAAAAAAATACAATAATTGGTTTTCATTAGTGATGACTTGTCCTACCTCCTGCACCCCATGACTTTCCTGTCCCATCCACCAAACACAGCGTTGATATCAACCAAGTAGCTACATAGTATTGTCTACCCCAAATGTTTGTAAAGGTTAATAGAAACACTCAAATTTGAGATGCAGCCATTAAGGATTTACCCGTGTCAAAAGAACCTAAAACATGTTTTTCTCTCCAGCTTAATGGCTTGCCCTTGAAACTGAGCAGGGTCTTCAGAAGTGACCATTTGAAACTGCTGTTTCAAGAGAAAACTCAGCTCGAGATTGACAGAATAAAGAATTTCCAGAGGAAGAGAACTCTCCTGAAGGAAGCCCTGATTCTGTGAAATCCATCAATATCCCACAGATCATCCAAAGGCACGTTCAGAGTCTTTGGCATAAGAGGCTGATCACCCAGGGAAAGGCAAAGAGAATTTTGGCAGAGGATGAGATACTGTGCCAGCATTTCTGATGCAGTAAAAGTGACTCTACCACACATCTGTCTCTCTGAGGAAGGCTGAATCTCTGCCTGTGACAAGGTCAATTTTGAGAAAGGTTGGTATTAAAAGATTATGCTCCCTCCATCCTCTCACTGAGGTTATGCTAATTATTTCAGGAGAGCAAAGGAATTCTTTGATCCTCCAAGTCCTCCTTCCCTCACAAGTTGACTCTGGCTGCCGGCACAGCACCCAGAGGAACAGCACAGCATATCCTAATTCCAGAATTGTGGAATTAGCCAGTTTCAACCTTGAAATTTAACCCTAAGAAATTGAGTATGCAGTAATCCATATAATCCAGGCCTCTACACCTGTCCCTCTTCCAACTAATCTCACCACCCTTCACCATGACACATCTTAATTTAGAGTCCTGCCTGCTAAGGTCAGTGTGTAAGTGGATGCTCAGGAGTTACAAGCATTTGTCACACGGTGAGACCAATTGCTTTGTGAACTCTGAGAGACACAGAAATATCAGCAGCGAGCAGAGCCCTTTGCCAGGCAGGCACAAAAAGATCTTTCCAAAGGTTCTGGGAGGCAGGGAGGAGAAGGGGTAGATAAAGAAATAAATGTGTGTAGCATAGCCCTGGATAATGCGATCTGCTGGTATTAAGTTTTCTCCTGAAGGAGTTAAGTATATACCAGCTGCTCTACATTAAACCGAGCTGGCATTTGAAATCATGCAAATTAGCTGAGCTCCCATCCATTTCAGCCCAGCATTTAGCAGCATTGCTGTAAATGATGCAAAGTGCGGGCCAAAGCAAGCCCTGCCATTTCAGCTGCTGTCAGGAGGAGAGGAGGAGGCAGGGCAGGCAGTGGCACTGAGTGATGCTGCAGCTTTTCACAAGATGGTTTATAAGGGCCTCCTTCCACCACAGGTTATGTCTGCGTGACCAAAACGTGCCCATGCACACAGAAAGCCTGAGGCTTTTATTTGCTTTAAATTAATTTATATACACTACTAAGAACCACTGAAAAAATTATTTAAAATTCAACTATTTGCCAGTGGAACACTGAAATTTCAAATTTCTCTTTGCCTGATGCTGCACAATGAACACTGAGAGGATCTGACAGGTCATTGGCTCAGAAATGCTGACACAGCAGCCAAGGGTGGCATCAGTCCCCTCCATCATGTCCAACACCAGCGGACATTTCTAAGACTGTGAAGGGAATTTCAGATTTTCCTCTGTGTTTACCCAACACAAACCCCTCTTCTGCTGAATCTGAGAGTACTCAGGAGCCAATAAACTGGGCTAAATCCCCCTTAGTTCACACTG
This sequence comes from Haemorhous mexicanus, assembly GCF_027477595.1. Classification (NCBI taxonomy): domain Eukaryota; kingdom Metazoa; phylum Chordata; class Aves; order Passeriformes; family Fringillidae; genus Haemorhous; species Haemorhous mexicanus. Next base: position 3,407,661 of record NC_082346.1, read on the forward strand.
TTGTGGCCAAGAGATTAAGTTTCAGCACAAAGCTGAAACGGTGAAAGGAAAGTGAAGGATCTGCTATTAAGAAATCTAGGAGCTCCACAGACTTTTTAAAAACTATTATTTCAGGTTCCTTGTCTACCTGCTCAGCAAGAGAAAGGTGGAATTCATTTTTGTGTTAAAAATCAGGTAAACTGCCTTGCTATCCAACCTGATAAACCAACCCACCAGTGGTAGTGACCCATGGGCATGACCACACCATACTGCAGTCTTGGTGGTTGCACCACCCATCAGTCCACATGGTCCAAACCCTCCTAGGGAAGGCCAAAAGGCATCTTACAGGAAAATCTACATTGCTGCAGTGTGGAAAGTTGCTATCTGACTGCTTGGAAACAGGATCCTAGGCAACCACTGCTTTTCCTCTTGAAAAGCAGAAAGAGGTTTGATTCAGTGAAATAAAAGCAAATTCATTACAATTCCCCTGGAGATGTTCCATAGGGATGAACAGGATGCTGGTGCCTCCCCTTTCCAGCTCCACACTAGAGGACCTGGCACCTTTTAGCCAGCTTTCTTTGGCAGTGCCCATCTGGCACATTACCTTGGAGGACCAGAGCCCATCCCAGAGGAGGAAGATGCAGTGATGCCAAAAATACTCCTTCCCAAAATAATCCATCCCAGTTAAGCCTCAGACAAGTCTGGAATACATGTGGCAGTCCTGAGAAGCAGACTGACCTCAGGTTATTGAGCAAGAAAAGCTTAACTTCTAAACTATTACATCAAATGGTCAATGCACATTTGATCTTGACACAACACGTGACATTTTTCCATTAGTTTTGAAGACTCAAATACCATACATCTCTGGCAAATGGGGAATAATTTAAAACTGAATCAGATGTGTCTTACCAGACTGATCCATGAATTATTGTCTCCACCAGTTGCAATCAAAGTTGCATGTTGATCACTGTGGATCAAAATGCCAGTACTGAAACTACCTGTAGTTTCCAACAGTGGACACAGCTCAAGTGGAGATGGCTAAAGAAAAAGGAATCTGCTTCTTAAGATCTGTTTCAAGATATGCAAGTATGGCAAAGTCTTAGCACCCATATTCACCATAAAATATCACACAAGCTAGATCAGCAACATGAAATCCCACCAGGGTATTCATTTTGTTCTGCCAAAAGGCAAGTATATAGAACTTACAGATGGCAGAAAAAAGACAATGCAATAATTTTTGGTCAGCATTTCCAGAAGATAAGCAATCCTACCAGGGAAGATCCCCTTGTTGTGTGAAACAAAAAGCTATTACTACAACAGCCTTCACGACTGAGAATGTCACTCCATGAGACAAAAAATACATCAGATTACAATTCCAGCCTGTCACACACCTCTCCCACTTCTCTCAAAAGCAAAGCATGGGTGTGCTCAGACAGCTGTTCCAGAGGATGTTCTTCCTAAACAACTCTGAGAAACCCAGTTCCTTTGGCCAAAAGGCCTTGTCAGCCCCTACAAGGTAATTTGGGAGATGAGGGAGAACATGCAAATGACCAGGGAGGTTGGGTCAGTCCTTTGGTTTGGAGAAAGTGTAACCAAGCCAACAAGACCCCAGCACTGAGAAGAGCTACTGCTGCAGCCAGAGAGCAAGTCAGCCAGTCAAGGGCTGGTTTAATGTTTCTATTTATTTATGGATTATATACTTCATGAGAAAGCCTGGATGTACATGACTAGCTTGCTTTCTTCAGCAGGTGAGACAAACATCTCTGGGCTTCTCCAAGAAGGCTTCACAGCAAAGCCAAGGCACTTTTGGATTATACCATGGCTGTCACTACACAAAGGACAAAGCAGAAGAAATGGACCAAGATTAGTGACAGGACAGGTAAAATAAAGACACTTAGGGAGACTCCTTCCCATTGTGAAAGAGAGGATATGGCAACTTATTGCCACTACCATAGAGACAAAAAAAATCCATGCAAGGAAAAGGACTTAAGGAAACATCCAAGACAAGGGATGAACACAAGCTAAAAAATGCAAGTAAACAAGACACTGGCAAAATATGATGATGTGACAGTCCAAAGCTCAACACGCACAGGGGAAAAAGTCCTGGTAAAAGTGCATTTTCAAATACAGAAGTTGGATACTTTTCCCTTTCAGGCATTGTTTTCCCACACACTGCTTCCAATTCTGAAATAACCCAAAATTAAAATAAAAAATAATCCAAGGATAACACAACTAAAAATACTTTCAACAGGCAAAAAAAAAAAAGGTAGAATCAGAATAAAACTTCAGATCTCAGCCTGTTGTAAAATAAGAAGTGACCTGTTTTCTCATTTATTTTAATAGGTGGTTTATTTGTTTTAAGTTTTAGCAGTTATTTCCATGCCTTTGCAAAACTGAAGAAACTGAGACTGTTTCCACAAACTATTGCAGAAAAAACAATTTACAGATAAAATTAGAGGCATACAACTAAGTGCCAAGTGTTTGACTGAATTCCAGTTCTTGGTGAATGGAAAACCAGTAACTTCCTGTTACAAAATGTACCAACAGTTCATGTCTAATAATACACATCATAGCTAACCATTTATATACTTCAAATATAGATGTTTCTAAAAATAATATTAAAGCAGGGTATTTTTAGCCAGGTGAATTTCTCAGGAGAATGAGATTCTACAATTTGCTGCAAAAGAAAAAAAATAGATGAATGGGTTAAAATTTTCAGATCATCTCGATTTATACCAAAATAAAAAGTGGAAGATTTAGCTCCAAAGCTTCAAGAAGCAAAAAAATAAATGGGAGAAAAGGTCAAAAGCAGCACGCACACCTTTTCATTAAAGGCCCAGCTATTGGTTAATTCACAAATATATCTTCTTAAACAGCACTTACAATATTTATCTTGTTGCAAACTTGTAAAGTTCAAGCAAAATAATTATTGATTTAAGCATCACCTTAATTATTTGTTTATCAGACTTCTTTATAATGAGATTTTTTTTTTCTTTTTGAAGCTCAGGTTCAGCACCAGCAGATTTCAAAAGCAGTATCTGTTGTTCTCCTCTACCAATATGCTTGTACCTCTTTCTGCTTGGTGTCACCATGCATCAAGTGTCACAGCAGGAGGTGATAAAAATCACTTGCTAAAGCAAGGACAAAAAAGTGAGAGTGTTCACTTAAGAAATTCAACTTAATGGAGTAAACTGACAGTTTCAAGGACAGAAGGAGAACACATGGACACCATATGCATGAGCATTTTGAGCTGTTAACAAGTAGCAGCCAAGGAGAAAGATAATCTAGTATCAAGGGACTAGCTAGTAATTTTCTATAGAGCTGCAGACTGACCTTGGCTACATTTCTTTGTGCCTTAGCCGTCCACTTCACAAATGTTCTCCAAAAAATAAGAATATCCCTACCTCTGAGGTGCTTTAAGTTAAGCATATTCCAATTTTCAAGCCAGATAGATAGATAGATAGACTGTCACAAGTAATAGGGGGAAAAACCCATTTTCCAATATGATAAAAAACCAAATGGAATGTTGAACAAAGTTACTTTATGCAAAGTAACCCTTTGCATATTCTAAATGAAAACCCAATGATTAAAGAACCTCCTGAACTTATAGTGCAACGTTACACCTGTTGTTCAAATGCAAGGCTTCAGAAAAGGTAGCTCTTGATATGAAAAGACAAATCACTGAAAAATCCATGTTAATAATCACAATAAAACAACTTTGGAATTGTTATCTCGTTTTCTATCTGAGAACATTTCATCTAGAGCAAATCCTTCCCTGCCCCCCCAATAATTAAATATTTTTTAATATGTATCTAGAAATATATCAAACCCACAGCAGTCATAAATAGAATTTGGCTGCCCAGTAGCCTTAAATTGCTTACAGTGTGTTAAAAAAAAAAAAAAAAAGAAAAAGAAAAAAATCCATCATAAAGATCCAGCACAGGCTTTTTCGTAAGAATGTACTTAGGTACATAACTATAATCATATCAACAAGCTCATTAGCACCAATTTCAAATTTATTTTGTGCTTATGTGTTTTGATAGTCTGAATCTATAGTTTTCCTTAGCTTCTCCCAACTTCAGTGAAATCTATCCTTTGTTCATATCCTAAACGTGACTCCATTTGATTTCTTCCAACTGCAAAAAGCAATCTTTTGTGCCAAAGTTATCAGTATGATTGACCATATTTCTCATAATTTCATTTATAATTAGCTCAGCAGTCTTAGCAAGACCAAATTTCACACGACTGAGGCAGCTCATGCAATGGCACTGAAACCAGTTGATGTTCATCTGACTTTAAATTGGGTGCAGATACAGATTTGCTCGATCCTTATCCCTTCTGCAAGCTGGTTTGGTAGCAGAACTGTGAAACCCAGCATCACACACAAAAATGGCTAATGCACGTGAGAAGGGAAGGCATCATTTCTCTGCAACATGCTCCATTAATCCTTCTGTCTATGAAGCTTCACATTGGCAAGACAGTGCTACTGAGGTTTAAACAGCTCCAGTTAAAGTTAATTAAAATACAAAAAAATAATTACTAATATCTGAACTATGTGGCTTCATTTGGATGGCACAAGGGGAGTGAGGCAGAGAAGAGAAACTGAGAGCCCACAGATCGTGGGTCACACGTGGCTCATCAAACATCTGATGTGAGCCTAAATTTGAAGTGTGGAAAAACACTGGAGGAACCTGTTCAGTGAATTAGTTTGAGAGCAGTGCACAGCTGACTGAACTCTCTGGAAGGTGCCAGCAGTGTGCCAGCAGCCTGGGAATGGCTGTTCACTCCATCTGGATCAGGGAGTTGTAACGCAGCTTCCATACCCTTGTCATTACTTGGGCTACACAATGGGCAATGAGGCAAAAACCAGAGATGTTTTTAACCTCAACAGGTGTGGCAAATGCTTTTGGAGCACACCCCAGGTGTAGATGGTCTTGAAAAATTAGGAAAGAATCACTAGGTAAAAAAAGCTAGAGTAAGACTAGAAAATAGGGACATCTAGAACATCCCAGAACTAGACCACCCCAGATCCAGGCTGCCAGACTCAACAAGATCTTCACAGACTGGGAAAGCAATATGAAAAAAAATCTAGCTGAGCGAGGTAGCTTGATTTCAGACAATATCTAACCAGTTTTAAACTGAATTATTTTTTAAAAAAGGGTCTAGGGAAACTAAAAAGAGTTCTGTAGACAGCACAAGGAGTTGCAAAAGTTGTAGAAATCCTAGGCTTTGACTAATGTAGTGAAAGAGAAAAGTGAGGGAGAACATCACACTCTGTGAGCACCTGCTTGTCATGTCCACCAGGAGAGTTTTCAGCAAATGAATATTGCAAAGAAGTTTACAAAGAAATACCAATTCCTAGCCCCTCCCCTCCCAACCAAACAAAGCACAATTACAGGTAATTGCAGAACACACATATTTTAAACCCAGGTTAAACAGATTCTCTTAACTTGGAAGTGTTTTAGTGCAAGGTGGTACCAACCATCTAGCAAGGTCCTGGTGCCTTTAGTGCTGCTTCAGTTACTGAAGGTACAAACAGAGATTATTTTTTAGGTTCTCTGGAGAAAGAAAATCAAGAATTTGGAGAATACAACATAGCAGCAATAAACACAATAATTAAATCTGTGATCTCCTTCAGTGACATTCACAATGGCATCTTCCTTCTTGCATCTGCATGAACAATTACACCACAACCATGGACTGGCAATGATTTCTTTCTTAAATAACTAATGCAAATTTAGTAGCCAAATGCATCTGACTTTCTCAGAATCACTGAGAAACACCATTCTGTAGATGAGAGATGAGAATCTTGCTATCTGCTCAACAGAAGTTTCTCTGGTAACAAAGTTAAATATTTCCAAAACAATTCTCTCTAAATATGGGCAGTACAATTTATTGGCGGTGTTTTCAAATTAGACAAAATAAGCACCAGTGCAACAGTCAGATACTGTTGTGCACAACACAGGGGATTTAATATGGAAAAATAGAGTGTGTATATCAGTAACAGTAAAATAGGAATGATACTGCCATGATTCATCAACCTAAGATTTCCAACTAGCATTTACAATGGGCTTGATGCTAAAACTCTCAGACCTTTCTTTGGAAAGTGCCCCTGAAATACTCTGAAGTGTTGCTTTTTATAAATTGCACAGCATTTTAAAAACCACACTGCCCTTATAAAGCCTTAAGGCACAAAACTTCCAGTTACATAAAATCCAACTAACACACATTAAATCATATCAAGAGGAACAAAATCAGCAAAACATTTAGAAGTTTTCACTGATGCCACATTTGTGAGTGGGACATCTTGAATTTCAGCAGTTTTTTTAAAAAATTGGTGCTTTAATGAATACCACCTGCAGTGCTCATGTTCTCTGAAGAATCAGGTTCTAGAAAGGTACCACCTGGTACCAAAACAGTTCATGAAGCTTTGCAGTGGTGTGTAAGTGGCTTGAAACATGCTAACCCAGCATGAGAACATGGTATGCTGGCTTCTGGACTATGCTCTAGACACAGCCTCTTCTACAGAAAAATCAGTCCAATAAGCCACTAAATTTTGTATTAAGTAGTGCAAAAAGGACCCACTTCAATGGGACTAAGAACAATTCCCTGAAATACTCCCAGAACCAAGAGAATTAGTCCAAATAACACAATCTCTCTCATTCTCCCTCCACCCACACAGGAGGATGTCCTTTCTTGTGGGCTGAAAATTCTGCAGAGGGACCAAGATCTACAGAGGATAGGAGCCAAAACACTGGGCAATGGTCCAGCTGCTGGATCTAAACTATAAATTCTACTGTAAGGATGTCACTTCCATCCCTCACAGGTGATGCCAAGTGCCTGCCCAATAAAATGGTGAGGGTCACATTGGTGCTTCAGGTAAACCACCCAGAGAAGCAAAGTGATCACCCTCAGATTCTCAAGCTATTCAGACCTGGTGCAATGTTCAAGTCTAAACCTTACCAGGGTTATTATCAGAAAGCACTCCTGTACCTGAATGTAGCTGAAGGTCTTCCAAGATAAAAGCTTCAGCTGCTGACCTATCAGCTGGCAGATGTCCATCCATCCTGCTCCTCCTCCCTTGGCAGGGAGGAACAGCAGGGAAAGGAACGAACAGTGCCCTTGACACAACACATCTGGAAAAATCTCCCTCTAGATACAGACTGCCATTCCATGTGACCACCTTGAATGGCAAAACCGCGCATGCTTTTGTGGGCAGAGGGATCAAAGCTCAAAGGATCAACAAAACTGCTGAGCAACAAAAAAATGACTGTGTTTATTCAAGATAACAGACAGTGGGAAAAGCCTCACTGGTTCACACCTTAAAAGGTGCTGGTCATCTGCTCAGACTGCCAGCCAGAGGAGATTACTGAGAACGCAAAGCTTAAGATTTCTCCTGCTGCTGAAAAAATTAAAAATGTAAAATTATCTGACATTTCCTTAGCCAAAATCTTTCCCTGTTCAAATATAACAAGTTAACATCAAGACCCTTTCATCATCATGCTACAAAAAAAATGGGGTTTGTTCCACATCCTTGTAAGGGTTAAAACCACCATGGTGTGCTGCAAACGGCTCCCACTGGCAGATATCTGTGAGCATAATCTCTTACAAGATGAGAAAGTATTTCTAAATAACAACCACTTTTTCAGCAATATAGATTTCCATGCAGAAACCATGGCACATGTGAGAGAAAGGGCAGCAGATAATGAGATTTTGCTGACGTTGCATAAGCACCAGGACAGACTCGGGTGCAAGTGAGAGAGAGCACTTGATTATCTTGTAAGGGCAAGACGTGAAACACAGGTTGGTCTGTCTGCTGCCACTACCCTGCATCCATGCTTGGCTGTCTCCTTTTCCTGCTCTCAGTCCCTCAGGAACTGCTCCAGTCATATCTGTCTGGCCTGAGCAGCCCAATACGTCACCCTGTCTACCAGCAAGGAAAGTGCAGCATATCCTGAAATCAGGGCATGCGGTCAAACACGCCCCATCAGTAGGCACACTTGTCTGAAGGGAATAGGGTTACCAGGCCACAGATTTCAGAATCTAGGTGGTAGGGATGAGCCATTATTCCTCAAAGAAGGAAAAAACCAGGTGAGTCTCTGTCATCATTTCCCTCTCTCGGCATAATGGTATCACCTTCCACCGGGCTCAGATATTGGCAGAAGCAGCATGTAATGTATATGGCTGTTGCCAAAATCCATCCCAGGGCTGTAAAGCCATCTCTGGAGCACAGCAATCAATTGTGCTTGCTGCAGCAGCCCATCTGCTCTGCTCCCTCCCTAGCACAGTTACACACACGCTGTGCCCATGCTGCTGTGAAGCTCACCAGGGCACGGCAGTGCAGGGCAGCCCCAGCCACACTGACAACCTCACCCTGCCCACAGAAATTAAACCAGCTGAGCAACGGGCATCTCTCCTCCCTATACAGCAAGCAACACATATAAAAATACATTAGAAGGCTGACACAGAATAAAGGGAAACCTAAAATGTGTATATTGATGATGGGCTGCATCTATGATGTCATGCACACACAGCATTATACAGGCAATTCCACTTAAGTGTTCATTTCCTACATAATCTGTTTAATTTAGCTGCACTGAATGACATGCATACTGTAATCTAGCATCGAGCACTGCCTCCCATTCACTCCCCACACAGCTGCAAACACAGAACGTTCACACAACTAGTGCTCTGGTACAGTACATGACCGAACACAAAACACATTGGTGACAACCAGCAATCCTCCCCCAGCCCAGGCACACGAGCCAGCCCTTGCACTTAGCACCTACAGAAAGCACACAAAGAACACACCCCACAAACAACATCTCTATCATCTCCCTGCTGTAAACCCCCCCAGTTCAAGCAGAGGCGATGGAGAAGGCAGCACAGGCAAGCAGCACACGCAGCCCCATCCCTCAGCACCCCCCATCAGCTCCATCATGCTGGCAGAATTACACATGCCACTGCGTGGAATATTTTACATGTTTTCATCCCACTACTGCAGACAGATGTTGGCACACACACACACACACATGCACATCCCTTCCCTGCAATTCCATGCTATTTACCCCAGAAAACCTCAACACAGAAATAAATTCTCGCATACACCTCCCCAGCATTTGGTGCCCGCTAACCTGTGTGTCAAATCCATTTTCTACCGAGCTACTCTTCCTTGCTGGGAGGCCATCTCCCGCGTTTTCTTGTCCGACGGAAGATTTGAGAGGAATCTGGCTGGAATACAATGGCTTCGTCACCTCCACCTTGTTCCCAAACTTCAGGTAACAGGGCTGTGGGATGGTCCTGGCTGTTGGGACATGCAGGATTGGAGCAGCGCTGTGGACGGGTTTAGGTAGTCCCGATTTCATTTTGGAGGCTACCAGGATGGCTGGCATTTTCTCTTTCTGCTTTCCTAACACGTTTCTGTCAGCAGCAGCAACAGCAGAGACAGCAGGCAGGGAGAGAGAAAATGACACGTTGGGGAAGCTGTTCTGCTCTAAAGCAGACTGGTTACTGCAGAGATCTCCAAAATCAGCTTAGAATTTAAAATCAACAATAAAACCAATTAAAAAAAAACTTAAAAAAAAAAGACAAAGGAAAAAAGAAAAAAAATAAGAAGAAAAAACACACCACCTTCAGTCTAAAATATCTCCCAGCTTTATGCCAGCCTTCCACCTGTTTTCTCTAATTTTATTTTCAGTTCCTTACCACTGTCCTCTTTCCTATTTCTGCTATGTAACTTGCTTCTTCCTTTCTCTATCTGACTCCTGCAATTTTCTTGCCTGGAAATGAGAGACTTTCACTCCATTATCTTGTCACTGCATCTCCAAAGTGAGGCAGCCTTTGGGAAGGGAAAAAAAAAAAAAAAAAAAAGGAACCTGCTGCTGCATATGCTTCCCCTTCCGTAAGCACTAGAGAGTGAGCGAGCAGGATTTCCAGCTTAAGATGTCCTTCTTCAGTCTTAACCAAGAAGCAGATGTAGCTCAGTGTGTTAATGACTGATGCCCTTGGATACAAGCCTTAGAGAATCAAGCTTCTTAAGCCTAAATAGCTGTGAACAGGACAACGATGCCGGAGCAGAAAGAGAAACGGCCGCTAACAGCGATTTTTAAATCAAAATATGTCAGTGGCCACAAAATTTCCCGCCTCCCCCAGTGCTGAGCATAAAAACCTGGGGGTGGGAGGGAGGAAATGGGGGGAAAAAAAAGAGATTAAAAATGAAAGCGATTCAGCAGCGAGAGGGAAGGGAAAGCAGCCGGCAGCTCATGTTCCCTCCCGCAGTGGAGCGGGCTCCCGCCCGGCGCTGCTCGGCGCATCCCGGGGGGGCCGGGACCAGCCGGGCGGGAGGGAGGGAGGGAGGCGGCGGCCGCCCGGCACCGAGCGGAGCGGGCAGGGCCAATCCCGGGCCCGCCCTGCCCGCTCCCGGCAGGAACAAAAAATAAAAAACCAAGAAATCGCACCCTCTCTCCGCAGGGGGAGGAGTGGTCTCGGCTCCCGCGGCGGGCGGAGGGGTCTGGAGGGATGGATAGATGGATGCTCCGGAGGGATGCTCCGGGGGCGCGGCACGGAGCGAGCCGGGGACCGGTTTGTTTTTGAAATTTGAAAAAATAAAAAAAAATTTAAATCAAAACACCTGGAGGTGACTTATTGTTCGTGGCTGTTCGGGAAAAACTGCCGCTGCCAGCATCAACAGGAATTTGAATAAGTACAGTGAGTAATCCGGCCCTATTATAGCAACTCTTGGCTTTGGGGAGGCTTTCAGTGTCGCAGGTTCCTCCTCACGCTGCTCGGCGGATGCCAGGATCCGTTACAAGCCCTGGATCCCGCGTTCCTGTTCATCCTGACACATTTCAGAGCTGCACATATTCCCCTTGCTGCACATCTGCACCATCCCGGCCCGGGGGAGATTGATGATCCCTGTGCAAATCAAGGCACCAAGCGATGCCTTTCAGACTGCATGGGGTCTCAGCACCAGGACACACAGTGCCACAGTGCCCAGTTAAGGCTGTGACTGATCCCTCACTACAAGAAAGACATTGAAGAGCTAGAGTGATTCCAGAGAAGGGAATGAAGCCGGGAATGGAGCACAAGTCTGATGAAGCACAAGTCTGATGAGAAGCAGCTGAGAGAGCTGGGAGGGCTCAGCCTGGAGAGAAGGATGCTCAGGTGGGACCCTCTGGCTCTCTCACTACTCACTGTGAGGAGACTGTAGTCAGGTGGGAGTCAGGCTCTGCTCCCCAGCCTCAAGTGACAGGAGGAGAAGAAATGGCCTCAAGTTGTGCCAGGGAAGGTTCAGATGGGATATTAGAAAAAATTTCTTCACTGAAAGGATTGTGAGGCACTGGAACAGGCTGCTCAGGAAAGCGGTCACAAAACTTGTGGATATGGCACTTGGGCACATGGTTTAGTGGTAATATGGCAGTGCTGGGTTAACAGTTGGATTTGATGATCTTGGAGGTCTTTTCCAACCCTTACAATTCTATGATTATAGGAGGGTGTCTCAGAATAATATGCACAAAACCAACATGTGACATGGAAGCAAAAGGTGCATTTCAATCAAATCTTCATCACAGTTCCAGTTAATGGCTTTATTTCCCCAGTAGGGCAGCTTCCTTCTGCTCCTTATTCCCACCTCATCCACTCCCCAAGTACTGAACCCCTAAGCCACTGCCTAGTTGGCAAGGACAAGAGTGATCCCAGCAAGAAGAGAGTGGTTTGGGTTGGAAGGGATCTTAAAGACTGGCAGTTCCAATCCCCTGCCATGGGCAGGGACACCTTCCACTAGTCCAGGTTGATCAAAGCTCCATCCAACCCAGCCTTGAACACTTCCAGGGATGAGGCATCCAGAGAAGCAATGAACCTACACTTGAAATGTCTGAAATACCCACTGGGTGAAGTGGCTCAGCAGGACAGAGGAAGCCCAGCCCCACTGCCCCTGCCCCATCCAGGCTGCGAGCAGTGCTTGGGGAAGGGAGGCTCAAGCATTCATGGCAAGGGGAGCTGGGACCTGGCTATTTAACACTCAGTCTTTTCAGGAAGTTTTAAATGTGCAAACCTCAGGTTTTGAGATCTGGGAACCTTTCAGAAAGAAAAAAGGCATTTCTTGGATTGTATTGTAGGCATCTCCGGGATGAAAGACAGCATTGCTGGATCCTTCTGCAGATGCCATCCTCAATGACTTACCCAAGGTTACAGAGTGACCAAGTGGCAGAACTAAAAACTAAAGTCAGAAATTGTGCTCCACTTATTATCAAGTACTATTCTTCCTCAACACCGCAATGCAAAATGTAATTCAAGTTCCCACGTAAAGCTCACGTGTTCAGTCTTGGCTGTTGCTGGGATTTTTCAGCACATCTGCTTTCACATGTACCACTTCTGCAGGCTGTTTTGTAATAACTACAACCGGGTAAATTTTATGGTAGCTGTTTTTTTAAGTAACTGCCTCCACATCAATCTCTTTATCTACCAATTTCAAATGGGAAAGCACACATCCCTCATCATCCATCTCACTGAGATCCCACCAAGACAAATCTTCTAATGTTCTGCTATAACTGTCCTCAATGTCAGCTTGAACATAGCTATATAGAACATTTCAAAACCCTACAAGTCGATAAAGAATGTAAATTTACCATCTGAGAGGACTGGTAGTCCTTGGAGCAGAAATGTGTCAAATGCTCCAATACCATCGTTCCATGCTGAGAACTCAGCCCTGCTGGCTTAGAGAAGGTTGGGCTCCAGTAAGAACATCTTGAAAAAGATCCAGGCCTGAAAACCAGGCTAATTTTAGATCTGTAATAAAATACAGTAAGGTTTAAAAGCTATTAGAAGATCTAACTGACAGCTTTACGTTCTGTTCTTCACTTACACGTTTTATGAGGTTCAGGCCACCAATCCCTGCTGCACCCAACTTGACAGTTTTTGTTGTTCTGTTTTTATCTTGGAAAACTGGCTAGGGCATGGGATACCAAACCAGCCACAACGTTAATTTGACCAAAAGAAAAGGATTCATTTCATTGCTCCCTTAACAATTATGGAATCTGATCCTTTGATGATGGTGGATTAAATACTCCACAGTTCCTTGGGACACTCAAAGGAGTTTTACTGATTTCTCAGTGTGCAGTCCAACATACTGAATATGATTTCTTCTGAATACACTCAGTCTATGATCCAGACAGATATTTTGCCAAATCAGTGGACATATTCTTCATCAAAGCTTTATGTGAATTCCTGATAACACATTTGAAGAGTGACCTAGAATTACTGCTTCTCTCATGGATTCCGTTTGCATCTAATAATTCTTTGTCATCTAAAACCTGGGGGAGTTTTTATGTTATACATATTTTGCTTTACATATCTAAACATCACAGCATAATGGCACTGAAATGCTGTATCCAGTAGCAGAGTAGTCACATGAGACCATAAATTATATCACATTACAGGCTCTATCTGCAAAGACTGGCAACATCAATTTTGGTCTGTCTTTGGAATTGACAAGTTTTTGGGTTGTCTGTGGTTTTGGTTTTACTTTGGGTTTGGGTTGTTTTTGTTGTTGTTGTTGCCTAATAAATTAATTTGTATCTAGTTTTAAGGCTAGGATTTTTAAAAGAAACTACTCCTCTTAAACAGTCAAAGGGATCTGGGAACCTGTCTCTTACCTTCTTTAAAAAGCCCAACCAGTTTTCCCTTCCCTGTTTTGAATCACCCAAATTTCTGTGTCTAAGGTAGGAGTAAGCAACCTTAAAAAAAGGAGGGAAATTATCTAAACAAAAAGCAAGAGCCTCATTCCTTCCCAGAAATGTAGGGGAAGCCTCTGACTAGGAGAAATTCTCTTGCAGCTTTAAGTCTGATGAGTATCTTTGCCTGAATAACCACAACATCCCCTCCTTATCTGCCTGTAGTCAAGGGAGCACCCATCCACTCCCCAAATGGGGAAATAAGGAAGGAAAAATGCTAGAAACAAGCAGTTTCCTGTTAGAAAAAAAACAAACAACAACAACAAAACCACAATAAACCCTACTGATTTGGCTTACACAGCTGATTTTGAAGCTCAGAAAGTATCACTGCTTTGGACTCAAGCTGTGACTGCTCAGCACCATGGAGTGTCAGCTCAAGTGCCAAGACTCTGGTGTTGAGAACTGGCTTAATACTCTCAAAATTTTAGTGAGCAGGCTCATGTGAACTCAAGAACTTAACACACCAGAGGAAACTATTTGAATGGCCTGTAGCTCAAGAGCTTGTAGGCAAGTCAGCACATTGCCCAAAATAAAGCCAGTAAAGAGAACAAAAGCCCAGAGTAGACTGCTCGTGAACAGATGATCTTTATGAATGAGATGAACGTTTCTGGAACAGTAAAACCATTGAAGCTGCCTCCACAGCTCACACATTATCAATTAACAACAAAACAGGGTCTCTATACACAAGTGGAAAGAAAATGTCTGTATGAATTGCATGTGGGTATTGCAAATAAAATTAAAAGCTTGATGAAATATTGGAAAATATCAGAGAATCAGACCTTCCTTTCAACTTGTGGTTAATATTCGTCCTCAACAAAGCCAAATGTTACATTAGCCTAAATGGAAAAACCATGTAGAATTATGCTATCAATTAGAACACCTCATTAGCTGGTCTGGTGATTCAGAGCTGATGCTGGAACTGAACTCAAGGCTTGAAAACACCTTGATCAACTCCATCCTCAGCTTTAAGGCATTAAGGATGGATCTGCAATCTCCCAGAAAAATAATTTCAAGCTGAATATCCCTAAAATGTCACCACACAGAGTCAGAGGGTTGAATTGTTCCCTCCAAGCCATTCTCAAGCTTCACCGCTGTCAGGCGGCTGTCGCAGAGACTGTGGGCATGTTCAGCCTTGGCACAGCTCCATCAACTTAAGTGAAGTTATGACAGGAATAAATATGGATCTATTTTTGGTACTGCAGGCATTTTGCACATTCACATCCATCTTTTGTTCCTCATCAGTATCAAATATGGAAAAGGCTGATCCCATCTGTACATTCACATTACCATTCTATGAAAGAACCCATAAGGGTGTAGAGGAGTAAAGGTGTCAAACCCATAATTTTTTGTTGTGCTCCCCCATGGGGAACAGTAGAGATTAGAAGGAGGAATGTGGATAGAAGCATTATATAATTTGGCATCCTCTCACCACAGCAATTATAATCTGTACATGTGAGTTCTTTATATAGAACAGTGAGAAGAGGAAGAAACCTTGGTTCTGTTCCCAGTTCTTTTGACAGAAATCTTGTCTGCATTACACTAATTCTGATCTAAAATTCCTCTTGTAATCCCCTGACATGCTTCTGATTCACATTGGGTTTAATTCCACTTCATTTTATAATAGTGTATTTTTTTTTAAATATACAAGGCAAGTTCTACCTGGTCAAGAACATCTGTTCCACTCATTTTCAGAAAATACACAGGAAATTTCACTGGCCACACTAGTGATACAAGCAAATGCTCTCGCACGGTGACAGAAAATGGCACCATTTTAAATTAGCATCTTCTGAACAATGCTCACATTTAATCCCATTTCTGTACCAGAGTGCTGCATGGTTTTGTAACCTAAGCCTGGAGCAGCGCGGCACTCAACAGCTTCATACGTTTCTATTGTCACAGCAAATGCAAACTCACAGCTCTGAATTCATTACGCTCCCATTGCTTTTGGATTTGTAGCCGTATCACTTTCCCACAATCTAATAAAAACTGGGCCCTGCTGTCTTGAGACATTCACTGATAAGGGTTCTGTGATGGGCTTTGAAAAGGTCCATCTCTCTGACTTTGCACGTAAAGTTCATTCCTGAGACCTAAACTCATCAGGAACGGGACTGAAAGGGATGAGGAATGCAAGAGCTTACTTGAATTAATGCTTTCTGTGCTGGTGTAAGATGTAGATGCTTACTGTTTGTCTGTGCCATGGTCACAGCAGTGACCACAGTGTAAAGCATATACACATGAATAATCTTTATGATCCTAACAGAGGAGCTCTGTCAGGCCAGCCCATAGCTCACCTCGACTTGCACATCTCTGTGTCTGTAACAAAGGACATCATCTCTCTGTGCCACTAACAGCACCTGGAATAAATGCTGCAGTACTGTTTTGGAAAGAGACTTGCAGATCACGTCTTCCCGACAGAGATGTGCATCTGGGTATTCTTAATCTATTCATGTGTCCTTTGTTTCCACAAGGTTAATGGCACTAGCTCCTCTATTATTTTATACCTGACTTGACATTGCCTATGGCTTGGTGTGTTTGGAAAAGCAAAGAAAACATCTGTGACTAATGAGCATATCACAGAAGAAAGGTGATGATGAAGATGATGATATAAATACCACAAGCTACCCTTGACTTTAAGAACCATCACATTAAGATGAAATTTGAAGGAAAGGACCTAAAAAAATGCTCTCTTCCCTCTGCTGCTGTTCTCTCTTACCCTCTTGAGAAGTGGAGTGTTAAAAATAGCCACCACTTACAAGCTAACAACCTCACATCATCAGGTAGTCACCTTCTGTAACCTGGCTGGCACATTTCAAATGAACCTGCTCCATCATCTGGAAGAGTTGTCAGAGCCTAAAGGCAGAAACCATCTGAGAAACAGATCGGAAGAAAAGGCTGTATTTCAAAGCCTTTTTACAACTGGATCTGCTTAAGCATTCCAACCCACCCTCAGCTGCCATCAGCCTCTCCCACATCAGCAGTTCTGAACAAATACAAATTGGCCAGATTATCATTAAGCAACTTCAGCTATTTTGTAAAGAGCAAAGTTTCACTACTCAAACTAAGTGGCTAGGACCAGATTTTCACTTGCCCTCAATCAATGTAGTTTCTCTACAGCCAACATCACAATCTGCTTTCCAAATTCAAAGTATTTATCAAAATCTTCTTTACAGAACGATCCAATCCAATCACACACTCACATTATCTCCATTCCCCTCAATACGAATTCCCTGCCAATTTCTAGAAAAAAAAAAATCCTCTTGCCTACTGAGCCCAAGCATCCAGTTCAGCTGGTGCTGCACCGTGCAGCTCTGGAGCCATGGAATAAGTGCTTGTGGTGCTCACCTACTGACAGCTGATATCAGGGAATGATGATTATCATCCTACACTTCCAGTTTTTGAAAAGTACACAAGTACACTTAACAGCCCAAGCCTCTCTTCCCTAGAATCCAAAAAAAAAAGGGAGCATTTCCACAGGGCAACCGTTCAGCAGCAGTTCTGTGCTGGAAGTCATCTGCAATGCACCACAGAATGGCACTAATTGCAATAATATGAACTCCAGCTATTTCTGAACATGCTACCAGAAAAAAATAATCTACAAACCTAGATTGTTCACAGTGGTGGTATCAAAGGAAACCCAGAAAGTGCCTAACATAGTGCCCTGAAATGAACGCTGCCTACCTCCACAGCTCCTTTAAAGAAAGATTTGTCCTGAGTTGATGTTTATGGAAAATAAAAGCACACCCTACTCAGCTAAATTTTGGGGTAATGGTTCTGCTGAAATTCTTAAATCAAAAAGTTCAGGGAAATTTCTTCAGGCACAGACATATGTCAACCATCAACCCAACATCCCCAAAACCAGCCTCCATTCCCACTGTGATGATCTAGCAAGGGAATTTGATGAGGATTACCTAACCCATAAACTGGGGGGGGAGGGAGGGGGGAAGCAAAAAGTAATAATTAATTTTATTTTTTAAAACCACATGTCCATTTGAGGGAGAGGTTGACTTGACCTGCCCAATATCACACTCAGTTTTAAACCAGGGAGCTTAAATAATCCCTCTGCAAGGAAATGTACAGGAAACAGTTATTTTTTTAAGCTCTCTATTAACCTAGCACAAAATAATCAAATTTAAAGTGTTGCAGGGCCACTGTGCAGCCTCATGCATGGCAGGATCAAGCTTCCCTTCTCAAATTTCCTTGTATTTCCTTTGTTCTCCCATTAGCAAACTGATAACTAACCCTCCTGTGCTGTTCTAACATTGATTTTTTTCAAGCATTTTTAATATCCACCACCCAAAACTGACATAAAAACCTACTCATGAATGCTGTCCTAATATTTTTTTTTCCTACCAAATCAAAGAAGGCTCCCACTGTAATGATTAGTGACACGTTTGTTGCCTTAAACAGCTTTGATATTTCAACATTTAATCAATTTTATTTTTTTAAGGTAACAGGCTTCCTGCCACCCTGAGTTTTACCCATGATGCTGCACTGAACTCAATGGTTTACAGCTACAGAATGAAGACCTGACAGCCTGGCATTTATTTTACACACCCCATCCCTAAGATTTTTAATAACATTGCTCCCACTGCCTGGAATATTTTGGGAAGGTATCAGTGTCAAAACAACCCATGGCCACACTGGAGATCTGGCTGATGTTTGTCACTGGACAGCAAACAACACACTGAAGACATAGCACCGAGAGAGAAATTTTCTGCATTTTCCATTTCCCCTTGAAATTTTAGTAGCAAGGACGCTGTAACACACAACCTTTTTCCAAATAAATGGCACACAGATGATGGAATGATTTTCTGTGTCTTGAGACATAATCACTTCCTGTATGAGAACTAACACGAGCTTTGTTTATTCCAGCGGTAGAACAACCTGTATTCAAGCTTGCCCAGCTGTCTAGAAACGACTGGTTCCACAGTAAAAGCAGGTGTAGTCAATCATTCCTGTCACAACATTAGGACATGACTGGCTGTTGGCAAGTGGGTCAGCTCGTCACCAGCAAAGCACTTCTCAGCTGCTGCTTCCTTCCATCCGGGCTGGCACACGAAACAACGCCGCTACAGCTGCTGAATTTCAAAAGGCATCCATCTGTTTAACTTCCCAAAATGACTTTAAAGAGTGGGGTATAACAAACACATCTGCTACCCTCAGCATGTTAAAAAAGATCATCTGGAAATTAACTGGGAAATTATAAATCTTTTTAGATGGGGATTCACAGTGAAGTTCCAATACACGTGTAACATCTGCTCCACCTTCAATTATAGCTCAAAGCTTTGCACCTCTGGCTTGCTGAAGAATCAAGGCAAATGTTAGCTGTAACCAGCTCTGTATCTCCTTATCTCACTGCTGGAGTTTGTTCAGGGCAACTGGGCATCCATCTATTCAATTTTGTCACTCATGAAAGGCTTGACTGGATAAAGCCTTGAGGTCTGATCTCACAGCTGACCCTGCTCTGATTAGGTGAGACTGAAGACCTCCTGAAGGCCCTTTCAATCTGAATTAACCCCACTATTTCCAAATACAATAAAAGGGAAAAAAATTAAAATTCCATTGGTACCTACTGGAAGAACTCAAAGTAGAAACCAGCTATGAGCAATAACCTGGTCCATCACAAGGAAATGCTTGGGCAGGATGGCCAGCAGAAGACACCAGCAGATCAGATTTTCGCAGGAAAATGTTAGCACATGTTAAAGTGTGATCTTCCTTTCGGTTCTTCTCTCACATCTCTCACAAACACAAACGTGTAATCACTTTGAACTGTGTGAACAGATACTTATATCTAGGATTTGCAATTTACATTAACCTAGCCTGCATGAGCAGTGATTTTGACACCAAATGCAAACCACAGTGCATGTTTTCACCCTAAGGTACAACATATGTGTACCCTGCAGCACCAGGACACCTCAGTAAGCTCCTTGGCTACCTGCTGCATTCTCAGCAGACTCTTCAGGCATCCCAATTTCACCTGCAGAGCACAGGCAGAGCTGGTGGAACACCAGCCAAGAGAGACATGCATCTTCCATGGGTCTGGGGGCAGCAGCAAGGCTGGCAGGAATGCAGTGGGCCATGAGAGATGCCTCACAAGGAGCTGCAAGATCCACTGGAGAGGTGAGAGGAATTTACAAGGAACAAAAGCAGCCTGGGGAATATGTTACCACCAAATTGGGAACCAGGTGAGGTGTGCTGGCTAAGGGCTTGTGAGCTCCAGGCCAAGGCAGACCTTCAGTAATAGGAATGAGGATTTGATACTCAGTATTAGAGCAAAACCTCTGAAGGGCAGCACTTAGCAGCAGTGCCAACACTGTGCTGCATGTATACAAATGAGAAACCAATTTTTCTGTGCTGTAAATAGCTTGTGCAATTAATAGCAGCTAGCTTTTCCTGTCTTTTTCCAATTACAGACTCAGGAAGAAAGGGCATATTAAGTTACCTCATGCAATTCTGGACCACCTACTGTTAGAAGTGCATTTTGAGAATGAGCTGCTACTGCTAATTATCAAAATTAAAACCTGAAATAGCAATGTTCACTTTTAAAAGTGAGATGATTTCCTATTGCAGGCATGACTTTCCACTGCTCTCCCCTGCCAACAGTTATCACTTTTGTATGAGATTTCTGGACTGAAATTTTGAACACAGAAATGCCATCATCCAGAAAACCTTTCAAAACATTTCAGGTCACCATTTTGGGTCTTTCAAAACAAAGCCATTTATTACCATTGGCTAATTACCTTTTAGTCTCTCTGCACAGACGCAAAATATTTGTGTTTCTATTTTGTATTTTCCTTTACGTTTTCAGACATCTGCAGCTATTTCCAAAATCATCATAATATTTCCACCATGATGTTGGGAAAAAAATTTCTCCTGGGCAGGACCACTGTTAGTACAACAATAAAAAAAATTACAGCTGTGTCTGCATATGCATGTGCACACACACACATGTAGTGTGAGCTGAATAAAAATGTGGTGATGTCTAATTTGACCTGAGAAAACCAGAACAGCACGTCAACACAAACAGGAAAAGTTCAACAAAATTTGCAGCACAGCATCACCAATTCCAGTCTCTCTTACCCTGCGCTGAACAAGCATTTCCAGTTCAAAGGAATAATTAGCATGCTGAAAAACATCAGAGCACTAGCAAATAGCAAAGCTTTAACTTGGCATTAGCAAAGATCAATGAGAATTCATCACTGTAAGCCCACCAGGAGCACTTGCTGCCCAAACACGCTGGGACAGGCAGGACTGTGCCTACACCACCCATGCTGATCACAGGAAGCCCAAACTTCATTAGGAAATAATTAAATAGCACATATCATTCTTCTAAACATCATTATTGATTTTTTAAAACCCACTGAGAGAGTCTTCACCTCATTCTCAGCTGCTGACCATTTTATCCAATTTTAACACTCTCTTATGAGCACACAGTGCCAGTGCCCACCCCAGGCTGAAAATTTTGGAATGCTTTAGCCAAAATGCCAGAACCAAGGTAGAACCACATGTCATCACTCAGCCACGTCCAAAAAGCACCAGTGACCTTTACTTCAACAGCTCAGGCACTCCAGAGCTTGGAACAAGGAACTTGTGGTTGGGCAAGGTTTGCGCCAGGATAAAGTGTAACTTGTTTTTTCTGAAAACACACACAACACAGTTGATTTTAAAATCACTTCCCTTCAGCAGGTGAGGTCTGCTGAGTCTGTGCTCCTGGGCACCACACTGCTCCCACGAGTGAGGGACCAGGCCCACAGCTGAACTGAGCACTCCCCAACCCAGGGGGACCAGAAGGAACAAAAGGAGGATTCTAAGCAGTAGGGAGCACAACAAGGCTCAAAGAGAAAATCTGTATGTGGGGCTGAGAGCGTGCATTATGGAAGGACATGGAGATGGAAACTAGTTCTAAAGAGGAAGGTGTGAAGAGCAGAGCCAGTGATGGGAACAGGACTGGGATGAACACCCAGTTATAAAGAGAGAGAGAATTAGGACATGGAAGCTCTGAACCTGTAAAGCACTACACAGTGTATGCCCCAAAATCGGGTTCACATTTCATGAGTGAAGCTAGTAAAATACTAATTTTAACACTTTCCCAGTGTTTCGGGCCCATATTAATGTAGCAGAGATTACAGCATCACTATAACCCACCAAACCTCAGCCAGAGATCGGGTGAAGGCAAGTTCCTGCCCATACAGTATTTAGATATTAAACTGATCAGCACTATGCACTGGGAAGCACACACCAGGAAAAATCCATGAGTGTGTCAGGAGGGAAGAAAAATACAAATTTTGCCATTAGGGAGGAATTTAGTTAAGTACAGTAAATAAAGCTGTGAGTCTCACATACCACATACTTTTCTTTCTTAATTAAACATGCTATTAAATAACTGGTTCCTAACTTGCTGCTCTTTAATTATCAAAAACAGTGTATGATCATGCCCTTAAAATGGAATCATTGTGACAAATAGGCTTTATGACACAAAATGTAAAAAGCAAGTATTGGGATTTTGTATTTGGCATTTCCTAAACTTTGGGTTCTTAACTTTTGTATTTCAGCAACCCTAGTATTCTTTTAAGACTTCATTTGCTCAACAAGTTTGATATTGTTTCCCAGTGGATATTGGATGGTATATCAAAGGATTTCAGACTCTTGCACAGAAGATTTACAGCGAGTATTTGCATCCTGGGAAATCAGCAGATCTGCACACAGCCCACACACCCCATCCCAGCGCTCCACACACACAAACACCCCTGCATCCTGTCCCAACCCTTTCAGCACAGATGGCATCACAAAACATCCTGAGCTGGAATGGACCCACAGGGACCACTGAAGTTCAGCATCCCACCACAGGCACGGCAGCAACTGCAAGGTCATCTCTGCACAGCAATGCTGGGATGAGTCCCACCCAGCTCTCTCTCTCCAGGGAAGGAGCAGGCACAAGGCCAGCTCTGCCTGCATCCCCTGAAGAGAGCAAGAGCACATCACCAGCACAGGCAGGACCAGCCAGCTCCCAGAGCTGCGCCAGGCGCGCTCCAGCGCCCATCGCGCCCTCTGCGCAGCTCCCGTCCCTCCGCCGCAGCCTGGCGTGCCGTGTCACCTGCAAATGGGTCACCAAGCCTCTGAGCCAGGCCCCACGGCAGCCAGGCATCTCCCATGTGACAGCCTGGCACCCCATCAGCCTGGCTGGACAGCCAGCAGGCAGGGGGGACAAACAGCAGATGGCTTTTCCTATCTCCACAACAATTTAATCGCGGCGGTCGTGACGCCACCGGCGTGCTCCGCGCCACCTCCAGTGCCCTGCTGCACTGTGAGCGAGCTGCTCTCTCCCAAGGACAGCCCTTGGGACTGGCCAGGAAGTGTTTGAAGTGTAGTCAGGACACGAGCCACGCTCACTCGACTCGAACTTTGTGACAGGAACAGAGCACGACAGATCTGACCAGCTCAGGCAAAAAGGAAAAGCACTTGTACTGCAGGACACTTGTGACCCTGGAAGTCAAGGACATGGGATGAGCCCAGTGCCACTGCCGAGCTCCCCTGGAAATGCAGGTGAGCTGGCCTGACAGCTTGGCAAATGCCTCAAATCAGGCTGCCCAAAACAGAAACAAGTAAAATTAGTTGCTGCTTTGAAAACGTATTTCTTTGTTTTCTCTTTTTGAACTGTAGAACCAGATGAAAATGTCCACACACTGTCCAGGGCAATGTGACAGCTCTGTTAGCAGAAGCACCTCAGATATTGAGATTTCACCAGACAGGTATTTCATTTAAGCATGGGAGCATTCTCTACCTGTGTCATTAATGCTGATCTACATTTGTGTGACCCAAAGCCAGGTTCCTCTGCACTAAAGGGGATGTGGGGATGCCACAGATGATATGTGGGCAAATCCAAAAGGAAGGCAAAGGCAGCAACTACACTCCTGGTAAAGAACAAAGACTATTAAGTGTGTTGTCGTTTCTCAGCCCTGATTGAAATTAGGAAACAAACAAAAAAAGTTTAAATTGGTTGTGTTTTGCTAAGTTGGTCAGAGCATGGTGTTGATAACACCAAGGTTGTGGGTTCAATCCCTGTATGGGCCATTCACTTAAGAATTGGACTCAATGATCCCTGTGAGTCCCTTTCCAACTCAGAACATTCTGTGAATCTTGTTTTCAGCTCCTTAGCAAGACAAAACTGAAAACCCCAATGCACAATAGTTGATTTTATATTTCCTGAAGGGTATAGCTAACATCAGTTCTCCAGGCTAGTCTACAAACTTGGGCTCTTTGACATATCCTGGGGACTTACACACACGGATGCAGCAGCAGCAGCTAAAGAAAACAGCTGTAATTATTCCCAGACCTCCACAAATCACAACAGGGGAGCAGTTGGAAGCAGAGATAGAGAGCCAAAGTTCGACAAATGGAAAAGACAAAACCATTGGAAAAAACCTTCTGGGATGTGTAAGCAAGCAAATGAAGAGCAGAAATAAGTAGAGTATAATAGATAGGTTATATATAAAAATATCTGTAAAGCAATCTAAAATAACAGCTTTCCCTTTTGATGTTACTATCTGTTTTGGGTTCATGTTTATGGCACTATCAAGCCCCAAACAAATGAGATATAAAGTGGGGAGGGTTAGGCAGATAACATTGTTAGGGAAGGAAGAAATAAAGGAAGGTTCTGTTTATCTTTCCTTTTATTCTCGATATTTTGATTCCCTGTCCCATAAACAGGAGGGTGAGGGAACTCAAAAGCTGTCAGTGAGTTCGAAAACTTAGTTCTGTGCCCTTGATCCAAATATTCCACAAAATGTTCCTCTTCCTCTCCATATTATGCTTGACCACCTAGAGCCAGAGCACAAAGGGCAGCGGTCCCCAACATGTGTGTGCACAGGCACAAACCTTTGTGTGGCAGAGCTGTGCTGGGAGCAGATAATTACAGCAAATAAAAGGCAGCTCTGCATATAACAATGTGGAAGCAAATCCAATTGCAAAGGACATTGGCTGAAAACAGCCCTCAGAAACAAAGAACCAGCCACATTAGAGCAATCTTTCATACTTGTATAAAATAAGCAATTGAGTCACAGACAGGGTAAATCCTGGGAGCACAAAGAAAGATCACAAGTCGAAGCTGGAAACTGTCCCAACGGTCCCATATTTCAGCTCCCTCTCTGTTTGCTATTCTTCCCACTCCAGGTTTAAGCACAGCATCAAAGCTCATTATTAGTCTGTAATCAAGGCCATTAGAGCTCTCAAATTCAACCTGAAGACTCACTGGGCAAACCTGGCAAGGCAGCAATAAGGATCCTCTCTGAGTAATCAGAGTATTGCTGCTCACCATGCTGATAGAAAACGGTCCCTTTGTGCCCAGGGGCCTGCCAGAGGGCTCACTTGAGAGAAAATGTTATCTTACACACTATAAATACGTGAAAATAAGATTAGAGGCAGCTGTTGTGACAGCAATTTGCCCTGTCAATATACCCCTCACACTCTGCTCAGGTTTTTAGCTCACTAGCGACTCAGAAGCAAGAGTGACACTGCCAAACCCCATCACATCCCTGCATTTCCCATCCACTTGTAGCATCCAAGGACTGCCCTCACCCTCACCTGACTTCACTTTGGCTATCAGAGATGGAGTCAAGCATCCCACAACTATTTGGGAGCTATGCAGAACAGGACAGCTTCTTTATTGTCCTAGTTTGGCCCTGTGACATCACAGCAAATTTAATCAGGAGCAATGCTATCATTATAAAAGTCTCTTACAAAAGTACACATTTGAAACATTTCCACTTAAAACTAAGTACAGTCACTTATAAATGTTAACTCCTGCCATATTATTACATATTATTAAAAATCCTCAGCATTCTCTCAGATAATTGTCTGCATTCATTATTTCCAGTAAGAAAGAAGTTACTGAGTGGGAGAAAAAAAAAACCATTTTATTCTTGCATTACTCCAGGTTGCATGCTTAACAGAGTTCTTTCCCAGAAAACCCAGTGTTATTTCTATTTATACTGTGTGTAATTGTCTTTTCTATAAATGAAGATCCAAAAAGGGTGGCAACTATCATGCAGCTGCTACAACATGCAGGAGGTGCATAAGGACACACTGCAAAATGTGACACCTGGCCATAAAGCTGTTGATGGGCAAAGTATGGCCTGCTGATTTCCTAAAGAAAACACTGGCACATTAGCTCACCTCACAGTTAAAACTTCACTGGACACTCTCAAGAGCTACGGGTAAGGTATTTCCCCCGGGATACAGTATTTCAAAATACAGGTAATGGGAAACAACATCCTTGAGTAGTAAGTTCCAGATTTGAATAATGATGCACAGAAAACCTAAAACAAGGTTTTTAAGCTTTTTTAAGCTTTCAGTTTCTGGAAGCAACTTCCCGAGGATGACTCAGTATCTGTAAAGTAATTGTGCTTCTCTGAGATGAGATAACCTCGGGGAGGAACAGCAAGCACTGAGCGATGGTGTAAAAGAAGGTTTACCTTCTTTGTCCCTGTTATGGAAGGGTTGACTTAGCTGCAATTCCTGAATTATTCCTGGGTCTAGAGAGGTCTGGCTGCTGCCAGCCTGAAGCAGCACCCATCAGCCAGAAGTCATGGTGGGAGGGAAGGAGGCAGGAATGCCTCAAGCAGACAGCAGTGCCTGTGTCCCTGCCACCTGTGCAGAGCAGGGGGGGAAGCCTGCACCCTTCCAGGGCACAGCCCTGGCACTGTGCAGAACACTCCCACGCACACTCCCACTCCCAGATGGCCTTCACACAACCCTTCCAACACAAACCATTTTAGGATTTCAGCAATTAAGCCACTGAGCCCAGATTTTTGTCTCGCAGTCAGGAGTGCAGCTCTCTTTTTTTTAAAAACCAGGGGAAAAACCTTGAACAGACAAAAGTCCCTGCCAAACCAAAAATAATCATAATAAAATATTCCTGTTTCTACAGCAAGTCACCTAAAGCATTCAAAATACCACCAATGAGTTTGTTCTGCTGACAGCTCTGGTTTACACCTGCTGCTCTTCCTTGTCCTGAGTCTGGCAGGAAACAAAAGCAGGAATGGAAATCATCTCTGTGCAGCAAAATAGGAGAAATTAAGGGAAACAAGAGAAGGAACAGTGCAACAAAAGGCACATGCAATGTCACCCCAATTTTTATCGTTGCTTACGATGCAGATGATGGCACTGGCACTTCAGTAATTCAGTGGAGGGGAAAAGGCAGCTACAGACCTTCAGCCCAGTTTAGTGATGAGTTCAAGAACCTATAATTCAGGACACTTTTTTTTCCAAGACATTGATATTAGAGCATATCACCACATCTACCCTGCAAATCTATGTATTGAGGAGCTGGTTTTGCTTTAAACCTACTGAAGTGAGGTAAGAAACACAGTGAGCTGCAGGAGAGAATTCTCTCCATTTCTGTCCTTCCTGGAAAGAGAAGACTGAGCTAAAAGGTTGTTCAGATGAACTGAACTGTGTTAGAGACAAGGATCAGACCTTAGTGAGCCCTCAGGTAACCACTTGCATTTCAATGCCTGTAGCAGTAAGCTCCTGGCAACATAAACATTAAACAGATATTTCTGAAGCCTAGAACAGAAAGACAAGGGCTTTTAATAATGGATATACAATCCTTATATAATTTGCAATTTTCTCATTGAAGTCTTGAAAACTGAGATTGAAACTCCAGTAACAATCCACATTGTCCATCCCATCCCATGACACTGACTCAGAGACAGGACTGAAAAAGTCACCAGGACCAGCTGCATGGCCTCGAGCTGCTGCAGTTCAGAGAGAGCCATGCACAGGCAAAGGAAACATCTGTGCTGCCCTAAACCAAAACAGCCCCTCTGAACTGCAGTGGCCCCATCCACCTCAACCACCCCACCCCAAATCAGGCCTGGAGTCGTGACCCTGGGCTGTCCCAGCATCAGTCACCCTGTGACTCACAGCTCCCTGGGAGCTGATGCATCCTCCCACCTGCCCAAATGTGCCCTGCTGTCTGCCAAGGGTTCAGTGAGCAGTGACTGAACAGCTGAATCACCCACTGGCTGCTGTCATTGTCCCAGCTCTGACTCTGTCCCAGCCCTGGTGGCTCACCACACTGGCCTGTGTGGAGCTGCTCTGGAAGTTCCTGGAACCCATTAAGGCTGTGGGAGAAAGGGTGTGAGCAGAGCTTGATGGGCAAAGGCTTCACCTGCAAAACGAGCAGCCCACCAGAACAGCCAACAGAAAGGCAAACTTCAACATGAGCACAGATGCCCCTCCAAGCATGTTCAAAGCAAATCCTTTCTGCTGGCTCTGTTAACTGTAATAATTAAACCCCCAGGTCAGGCTTTTGAGAAGGAGGCAAGTCCCAGTTCTCATGCTATCCCAGCAGTCCCATGGTACAGAGAGACAAGGAGCAGAAATAAATGTGAGTGAGTGACAGATTCACATCTGAGGCTGACATCTAGCTATAACATCAGGTAAGTGCAGGATCAACATAACTGAGAGGCATCAAAGGAAAGGAGATATTGTGCAGGACCAATTCTTCTCTCCCTCAAAGGCAAAAAGTATTTTTAAAAAGGCTCAAGAACCAAAGGACAAAAAAAATCCAGGTTATAACCCCTTTTCAAAAAAAGACTATGCTCTTAAACTGGATGTTGTGATAAGGAGTAGCCTTGTGACACTGAAAGGACTAAAAATAGCACAACTGATAACACAGACCTCTCTTTTCTATATTCAGCTCAGCCCCACAGTTCTGTGTACCCGATCACTCAGGTTTGTGTTCTCCCACCTCCAGGCCCTCTGCTCTCGCTCCTTAAACTCCAGATAAATCTCTGATCCTCGTGCCACGCTGTCAGGAGCAAGTGGCACGAGGCTGGGCTGACATTTCTTTTCCTTTCTGGCCTGCAATTACACAAGCCACACCTTTACAGCTTTTCCATCACTGCTTGCCCATTAATTTCTCAATGCACTTTACCCAGGCTTGCCCGAAGCTTCACTTCCTGGCAGACATGAATAGTGAAGTGAATCAGATATCAGGCTGAGAATATCACAAAGAAATGTTTCAATACCAGTAATTTTTGTGAATAGTGAAGTAAATCAAACATTAGGCTGTGAATACAGCAAGGAAATCTTTCAACACCAATCATTTTTGCATTCAAGCTGAAAAAAACCAGGATGGAAAACACTTATTGCCTGAGTTTTGCAGAAAAGTCTGGCTTCTCTCTACCACTCTCAATGTAAACCATGTATTTTGGGAACAGCCAGCTATTCCCATTGCTCTCAGCTGGCATGCTCCATGCCATAACTCAGCCTCTGCTGAGAAGTTTGCTGACCTTGCATCCTGTTCAAAGCGCTCTGTCAGTCAATTACTGTCACCAACATGGTGACAGCAAAAAACCACCCCTTTGTGCAAGCCTTCTCCTTCCCCCCTGACAGCCAGGAGAGCCAAGCCCAGAGCACACCCACCCCTTCCAGGGGAAGAACAAAATGCTGCCTCCTGAAACTCAGCACAGGACCATTTCCCAACACTAAAAAAAAATATACCATGCCATTACAAATGGCCATTTTGGGGCATAAGCTGGAGCTGGGCACATCTTATCTCAACATGAGCAACGTAGACATTCTGGAGAATATCCATAAGAGAGATGGGAGCCTGGCCAAACACAGGGAGGGCCTTTGCTAAGATGACAGGATGAGGCGCTTAAGCGTATGTATTTGAAGATGAGAAGGCTACAGGGGGGATCTTCTTGTGCTCTCTAAGTACCTTAAGGGGGATCACAAGGATCTGGTGGACGGATAAATTTGAACTAAGCAGCAACAGAACAACATGTGGACAATCCCAGGCTTTAAAATAGCAGCAATTTATATTAAACAAAACCGTGGTGGTTTAGCTAAAGTGAGTTGCTATCTAGCCATGTAGGATTTTTTTTTTTTTTTGTCCAGGAGACTTCTGCAGCATAAAAATAATACAGTAGTGAAGAAAATAAAAACAGATTGCTTGGATAGCAGTGTTACCTAGGGATATGTATGGGATTAGATGCTCCAACACCATCGTTTTACTCCTGCATACAGAGTTTATGTTTAGCATAAATAAGGAATCTCCTTTTCTCAGGTTACTACAAGGAGTTGGAGAGATAGCAGCTTGTGGTAGAAAAAAAATGAATATAGCCTTAAGAAACAGATGATGTGGAATATTTTTCTAGCACCCAATTGCACAGAATAATTTCTAACACACAGACAGAAGCACCAAAGACACACTTATTGTATCAACCTGAATGACAAAACAGCAAGAAGTTAAAGTGTCTCTCACCTGCCTGTCAAAGTCTAAACCTCAGGGGCATAGAGACCCCATCACAGAGGGGCCACTGTCCCCTCCACCAACACTGAACACCATCAAAATATCCCCATTTTCCTTTACCTGCACCTTGCAGATGCTCTTAACACACTTTTACTGAGTGCTCAATGTCCAGCCTGTGCCATGAAGTAAAAGTAGAAAAAAATCTTTAAACCCATCGTAAGAGCTAAGGGTTTTAAAGTAAAAGGGGCCTGGTTGAGATTAGATATGAAGAAAATGCTTTTTGTGATTAAGTACTGGCACAGGTTTCCCAGAGAGATGGTGGATGCCCCATGCCTGGAAATATTCAAGGCCAACTCACCCCAGGACAGCCTCTGAGCAACCTGGTCCAGTTGAAGATGTCCCTTCTCATTGCAGGTGTTGGATTAGATGACTTCTAAAAGTCCCTTCCAACCCAAACCTGTTATTTTTCCCTCTCAAAAACCAGAAGAGGCTGAAAATATTATGTGCCATGTGCAGAGTGACTTACTGGAATCTCTTCTGAAGAGAAAGTCTTGCCAGTGGCCAAAAGCTGGTGTTTTATTTATGCTGGACTGGGAGTTTTATGTCAGCTCCCTGCACCCGTTGAGATGAAATTTGAATCTGCTGCTGCCGTTTCACCTCGGGTGCCTTGACTTTCTTGTACTAAACAGGAAGCCCCTGTCAATACAAAACTATTTGCACTGGCCTCCCTAGCCTGTGCTGTGTCTAGATAATTCAGCCTAATGAGGGATTATTTCCTGTGTTCGTGGCTGACAACACCCAAAGACACTCTGGGACTGCGTGGTGATAAAAACTGAACTATATTAAGCTGATAGCACGGAGCTGCTAATTTTAAGAAGAGGGAATGGATACTGCTCCTTGCCATCCAAAAGTCACTGAGATTTGTGCTTGAGCCAGGAAATTAGAACAAAAACAGGCTTGCTGTTTTAGGACTGACATCTCCACTAAACCCACTGAGCTCCATAAGCTTTTACCTCTGTGCTAAAATGCAGAGGGGTAGCAGAAGCAATATGTGTGTGTGATTACAAGCCAATGAGAGCGTGACTTTTGTCCTCACTGCAAGCAGCTGGACTAAAACTAACTCTATTTCTGCTATGCAACAGCAAAGGTCAATCCAAACAAAAGGTAAGGGTCAGATCTCCAGCAAAATTAACCACAGCTTCTTGGCAGTTTCATCCCCAGGGAGCTGCTGGAAGAAGCAGGAGTGACCCAGCCTCTCTCACAGGCACCTGGTGAGTGTGAAGTAAGGCCCAGCCTTTCCTTGCTCCACCGAAGGCAGCTGAGCCCTGACCTAAGCCAGAGAGTTTAATAACAATTATCACATATTATACATAGTACATATTAATATCATAATTTAATTTCTTTCCCCTTTTCAGAATATGGGCCAGTTTTCCAGCATCTCATGTGGATATTATGGATGACTAACTTGCTCACCAGCAACTAAAGCAGAGCTTGAGCCAATATGCTGCAGAGTGTAACATATTTATAGCCTTTGGGATGTAAGAGTGAGCCATCCCTCCATGGAGCAGAAATATCCACTGTGCTTGAAGAAGAAATATGGCCCTGTATAAACAAGCCTATGTATGTTCCAGATGAAGGAAATGAAGAGTGGCAATACAGCACCTCCCATAATTCTAGCCAGCTGTCAGTCCTGCTAGGAAAACAACAGGATCAAAAGCAAGCCATTTTTTCCTTGTTCATTCATGCACAGAAGACATTTTCTTATTAGTTCCATTGTACAGTGTCATCATTAAGACATGCAGATTATTAAAACCAAACCAAAAACTTAGGTTATTCTCCATCCACATATCCTCTTCACTGGTCTTTATGGGGCAGATTTTGAAGGCTACCTATCATTTCTAGCTGCACTGCTGTTCACTTCTACAAAGAAACAGAGAGCTGCATGAGACACTGATTAAAAAAACCCCAAACCCTAAATTTTGTAATAGAGTTGTTGGGCCACCTCCTAGGACCAACTACAGAGCTTCAGACTCTCTAGGAGCATCTTCAGGTGTATTTAGAAAAGAATGGGAGAATGATGGCCCAGCCTCCAGGCAAGCAGCTGGGCAGCTCTATTAAAAATACACTGATACCTTGAGGAGAAGCTGCCAGGCAAATGAAACAGGAAAAGTGGAACACAGGACTCCATCCCACCTCCCATCAGCTGTTACTATGCAAAACTGGCACTAAAGCTAAAAAAGCACCACATAAGCTTAATTACTTCCCATATTTTTGATGAATGTGACTATTTTTTTCAACCACACAAGACATTTTCTCTACTTTTCTTCTGCAGTTTCTACACATCAATTCTCTAGCTGCTGTTTCCAAGGCAATCCCACACTAGAATTTCAAGTGTTTGAAGGAACTCACAGGGTTCAGTCAAACAAGGCAGGCTGAGTTGGTCTCTAATCCCACTGCTGAAGGAATTATGAGTGTGAAAAGCAGAAGAGTGAAAGTATCAAATAAAAAATAGCATGAGTCTTGTTGTACTTTCAAAGCACAAAAACAGATGCCCAGGATGTTTGAAGAGTGTATTAGTTGAGAAGTCAGCTTGAGAAAAGATCACCTTGGATGCAACACAAATCTATCTAGGACACAGAGTGGACACAGAAGGAATGATTACTTGAAGAAGATATGATTATGCTGAAATTCCCCTTTGCCATCAAGGCAAGCAGCAGCACTGCTACAGCACACTGAGATCACCCAACGGTGTGTACCTAAAATAGTTCAGGTGAATCACATCCTAAAAATGCTTATTTCTGTTCTTTAACTATAAAAGGAGCCCTAAGGCAGTCAGTTCAACTGCCTATGTCTCTGCTGCAAAGGTTTAAAGAAAGATGAATTCATTTCTCACTAAAAGCAATTCCATCCAGAATCACAGAAAGTTCCCTAAGTTATGCAGCAGTGAGATACCTGAGGAAATTACTGCCCTGAAACTGGCAATGGGGCTCTGCTTTCTTGATAATAAAAGAAGCTATCAGACCTCTTTGTCCATGTCTAAAACAATTAAATGCTCACAGTGTTGCCACACCAAAAAAGCAATTACCAAGATGTAAGTGTCCTAGGTTACAAAATAAAGGTATATTTCACTCCCATCCTCAAGAACTGCTGAAACCAGGGGTGGCATAGTTTTTTCCTTCTCTCCTGTTAATGAGCCCATCAATGCCTTGCCCCATGACTCAGAGATAACTCCCTCCAGGAGCCATTTCTGTTTAATGGGTAATCAAGGACCAATCATGACTCAGAACAATATCAGCCCACTGCAGGATGCTCCACCCAGGGGGGAGGAGCTCAGCATCCCCACCTGGATATAATCCGGGTTTTGGGACACAACAAGCAGTCTTTCCACTGCATTCCCAGAGGAATGGCCACCCTTACCCACTAGTTTTCCAGAGGACAAGAGCTACCAGATGATTTCTACAGAATCACCACTTCAACAAGACCATTTCACCCAAACTGCTACTATCACTCTAACTAGCAGGGTGTCAGGTTGTATTCTGACTCTGTCAGTGGTTTTTTTTTTGTATTTTTACATGTATTTGGGGTTTTTTCTTTTTTTTTTCCCTTCCCTTTTCCTAATAAATTGTTTTTCCTACTTTGAGTCTCTTACTGATTTTGCTTTCAAATCAGAACAGTAAGAAACCGATGACTTGATTCTACTGAAGAAAAATTCCCACAGTGAAGTTACAATTTCCACTCTTACCAAATAAATGGCAGGAGTTCTAAAAGGAAAAAAAAGAACAATATTCTATACAGCTACTGACCATTTCTTCAAGACAAACTCACTTCTTAATGCAAAACTGTGCACCTCACAATAAATATAGATAAAAGGGTAAGAAGTGAAGAGAACCCAACTGTAAGTCCTAGGCTCTACAGCAAGGTCAGTGAATGTGAAGGGAACACTGCTGCTGCATGTTTTGATCCAGTCTTCAGATTCCAAGCCTGGTACCTCTCACAAGCATTAAATTCCCCTAGCAATAGCATAATTAAAAAATGCTACTAGGAAGGAAAATACACTCGACTGCACATGCTTGGTTAATTCCCAGAAACACTGCTTCTCTCTACTACTTTTTTGGATGCTGGAGCCTGTTCCTGTAATTCAGAAGTAAACAATTACTCAGGAAGGCTATTCAGGCAGAAATCAAGCTGGAAGCCTGCGAGGAGCACGCACTTGCCCGTGGGTTCTCCAGCAGGACTCGTGGGGGCAGCCTCTGGGCCAGCAGGCAGCGCGCGCTTTCGCTTTCACACAACGCCCAGACCTGGCAGGCTGCTCCTGGCAAAAGCATCCAGCCCCTGCACATCCAAAGCAGGAACCTTGGAATGATGAACAGCCACCAGCAGCCTGCTGACAGGACAGTCAGCCTGCAGATAGCAAGTCAGGCTTACTACCCCAGCTCAGCTCAGCCCAGGGATCTGCTCGGACCCCTGCCATCAGCAAGGACCTTTGCCTTCTAAGGGCCTGGCTCACCTCAAACAGTTTCTTTGATGCTTTTCCTAACTCACAGGAGGAAGGAAAGGGTGGAAGAGGCTTTCATCCCCTCAAAACAATAGACTGTGACCCAACCACAATATCTTCTATTTTACCAGAGTTAAAAATGATGTTCCACGCAGACAAACAGAAAGTGCAGCGTTCTCATTTCAGAGTCTGACACAGCAGAGAAAGGACAGCAAGGATTTGAGGAGCCTGTGCCAAGTTCAGTTCCATCACACAAAGTCCTTACTCCCAGGAATTCCTAGGCAGCTGGCAAGAGAGCACATTGACACCGACAAGGAAGCAGAGGTGAGATTTCCCTGACATTGCTTGCATAGGTTAAAAGCAATCAGCTCCTATTTCTATTTTGAGCTCTTCCAATCCCAGCTTGTCGTGGGCTGTTTGTAGAATCACTGCCAACAGCCCAAAACTGTGTGAGCCTGTCATGACAGATCACAGCTTGGGACAAGCTGTGACAATGGCTGCTCTGCAAGGGGCCACAGGGGAAGCCCCAACTGCAACCCAGGATTCAGGGGCAGCACCCAGCACCTGCTGCATTTTTAAGTACCAATGAACTTCCATCTCGAGATGGAACTGCCCATTCACTTGAAGCTGCTTTCTGTTTCCCTGGGTACAAGGAAAAACCAGACCCTGCCAGCTTTATCTCTGCTCATGAATCACATCCCAGTCTTTCTAGTCTCCTTGACTACAGCTAAATAAAACAGGGGCAGGAATCGTTCGCTGGCTGTTAAGTGCCTGAAATAAGGCCACGACTGCATTGCAGCTGGGAAGTTTTATGGCAGGAAATATTGGGATGTGTGTTTCGTGCTCTGGGTTGGGGCATAAAGGGCATCAAGGGGTGCCCAAGGCTTCAGGATGTGTTGAGGTAGTGCTAGAGGATAGAGCAGGATGAAGGGAGCCAAAGGAAAACTGTCCTTGGTGGACGTTGCTGCAGCACAGCAGAGGGATGAACTGCGCCAGGACCTAGAGAACAGGGGAGATGGACAATTGGCTGGGTTCACTTATTTATCAGTACAAACATTGCCTGCACCAGCACAAATCAATGATCCTTGTAGGTTCATTGTTCTGTGAGTCTGATAATATATAAATACCAGACCATAATGCACAAGCTGGACTCGATCTTTATGCACCCCTTCCAATCAGGATACTCCCCGTTTCCAAATCTGGAGATGAGACTGATGGACATGGGCACCTGAACTCCCACAAGTGATGATGAGCAAGGAAAACCTGGCTTCTGAATTAACATCTCGTCCCCTAAATCCCAAAGTAATTTTTGCTGAGTGCATTAAGCAGCTCCCATTGCAGACACTGCCTCGTGCAATGCTTCAGTTTCATTTCAGGTGCAGGGTCTCATCAGCCACTTCAACACACATCAACAGCAGCCTACAAAGTCTGAGGTGACAATCACCCCTTCCCCCAAGAAGCACTCATCTGAATAAGTTTTCATACCATTGAAGGGGCAAAATAAGGGCTCTGTTTCCTCCTGTTCTGAAGCTGAGTAGTTTATTCCTATTCCAAATAAATCCAAAAGGGCAAACCATGTTTTTCCTGAACTCCTTGGTCTCGATGAACACGAACTGAAAGAAAGATAAAACCTACTGATGCATTCTCTAAACCATCCACATCAATAAGTCTTTGTACACAAACTAAATGGAGCATGTCAAGCCTCAGAGCAGGAAAATAGGATGATAGAGGGATTTTGGAGGAAAACTAATTCCTAAGAGTAAGTTGCACACCAACTTTCCTGCACTGCCCTTGCGTAACTAAATCTGTATCCACGGAAAACTAGCACTGCATGAATGAAGCAACCTCTTGAGAAACAACCACATGAAGACTAATAAAACAGGACATGTCAAAATTATGGCCAGGAGACCTCTAAATCTTTGCCATATATTTTACAGCGTTTGCCTACGGCTGACCCCAGTGCAATATTTATAAAATACAACTGCCAGAGAGCTACAGCACTTCCTTTCAGCAATCCCAAGGTGGCATGCAAGCTGGGGTTTTTCAGATCAGTGCTGAATCCTGGAACTTTGGAGGATGGAGTCGACCCACACGCAGAAGAGATATATTAAAAAAGCCTCCAGCAATAACAATTTCCACCCCAGGAACATTTGCAAGTTTTCAAACTCGGACCTAAGGCTGTCAAGGCTGTGCTTTCATCAGTCTACAGTAAACAGACTGACACAATAATTTTGAATATTAACTGATTCCTCTAATTTCTCAATATAGTTTAAATCCACATGCTCTAAAAGAAACAGACCCCCAAGGCAGCACACTGAGTTATTTGCTCTCAGCCAAGAATCTAACTATAAAGGACAACAATCCTGCTTAAAAGTCAAAGGGAGCTATTTGTCACTGGAGCTCATTGTGAAAGCACAGAAACATGGAAGTTAATTTTATCCTGAAAACTATCCCAGAATGTGTGCAGCCTGACAGCCACTTTTGGCACCTGAGATGCTCAAAGGAAATGCCCTGCCTTTATAAACCAAGCTTTGCTCCTGGACCCTGGTGCTATTTTTTTTTGCAAGTGAAAGCATTATGCATTTAGCAGCTCACTTTTATAGCTTCTGTGAACTAAATTAACAAAGGTCTCTCATGTAAACATCGGCTCCATCAAATAAATACTCCCAAACTGTTGCAGTACAAGTATTACCTTCAATGAAAATGAAAGTCTTTTCTTGAAACAGTAAAAGATAAAATGTTCTGGGATGTCATCCAGAGGGTTTGGAGGGATCATGTATCCAGGTTACAAGGATCTAAGTAAGGTTACTTTGGTTTAAAAAAAATTAAAGGTGATCCAAAAGAAATACAAATTATATTAGGTTGGAACTCCCATGTTCCTGCAAGCAATGCTGAAAACTAAATAGTGCCTCAGCCACGCATAATTCTTATACTTCCTGAAGTACAGCACTGTCTCTTACAGATGCAGAGGGCTTTTTTTAGAGGAGTGAGCAGAATTCTGCCGACTGTGAAAGACCAGACACAAAACCCAACTCAAAGATTCTGCACTAAGAGCTCTGTCATTGAGCAGCTTGCATCTGCTGTTCAGCTGCTGAAGCATTCTGGCAGTGAGAGTGCCTCCCACACTAATTCTCTCCAATGTTGGTTCATTCCTGACCAGGTAAGCAGCTTTTAATTTCTCAGGCAGGCCATCCAGTGTCAAAACTTTACCTGCAAACTACCTTCAAGTCTTATCCCAAAGATCAAAACCTTTGGAATCAAAATCTTCAAACTGAGATTTTTCAAAATCCATTTCATGTTCTGAACTCATTTTCCACACTGTACTACATGTTTCTGGTGGTTTTTTAGAGAACATAAATGCAACAGCTATAGCTATAATAACAGCCATGTAGTAGCTATATAGATCTAGCTAAGCAAACACAGTCTGAGGGACTGCATTCTCTCCAAAGCACCCTTACAAAGTCCACAGAGCTGAATTTTTTCAGAAATAATTATCTGAGTTATCAGACTTTTTTCTTTTCCTCGTGGATTTGATTGTCAGTGTCATAGAATAAGAGGAAATCATCACCCATCCTGTAAGTGAGAAAAATACCAGGCAAACAAACAGTAACCCCCTTCTCCTTTGGGGGCTCACAATGCCATCCCTTCCTCTCCTCCTGTGCAGCTCACATCTGCAGGTTGAGGTGCCCTCCTGCACCTTCCAGCCAGCACGTGGACAGCTGAATTCAGTATCTTCACCAAGCCCTTCAGGCTGCCTGAATGGCAGTA
This sequence comes from Haemorhous mexicanus, assembly GCF_027477595.1. Classification (NCBI taxonomy): domain Eukaryota; kingdom Metazoa; phylum Chordata; class Aves; order Passeriformes; family Fringillidae; genus Haemorhous; species Haemorhous mexicanus. The sequence goes on from NC_082346.1 coordinate 3,445,894, forward strand.
GCTGTATTACACTGAGCCAGTCCTGACCAGCAGCGAGTGTGACATTTTGTCACCTGATTAAAGCATCCCTTTGCCACAGGAATGAACAGCAGAGCTACTGGAAACGTTTCCTCGAGAGCAGAGATGTTGTGTCAGCTGCAGCCTTCCCTCTCTGCATCCCCAGAGTCAGAGGCTGGAAGTGTTATCTCATGGAGCAGCAGGGACTCCTAAACACATGGTGAGCCAGGTCATCCGAGGGCAAGTCTGTTTCAATTACTTTTTATTTTAAAACCCCAAAGCCCTTTGCTGTGCAGTGCTGTACTTTCTGACTTTGTCACAGGATAGCTGCTACAATTTCTAGGTCAGTAGGACTCCAGCACTGCCCTTGGGCTGTATTTTCACAAGGCTCAATGCAGTTGGAGTGTCAGACACACCACAGTAAATAGCTCCTATTGTCTGTTGCTTTAGGGAGCCATTGGTTTCACATAAAAATCTCACTACTTTCACTAAGAGATATTGATAGAGGTCTGGAAACAGTCAGTCACAATCTGAGATGCACCTGCCTTGCTCAGACAATGAGAAAGTAAGGAATTAGTGACCCGAGCTGTGGCATCTGCTTGACAGGGTGCTCATGCACCCCAGCCAGACTGCCAGACCACTGCAGCAGCAGAGCTGGGCTGCAATAACATGGGGACTCCAGTTCCTCAGCACTGCCTTCAGCAGAGCAGTCAGCCTCAGGGCTACGTTTACAGCAGGAGATATGAAAAATATTGCATTTATGACATTAACTTCCCCCCCCCCCCATTCCCTTTAAATCTGATTAAACTAATGGGCAAAAGCCCTCATTATAGGTGTCAGGTCCAATGCAATTCCCAGAGCAGCACTGCACTCTTCCTCCCTAAAGAGAAAAAAAACCCACACTGTGCAGCTCTTAGAAATGATTCCTGTGTTCACTCTCAGTACATTTTCCAAACTGGACTTCCCCTTTAGCTGCTTTGGGAATTTATCACAACCAAGGCACAGGACCAGGCTTCAGTCAGCTTAGGTTATCTTTCAAAATCCTCACAAAGCACAAATTCCTAAATCCCAGAGAAGAAAATTAACATTCCATGTCTATTGCTGAGACACCTGGAAATATTAAGAGATTGTTTCTCAAAAGCCAGGACAATTTTCAAGCATTTCCCCTTAATTTATTTATGTCCCTTGTTACTTCTCATCTGTAAAAACGCAAAGATTTGAAAACGCTGAAGAACCTCTTCCTTAAAAATATGGAAATATACTTGGAGATTAGGATCATTATGATCATCCAAATCACCAGAGACAACTTGCCAGAGCTAGGTTTCAAGGAAAGCTCATCTCCTGATAGGCAGAGTCCAGGCAGTAATTTGTGTCAGGACTGATTTTAGTCAGGCTTCTGTTTGAAAACATCCAAATTATTAATTAGCTCATGTACAAAGAGCGACAAAAAACTCACTAATACATGAGCTCTGTCAGAGATCTTTCAGTAGGAGACTAAGTTACATCCCACCAGGGAGAAAATTCTCATGTTTTTAACATTTCTTTTACTTTCTGATTAGAAAGAATAGGCAAAGACATTCTACTGGTACCTGAGTCCTATAGAACTGATACATCAGATTTTAGAGAATTCTAGCAATTGTTTGGTTTTGTTTCCCCTTTCTTAGCTCTCCATTTCCTATTGGAAATTCCCAGAGTGATACAGGACTACTTCCAGAATGAAGTTCAACAGCTGTGTAACAATCCATGTCTTTCTTGAGGATCCCAGGACACAGAACACAAAGCAGGAGAAATCAAACCTGATGCTGCAGGAAGGCAAAATATCACCCTCTGTATTCCAAGCTGTGATAGTGTTCCCTTTAGATCTTAGGGAGAACAGGTAACCACTTGCTCCACTTACAGCAGCCTCTGAAAGCTTTGGGCTTTCATCCTGTTCAGCTTGCTAAAGCATTGAAAAGCCAGAGTGACATCTTTTCAGCTATGAAGCTGAGTAATTAAAGAGCTAAAATTCTTTAGCTCATTTTAAGTTGTTCTTTCAGAGAATCTAATTTTCACTTAGAAACTGAAGAGCACTGTGCACTGTGTAATTTACTAAACCACCTCTGGTTCAGATGTAAGAGGCTTTCTGGTTGACAAAGTCACAATTTTAAATCATAATACCACCCTGATGTGCTGAACTGCTGATCTGTGATGCACAGTTAGGAGGGAAGATCTGCCACTGGTGGAAATCCCCAGCTGCCAGCCTTCCACACACACTGGAGCAGAAGGGATGAATTCCTGATGCAAACCTATCAAATATGTATGTGTTTTGCTAGGGGAGAAATGGAGCAGAGAGAGTCTGGAGATGCAAAATGAGCCATAACCACCATTGCTACCCCAGCACCAAGAGCAGGCTGTGTGTGCTGGGTTTGCTTTTCATAAGACATCTCCACCTATGTTTCAAGGAAATGTCTACAGATTGGTAAAATAAAAGACAATGAATAAAGAATCTGGTTTGTTACAGCACATACATCCAAGGGTCAGACTGTGTCAGCAGTGTGCACACACACCCCCCACATATTCTTCCTCCATTCACATAATGTACATGACATATATATTTACATATGTAAAGACAGATTTATTATATACATATTAAAAGGGGGAAATGTGCCTCTCATGCTGACTTGGCTAAGCCTGTCAAAGGCTGCAGCCCCTATTTAATGGTTGAAGGAGATTCTGGTAATGAAGTCTCTGGATGAGGAAGCAGTGGTATTCATGAGACTGAAAAATACTTGGGCTTCTCCAGCTTTGAAATTACTATAATAGGACAAAATAGAGGAGTCAAATGGGCAACTGACAGCAACAACAAGTAGAAGCTTCCACAATTCAAGCCTTAATTATGTGGAATGTACTGGCTAGAGAAGATGACCCACAATTTCACTAAATATTCCAGCACATGGAATAGTTACACTTTCTACTCCATGTCAAAAACATTATTTCTGCTCCTCAAAATACAGTAACAGTAGTTATTTTCTGATTACTTCAAGAAAGAAATTTCCTGAATCTGATTTGATATTCAGCTTTTCAGGTTTTTTTTTTTTCTCCTCCAGGATGCTTCTTGTTTACTTTACTTATTCATTAGTAGTTTCCTTACACACTGCCCAGATTATAAAGCAGAGAATGGCAAAGCAAATAAATAGAGATTAAATAAAGCTGCAGCAAAGTTAGGTCTTTAAGAATTAAATCCAACCTCTGAATTGCAGAGGCAGCTCTTCAAAAGTCACGCTAAGCAGAGTATGTACATTTGCAGTCCAACTTCCATTTAAAGTGGATGACAAGTATAGCAAGGATAATACCCTTCAAATACTGGCTGATTGCAGAGGCAAGGACATTTGCTCAATTTGCCCAGAGTATTATCCTCCTGGCTTGCTGGGAGTTGATGTCCTGCTGTGAGCTTACAATAAGTTTTCCTTCTGAAGTCCCTGATGTGGGAGCATTTTTCTTTAAGATCATGGGAAAGTTTGGGGGTTTTTATTTTAAATCACTGCAGCAAAAAAGTAAAGAAGATTAATTGGGTTAGCCACACGATTCATCTTGCTGCTTTTGGCTAATTCACATCAGTCAGCATATCCTAGAAGAAAGATAGTCTTTAAATCTCACATATGTCCTTGTTAATTATTACACCATATGATAAAAGGCAAATATTTTTGAGTGCTGAGAAAAAGTGATACAGCATTTTAACCCAGACACACTTTTTTTTTCCCAGATTATTAATCTGGCGTTAATCTACCTTCAAATTTATACCCAAAGATAAAATATCCTGCTACTTCTACTTCTGATTCCCAAGAACTTAACAATGAGGATGCACAGCAATGTATTGATCTGATCTAGCACCGTTTCCAGGGCAAACTTCCCCTTGCAGCAGCAGGTTCCAAGCAGATGGTGCCTGGATAGAGCCAATTGATGGCCAAGTCAACCAGGGCATCCTGACAGCTCCGGCCAACAGGCTGCACAACAACTCGCAGAGAGCTCACGAGGCAAAGCCCAGTCTCAGGAAAAGGCTAACACTTTCCAGGGAACTTGCTAGGACTGCTAGGATTGACAGGCTCAAAGCCCACTTGCACTGTGACTTGGAAAAACACCAAAGAATTTTTGAAGGTGGCCCACCACAAAATTCTCCTATTAATAATTAGGCAACTCATCACTTGGCAGTGAGAGAGATCAGATATTTGATTTTCCTCACTGGTCACAAAACAGGTTAGCAATTAAAAGAAAATTCCTATTGCTACACAGGAATACATTATTAATACATCTATTTTTTCTAAGTATAGTATTTACTCTTTTATTGCTCTACATCTCATATTACAAAGATTATTTTCTCCCTTTTACAGATTAACTAACTACATGCTGGTTTGCAGCAGAACATGATTCTTTGCTGTAAAAGCAGAGGGTAAGAGACAGCCAGGGACAGCTCTGCCCTGGGAAAGCTACATTAACCCTTTCTGTCTGCTCTTCCTCCCACACCCCCCAGCAGAGCCATGCAGCCCCTGTGTGCAGCTCCAGGCAGGGCAGGTCACCAGGGGCCACTGCCCCGCAGGGATGGGGATGAGGTTTATTGCTCTGAGCTGCTTTTTCTGCTGGGAAAAGGGAAAGAGCATTACTGGAGCCAGGATGGGAGCAGGGAGATGGCCCAGAGCCAGAGCCCAGCTTGGATTCCTGCCCCACAGGTGCCAGGGCAGGACCAGCCTGGCACTGGGCTCCTCCCGACGTCCTCAGCAGGCAGGAAAACCAAAAAATGGGGGGCAGCAGGTTCACTGCATTCATCTGAACAATCTGCACTCCCCAGCACGCTTGCTAAATATTTTATCACTTCTGATTAATTGATGGATTTTAAATTTTTAAATAGACTCATGTTTAGTTCTAAATTCTTGGCAAGAAACAAAGGACTGACATAGTTTAGTAGCCTGCACTCTGTGAACACTGCACCCACCTCTCCTTATAATCAAGGCCACGACCTTCCAAAGCACAGGAGCAGTTCCAATTAACTGAATTTTCTGTTGAAATATTCTAAGATACCTGGCATTTCTGAGCCACAATTTGCCCAAGATTTCTATGCATGTTACAAACATGAAGGAATGTCTGCAATATCTACTATATATGGTAGCTTGGGGCTCTTTCACTCCACAGCACAGGGAAGGTAAGATACAAAAAAACACTGCCTGTACATCCTTAGCCTGCACAATTAATGAGCTGAGACTAAAGCTCCTCTTAATCCCCAGTCTCGTATCTGATTGAAGTACACTGGGGATAACTCTTCTTTTTCTTTTTTAAACTTGTTGGTACATACAGCAAGAATGTATCTTTTTTTTTTTGTGAAAAATAACAAAACCAGCCAAACAAAACCCCACAGAGTAGCAAATGGAATCCGGTTTCCTTCTGTTTACCACCTTACTGTGTTCCAGAAGGACTGAAAGAGAATTTATTTATTCTATGGTTTGGGGGGAATTGGAGTTGCCTGCTGGTCCATAACCATATTTATGTCGACAGCTTTTAGGAACTCAGTTCATTCTTGAACATCATCTTTCTGCAGGGGTTTGTCTGCCTGTTTTTGCTAAGACAGTTTCTTCCTAGAAAACAGACTCTCACAGTATAATCCAGGGGATCACAGCCTCATCTGCACACAGAGATGGCTTTGATTAGTCCCTTTCCCCATATTCCTGAACATCAGGTGGGGTTTGCACACCTGGTAAGAGCCACCATCAGCCACAATCACCATGCAATATGGGCAGACACAAGCAAAAAGGGATGGAAAAGCAAGGCACTTGTCCCTGTTTTACAGACAAGGATGGAGCCACTGAGGAACAGTGACTCGGGATGTGCACTACAGCCCCGTGAAACCCTCTGGCCTTGGAACCAACCACTACTGCTGCTGCTTGCCACAAAACAAGCATGACCCAAACCATCAGCCACCAGCACTCACACTTTCCATGTCCTGCATGGTAACTTTCAGGTATTTGCACTGGAGTTCTTCCATTTTTCCTGTGTGTTTTTAATGAGAAGCTCCCCCCACGAGAGTGGCTGACACCATCCCACATGGCATGAGGAGCCAGAGCATTCCTGCACAGCCCTCCCTCCCACTGCCATGAATAGCCAGGCTGGTGTGGAGTGGCCCCCCGGGTGGCAGCCACTCTGATCCACACTACATGAACAGACAAACATCCTTTGACTGAGAAATTAAAGCTGACAGTCGGTAGGACTCCTCCTGTACTCATCTGCACAAGCTTTCACATCCAATACTACTTCAAATGCAGAAATTTAACTACAGGCTCTTCGCTTTCATTTGGAAAACAAAGCTGCAGCTCTGTATCTCTGCTCTTTATTTTGAGGCTGGGTTTGGCAGAGGGGTTTCTGTTGTTGTTCTGCTTTACTCAGGGCCTCAGCAGCACACTCCTGATTAACTACTCCAGATCCAGCAGCACAGGCTAAGCAGGTGATTTCCTTAGCACAGAACATGCTGCAGGGATGAAGAACAGTGATTCCATCTCTCTGAGTTTATGGCTGAGGCATTTTGGGAGACAATTCCTCATGTCCCCGAGGTCAGATGAAAATTAAACCCCCTTCACTGGGTGAATGTGCTGTTATCCCACTACTACCACCATGCTTGTATTTCACTACTAATTGATGCTTGGAGCAGTGATAATGAACTCTGAAATTAGCTGGTTCACCTATCCCTTGGCCAGGACAAGCTGGAGAAAGGTCACAAAATGGGAAGATGCATGAGGGGCACAAGAACCAAGGAACAGAGCAATGTATCCAAAAAAAAAAACATCTCTGCAGTCTCCTCCTCTGATGTAGGAACACTCAGATACTCAGGAGAGTGCTCACACCAAAGTAAACTACACAGAGCTAAGAAGTTCCCATCAAGTGATATAATGATCCCTGGGCAGGCTGCCCTGCTGAGATACCAGGGATAGAGATCCAGCTGCTAGGAAACCAGCTCGATTTGCTGCACACTTCAGCCAAAGGAGATAGGAAGCAAAAACATATGCTCCATCAAAACCAGAGTCACAGCAGGACTCAGAAGTAACCATATGGTAACTGCTTTTAAATATAAAGTGAAGGGCATTCTATTAATGGTGATGTAATGCTGTAATCTCCAGTTTATACCCTTATTGATCTCGGATGCCTGCAAAAATAATTGAAGCAACACTGAATATATTTTCAATTTTGTTGCTCATTCAGCTCTGTTCCACGGTTCTTTGTAGGCAGCTACAATTTCTATGCATATATTTCTTATCAGATGTATGCTGTTCCCACTTGCTCATCAATTATGTGCATTAACTCCTTAATGACTTGCAGTTTGAAATCTTCAAGCCCTGTTTGCCCTATTTTTAGTTTTGACTGGCACAGTGAGAGAAAGAAGTTGCAAAGTAATAGCATTAATAAAGATTTATGCAATCTGCACATTAAATTATTTAAGTCTTCACCACGTGAAGCTTTTTTTACTGGACTGTGAAACATATGTAAAGTCTTGGCACATTCTAGAAATACATACAGCAGCACAATTATTCTGTAGATATTGACTGAGCAGAGCCACCTTGACTTGATCTCAGAATTACAGAATGGTTTGGGTTGGAAGGCACCTTACTACAGATTCTCTGGCAGCTCATATTTATATCAAAATGATTTAATCAATATTTAGCAGCTAAACAGCCACTGTCACGAAAACATGTAAAAATGGATTTGTACAACCTGCAAGGATGATGCAGTACCTGAAACAATTCCGGGGAAAAAAGAAACCTTACATCCTAAAACCAGCTAAGGGCAACAACTTTTTTCCTCTGTGGCAGCAAAGAGGGAGAAGTGATTTCTTGATTTGCCAAGATAATGCTCCTGTAGGAATGGAGCTGCAAGCTGACCTAAAGGGAAAAGTCAGCACGAGTTCATGCACCATGGTTTGAAGAGCAGACCTACTTGCACAGCAAAACTGCTGCTTCAAATCCACAAATGGCAGCCAGACACATGCTAACACAGCAGTTTTATGACACAGGAATACATTAACATTTATCAAACCAAACCACAATTAACTGGGTGCCATCAGGGAAAAAAGTTTTCCTGCCCGCAGTGGAACAAAAAAAGATCTCCTGTGGATTTGTGCCCCACATCCATACACACCCACCTCCGTCCATCATTATCAGCCCTTGCTCTTTGTCCTTCTCAGGGACATTCCCAGGAATCACTCCCACCACCTCAGTCCCCATTTCCCACAAACCCCTGAAGACTTAAACCACTTCTCTGCTACCTTACTACTCCTGTTGAGACCTCTCTCCCTGGCAGTATCTTTATTTCCCTTAAACTATTCAGCATTTCTTCCACATGTTCTTGAACAGCCTCCAGGGTCCTCACTGAGCCTGAGGTTGCATTTCCCTTATGGAGAAGATCCTTTTGAACACCTTCCCTCCAGACAGCCAGCGACCTTCATTAGCCTCACTAAGCCATTTCTAGAGATTGGATACACCTGCTCTGCCTTCAGGTGGATTTGAAACTGGGAAACGGGTTCTAAAGGTACTGGAAGAAGGTGGAGGAGAAAAGATGAACTAGCAGGAAAAAGGATTACCCTAAACAAACTTAAGTTCCTTAGGAAAGTAGCTTAAATACACAGAAGAAGGTGAGGTGCAGGTGAATCAGTAACACAGCACTTCCCAGTAAAACAAAAGCACATCAGGAGCAGGGAGGCTCCCTGAGCACGAGGCTCAGAAGAACTGAGAAGGTCCCAGAAACAAGATTTTCTGAGATTTCACATCCATTGCCCTAAAGAGAATGACTCCTACCCAGCTCCACTGGATTTAGCAATGTGTTGCAGATGAGATCCAGAGTATTTGCAATGACTAACCTCACAGGTTTTGTCTGCTTTTACTCTATTCATATTCAGCTTGTTCAGCAACTTTGTAATTCAGGCTTATCTGTTCTGAAGCAATACGCTGTGCCTATCTTGAAGATTTTTATCATCTTTCAGTTCAGCTCCTCATCAGCTGAGGAGGATTTTTACTGGAGGAGATGGCTTGTGACATCCCACAAACTGGCAATCCCACACATATATCTGTCAAGGTGCAGCTTGACAAAGTCCAGTTCTTGATGCTGTTTCATCTCACAAAACAGAACTGACGATAAGAGAAGGGCAGGAGTATCCTTTGGCTACTGGCAACAAAAATCCAAAGGCTTATCTGGAACTTATTAGCCTCCTTGACTCTGCACTGGCCACTGCTTCTGGGCACAACCCAAAGGCACTGCTGGAGTCACCCCCAGAAACAATCCAGCCTCTGCTGGCACTGAAAACCCAAACCCAGGACAACAATGGGGACAAGGTTTGGGTGTTCACAGGAGTACAGGAAAGGGAAGTGAAATGCAAACATTAAATGGAGTTTCTACTGCAGTGAAACCACTTTCCCTGACCATTTGACTGCAGAACACAGACCTTCAAACTTTGAACTCCAACACAGAAAACTACAGCAGGAATTCTTCCCTGTGAATGGAAGAAAGCCATTTCTGGTGGTTTTCTGGTATTAGAGCTGGGGTCTTGCCTATCTCTCTTAAAACTACTTACTTATGGTCTAGATTTACATCTAACAGTCTTCAGCAGCAAACCTTTCTATGAGGTTCAAAAATGATGCATTAAAACACAATAAACTTACTAGTTTAAATGTATTCCCAATGGCACCAACTGACTGTTTACTTTTCCCTGTCTTAGTTCCCCAGAATGGGCTTAAAATAAGAAGGATCTACCCAGGTAAATAAGTTCCCACCTTATTGACATGGGGTCCCCAGCAGAAGAAGCCACAGACCTCTTGGAGCAAGTCCAGAGGAGGCCACCAAGGTGATGAGAGGGCTGGAGCCCTCCTGCTGCAGACACAGGCTGGGAGAGCTGGGCTCTTCAATCTGGGGAAGAGTCTGGGGAGACTTTAGAGACCCTTCCAGTACTTAAGAGGGGTTACAGGACAGCCAGAGAGGGGCTTTGGACAAGGGCATGCACAGAACAAGGGGGAATGGCTTTACACTGACAGAAGGCCACCTTAGATTAGACAGTAAGAAGAAATTCTTCCCTGTGAGGCAGGTGAGGTCCTGGCAGTCCCTTGCCCAGACAAGAAAGAGCTGAAAGAGTTCAAGGCCAGGCTGGACATGACTTGGAGCAACCTGGTCTAGGGAAGGAGTCCCTGCTCATGGCAGGGAGTGTGGAACTGGTTGATCTTTAAGGTACCTTTCAACCCAAACCACTCTGGGATTCTGTGATTCCGCGTAATTCAAGAATTTGCGTGACATGCTCCATCTGCAGGATGCACTGAACTGGGCTGGGAGCCTGCAGACCATGTACACCCCTTCTGCAGCACCCTGAATTCCCCAGCAGCAGCAGCTGCAGATTTTACTAGGCTGACTGTATTAAGCTGTTTCCTCTGATCACTGAGCAGTCATCAGCCAGAAGAGATGGGATACTCCTGTGAATTCCTGGGTACCACAAGCTGTGAGACTGCTGGCTTCCACTGGGAGCTACCACCAGCTTAACATGACAGTCTAAAGGAAAGAATATATTTTTTTGGCTGTAGGAAGAGTTTCTAAAATGCTCATTTCTGAAAATCCAGGAGGCTACTGATGTGTTTGAGGTTGTGGGGGAGAGGGGGTGTCAGCAGCAACTGTCCAAGCTGTACCTGCAATCCATGAGGATGCTGTCCCTGGAGGTGGCTTCCTCTGCTGCACTGGCAGCTGCTCAGAACAGCCCTGGAAGCAGCCACAGGATGAAACATTTCCCTGGAAACACACTTCAGTCAGCCTGGGGCTCAGCCTCAGCAGAAACACCCCTGCCATCACTTCTTGTTCTCCCTACTGCTACGGCAGCACAGCTAAATCGATTCTCAGTGTTATTGGCTCAATACTTCCACAGGTTCATAGGATGGGGGGGAGGGCAAGATAGGAATGATGGTGAAAGCAGAGAAAGGCTTCCATTTATTGGATTGTTAGCTTACTGTGAAGATAAAATATGCACATTCTGTATTAGGCCTTTGTTGGCCATGCATGGAGCACAAAGAAGGAAAAAAACACTAATTACCAGGAGCTAAGATTAGTCTCTCCTGGCCTGTGGTAA